>NC_133236.1:13870631-14203965 GCF_040436345.1 Pagrus major
AAAATCATGCCATATATCCCCACTCTCAGTCCACCATTTTATTTTTTATTGATTTAAATAGCATGGAAGATCTTCAAAAGCAGAGGTCTGTCTGGGAGGACTGTTAAAGGCTTTACTGCTAATAAAATCCAATATGGAGCTCATATAGACTCCTGGTTCCTGGAGTTAGATGCAGTAGATGGATCTCCAGGCAGCCAGAGGGGCTAGTGATAAGTATGTAGTATGTCACATGGCTTTCTTAAGTTTGCTCTTTAGAGTATTTTTCTTTTGTGGACAAAAGGCATATTGACATACTGGTACTGATTTCTCGTAAATTCTTTTTCAGCAATTGTTTCTTTAACATCCATAAAACATCAACATTAGTGTTTGTGTTAATTCTTCAGTATCGAAACAGCCTGAGCTTCTTTCTGGATCTACTGCTTAGTAAATCCAGTTGAAACATCATACATGAACGCAGAGCTTTGAAAACCATGTTCTTATACCCAAATGAACAACATGATGTAAGTTATGCTTGTTTATAACATGAAACTTTACATTTTGTAAGTTGAGTGTTATGTTTTTATTGTTGTGACATGGTCACAGTTTGGTTAGGTTTATGCAACAAAACTACTTGGTTAGGTTTAGGGAAGGACCATAGTTTGGGTAAAATAATCACTTTATGCCAAGTACATAAAGTAAGTTATGTACAGGACATTAGTTACATATATATGTTAAACATTACAACGTTAAACGTTAAACGTTACATTATTGTGTGATGTAAGTTGACCTACATACCTAAGTTTCACAGAGTCTCCTCAGTGAAAGTCCTGGGTTATACATGTGTGAAAGTTACGTACATGAAACTACATACATTAAATTACATACGTACGTAATGTTATGAATGTGATGTAAGTAAAGCACATTACTTGAGTTAACTTACACTCATAAGTTGGAATAAATCAATGTTGACTCTGGTTTCACATTACACATCCCTGGGGTAAAGTTGTGGTTCAGTGTTTAGTTTATATTTTGTGCCCAGTCACCAGGGCAAAATGTTGGCAGTTTACATTTTTGCAACCAACCCTCGATGTGTTCACATTTGTACATGTCATAGGCTACGTACATTAAGTGTCATATTACGTTCTCATTACATGTTTATGACCTGACTGTATCTTCTTCTTCTTGCATCTCGTTTCACCTGTTCAAGTCACATTGCTCAGTGTGAGAGTGGCCACATCTAAGGTACCCTATATGATGTCCCTCACTTTCATGCTGTGCTACTGATCAACAGTTGTGGTGGTGAGAATTTTAGCAGTGAGCATGGGATACACAATGTGTTTTTGGTAAGAAACACTGGAGTTAAACATCTGTAATTTAAAACTACATCATATATCAGAAGCAGAGTGGCCTGAAAATTAAGACAAATTTAATTTATTTAAATTTTAAGCCAAGTGAATCTGAAGAGCTAAAGCTTGAGTGAATCCTGAGTGTTGTTTTAATCGATTCATTTGGATTTGATGTGATATAACTATGAATGATGAAGCTTCTTCCCAGAAATATATTAATATACTATTCAGGGAAAGCAAACAATGAATTAATTCTGATTTAGATCTGAGTCCAATCATCTGAATATTACAAGAAAATGTAAATGTGAGTGAAGAAATTATTGGATTATTGGATATTTTGGATTTTCATTTTGGATTTGGCTGCAGGTGGAATGTGCATATATCAACCAAGCGTGTGAGTGGGCAGGGTTTGATGCTGTTCCTATGACTCACTTCCAAATACAACTGATTCTTCAGGGGGAACCTGTAAAAAGAGAGTTCGAGACAGCCCATCAGTGTAATCATTTCCCAGGAGTTAAGCTGGTTACATGCTTGAGGTAGCATTGCTTGACTGCTGTCTCCCAGGGAAAATACTGCTCATGCCAATTATGATCACGCTGTGTGTCGGTGTGGAAGTCACTGTTAGACTGTCAGTTTCTGTCTGACTCAGCTGTCGGGAATGTGAACCCCTGCTGCGACAGAATCAGTGACATGACGGCAAAGCTCTGTGTGGCATGTTTACCTGTGACCCTGTGTTTTCAAATTTTATCTAAATCATGTCTCGGTGCCGACTGTCATGTTACGTGTTTTCCGGAGAAGAAGCAAAATCATTAATCATTGTAAAATTCAACTGTACACACTGATTACATTTTTGACAGTTTGATTCCCACTGAGCTTGAACTTACTTCCCCCATACCGAATACCCAGTCTGCTCTGATTGGTCAGCTCACACACACCTGAGCTGGCACCGCTCACCTTGTCTCTGGTCGGCTCTGTCGTGTTTTCAGCTTGTATTTCGCTTCACTTCTACCATGAATATAGTCATAAATTATGCAAATTTTTGACGTGTTGATGTAGTGTGATGTCACAACGTCATGCAATTAAAGGTGGGGCTACTGACGGGGTGTTTCAGAAGCAGGGTTTACTGTCAGAAAGAGGAGCTTCTGTAGGTGAGGACTTTGGGCTTTTAAACTTACAGGACCCTTTACATGCACATGAACATATATAAAAGACTAAAGTAAAGGACAAATCGTTAAAGCATAATAATAGGTCTCCTTTGATATTTTTTTCAATGAAAATGAATGAATGAATGATACGTGTTGCAAAAATTATCATTCCCCGAATCTTGAATCATACAGCAATATCTGTTATGTTTTACAGTACAGGGCTCCAGACTAACTTTTTGCATTGGTTGGACTGGTGCGCCTAACTTTTTTATTTAGGTGCACCAGCACAAAAGTTAGGTGCACCCAATTTTTTCATCGTGTCGCCTTTAACGCCCCAAGTTCACGTTTTTATCAATCAACATTTCACAATAAAAAGTACTAGTGTTTAAAGTGCTTCACTGAACTGAGACCTTACATGTCATGTCTCAAAGTCTTATAGCAAAGTCTTATAGCAGGTCTCCACCTCGATGTGTCCAAAATATATAATAAATACATAATAAAATATTGACGGGCCTCCCATTCCGCAATATCTGACTGTAGACGATCACACACTCGTTGGTTGAGATGTCCGTGAATTGGGCACACGCAACGTCATTACTGTATGTCGGGTTGACGTCTAATCCATTTTTCTTCATTAGTATAATCTCCAATTTAAATTTAGTGAAGGGCAGCTCCTCTTTTGCAATGTTGTAGGGGACCTGAGGGTTGCTGCCTGCCGCAGAAATGCAGCCGGGAGAGGAGCCACTTTATTAACACACTTGTCCCGGCATGAAGTGTGGTTTTGCGAGACGTTATGTTTCTTCAACGTTTTGATACGAAACTCCGACTCCGCTGAAGGGCTTGGCACCTTAGGGACTGAGGAGACCGGTGGCTGAACTACCTCCTTGTCTGGGCATGGACTGGGAATGACAGTAGGCATACTCGTGCTGGGCGGAACAGTAGGCTTACTTTTCTTGATGAAAAGGCTATCTATGTGTCTAACCCTCTTCATTTTTCATCGTCCGTTTCCTTTATCTGTTTACCGCGGATGGTCAGGTCGCAATTTTGAACACACACAGCCCGGAGCAGGAATATCTGGACCACAGCCAATCAGAAGCAAAGACCCGCCCCATCTCTGTCTCTGATTGGTTTAGACCACGATATGAGCCTACCATTACTGTGAGTTCGGTCAAAGGAGATCAAATGCTTCGTTCGCAGAGAGGCAACAGATGCGATGGAAGTTTAGGCGTTCGCATTGAAAATGTTGGGTGCACCAGTGCGACCTAGGAAAAATCTTAGGCGCACCTTTACAAATTTAGGTCGCATGTGCGACCAAATTGGTCGCACTCTAGAGCCCTGCAGTATATTTAAATGAGGACCCAAGTGCAGACACACACAGGAGGCAGGATTGGGGGGAAACAAGAGCTTTTAATAAACCAAGCTGAATTACAACAAAATGAGGAAATACAGAAAAACTAAAAAGGAACAAGTAGACAAAAACAAAGTAACAACTAAAGGCTAAAACAAGGTGCAAACAAAAGCAAAGTACAAATCAAAAGAGAAACCAGAAACCAAAACTAGGAACATTCCAAACTGGAGACATGAGGAGACACTGGAGGAAACACTGGGGACGAAGCTGGGAGGCAACATGTCGAGGGATTGTAGAAGATGGACACACTACACGCTCCACTGGAAGCTGTGCTGCCACAGCTAAGTAGTACTGAGAGAAGGTTGTCGAGGGCCCCTGAGCAAGCTTCTGCCCACCAGGCAGAGGTTCATAACTTGGAGGAAGCAGGCTATGTTGTGAAGGTGGAGCCAGATCAGGGGGAGAAGTCGGAGGAACTACGGTTTATACCACACCACATCGTCCAATAAAATGGAAAGAACCGAGTGGTATATCACTGCTCCTTCTTGTATCAAGGCCTCATGACCTCTTGTGTTAAAGTGTGCTCACTAGTTACTTTAAGTTATAGTTAAAGTTATGTTGCAGTGATGTTGCAGATCATACTGTATGTACACTGTTTTACATCTTACCTGTATATGTACGTGTTTTCTTATATTCTTGTATTTTTTATGGGTTTCAGAAACCACACAAGTTGTCATCACTGGAAGTGAATTATATGAAAGAAAGGACACTTTCATTGCAACAAGGCTGGTTATTGGAACTCTGTGAAGGCAAATCCAGAGTTCTGACCGGACTGTCCCACAGTGATTCAAACAACTGTCAGTAGACTGGAAAAATGCTATAGAAATGCAAGTCCATTTACCATTTACACACACAGTCACCTCCCACCCCCCACACAATACACTAGCTAGCTCATGTTAGCTTACTATGAAATTGGCAAATTTGTTGATACATCATAATGATAATTTCAAACAATAGTCATGAATGACACGCACATGCACGCACACACACACACACACACAAAGAGTACAGTCATGTTAGTTAACTATAAAGTAGGCTAATTGTTGATACATGATCATAACACATAACATTACTCTTCCACACAATATGGTTACAACACACCAACACATGAATGTGCAAGTATGTTGTTGAAACATATCAAATATTTTCTAAAGTAAAAGATGAAGATAATACTTACATGTACAGTGTGCTGTCCACAATAAATACTGTATATTCCTGACAGCCACAGTTGATAAGAATCAAATGTTCTTATGAGATTCTGTACAAAATGCATGCGGGTCATTTTTGACCCACTTATGGAAGCTTAGGGTAGTAATACAAAAACAAAGATTTCTTAAAATGTGTAAAAGATAAGTTATGAATTTAAATGGCATTACATCAAAAACCTGTGTTTGCTGGAATATGAAATGATGACAACTTTTCATCATGAAGATATTGCAAGAAAACAACCTCACCAGGTCATTTTTGACCCGCTTATGCATCTAATGGTTTAAAAGACAATGCATGATATTTTTGCTGCGAAAAAAAGTAATTTATTTGTTATATCAGCAAAATATCATGTTTAAAATAACAGGCACAAGACATAATAACAATGCACCTTTTTATTCAGCAGGAATGTTTTCAACATCAAGCAATTTTACGTTTTTCTAAATCAAAAGCAAAGCACAAAGATATAGCTGAATCAATATTTTCAAAAAGAACACTGTTCACTCAAAAGAGCCGTCATTATGATGCTGAGACTGATCGTTGTCCACTGTAAGTGGGGATCTTTCCACTCTTCTTTACCAAGTTACAGAAGAGAAAAACAAAACATTAGATTTGAAAAAAGTAGTCAAATTATCAACAGAGAGAGTCAAAAATACAGCTTGATGCTTTTGTTAAAAGTCACAGTGACACTGACTAACAACCAGACAACAGCAGCCTGCGACACAACGCAAATACACATGACTGCACGACTTTAAAGCCACTGCATGTGTTTGAATGTTGCTTAACTGGACCTCCTTTCAAATCAGTGTGGACGTGTACAAACTGACTGACACCTCCTTCGTCCTCCTGTTAGGTTGGGACAACTTTCCCTGTGATCATTTTTATTAGCACATTAAGTTCTGAGGACATCATAGAAGTCAACTTACACCTGACTGAAGGTCTTATCAACCACATCAATTAGAGACACCTGTGTGGATGGACAAAGAGTGTCATCTGTACTAGAGCTGCAGAGATTAGCTGGTTACTCACCACTGAGTTTTCTATCTTATTTTTTTGCCAAATTTCAAGCAAAAATGTCAAAAATGTGATGAGTGCAGCTTGTCAAATGAAGGAATTAGCAAATTTTTCCTCATTTTACATTTTAATAGCTTAAATGTCTTTGTCTCTTTTGGAAACAGCCAACAGTACAAATGGCATTTACACAATGATCATCTTGTTTCTTATAAAATTGTTATTTTGACTGTTTTTCTGATGCTTTATAGACCAAATGATTCATCTATTGATGGAGGAAATGCCAGAATTGAATCATTTCCAAAGTGCTGCTTTACCAGAGACACAAGTACATTCAGAAACAGAAAGAAATAGGAAGAGTGTTCATTTAATAAACTGATCACACCAACACACATTATTTAGATCTACTTAATATAAACATTTACCCCTGACTTAATGAAAAACAATGTTCTCAATCATCATCACCAATAAAATTACAAGCGCATGTTTAATTAAATAAGACCACAAAACAGAGATGGTCTTTTGTAATGCAGCTTTATTCAGCAGGATAGTTTTCACTGTCAAGCAATTTTACATTTTTCAACATCAGTTGGAGCTGTGACTAAAGTCACTACATCTCAAGGGCTTCATGTTTACTCATCCAATTATTTCTTGCTTTGCAAAGCACAGATATAGCTCAAACTATATCTTCAAAATCAAGAACATACTCAGTCGCGATAATATCGCCTCAATTTACCGTCGCCCTCTTCACCTTTGGATGTTCCCCATTTGCCAAAGCAGAATCTATATCAAGTTAGAGAAGGGGGAACAAAAGAGAGGAATCAGTTAGTTAAATTATCAACAGAGGTCGATCAACAGAATCTTAAATGACAAATATTCTAATGATTTGATATTTTTGTAATAATTTTTCAAATAAAATCTGACAGAAATTCACTGATTCCAGCTTCTGAAATGTGTCGACTTGCTTCTTTACCCTCTATTATATCATCATGAATTTAAATGGGTTGGACAAAATAAGGTACTTGAAGACATCAACTTGGGATCTGGTTAATACTGATGCTTGCTACGTTTGATAGGTTTGAGGCATTTCACAAAGTCTTATTATTTCTTTTAATCGTCTGTTTGAAATCAACAAAAGATATTCAGCATTACTTACCTACTACCTCCGAGTACTAAAGGGACAAAAAGATGAAAATGAGATAATTAAACAATATATTATGATCATGTTTGAAAATCTTTGTATTTAGAACATCTGCTCTCCAAAACTACTTAGTTTTAGGTTTATTATCTGAGGTGCCAGGACTAAATAAAAATGTTTAGCTTAACAAAGAACTAAATGAAGTTGTATGTAGTCAGTTAGTACAGTCAAGTGTGATTTGTTGATCTCAGACTAAAGTAGCCTGCTGTTTGTGTAAATCAGAGGTCAATCTGTTAACATCAACGCAGTATGTAGGAACACTTGTTACCGCATCGGGATGGAAAGGTGTAACTCCCAGGTGGTGGAAGTTGAGGTTCAGGACCACTCTCCCCGGGTTCAGCCATGAGGACGACCAGCGTCAACACCAGAAAGATCATAACACACTTCATCCTGAGGAACAAATCACAATGGCAACATCCAGAATCATTCACTGCCTTCATTCACCAGTGTCAAAGCTCATCACATCTCATCTAAAAGACTTTGCATTTATTAAAGTAACATTAGGATTAAATTGACTTCTCACCTTTCCACAGCTTGTTTGTCAGAACCAAAAAAAAACTGGTGTCACAGACAGCAAAGTGAGCACTGTGAGATCTAGAGGTGATGTGGACGTCTTTGCTGAGCAGTCGTGAGTTACCCGTCTCTTTATAAGGATGGAGATGGAATAATCTTATCCAGTCATTCTGTATTTCTCAATGTGTTTTTCAAAGTCAAGTTCTGCACATGGATGACAAGATGTTGATCTAATCTCACTTTGTAATGACGGGACATTTCACTGTCCTCACAGTCACACAAAGTTACACAACACTACTTATCATCCCCCGGCTCTATGGCCTCACAAAATGTGACCATTAGAAGTTCTGTCCTATAACTCTTTATATGACTAAAAAGACAATGCATGATGTTTTTGTTAAGATGAGAAGTAACTGTTATATTATATTAGCAAAATATCACGGTTTAAAATAACAGGCAGCCTTTTTATTCAGCAGAATAGTTTTCAACATCAAGCAATTTTACTTTTTTCTAAATCAATGGGAGCTGTTCCTCAGGTCACAATGCACATCTCATGGTCTTCATGTTTACCCATCCAATTATGTCTTGCTTTGCAAAGCACAAAGATATAGCTGATCGAGATTGAGATGGAGGAGAGGGGGTTGTATAAGATTGTAGAATTTCTAGACCATCTAGGAACCAGGGAGGTTGAGACTCCGAGTGGGGGTACGTCTCGATGAGCGTGCATCTCGATTTGCGCGGCTTCATTATCCTCAAAAATGAGGAGACGGGCTGTTCAAGATTGCTTGCCGAGATGTGATGACGAGTTGGAAGAGACACCTGTGTGGATGGATGTCATCTGTACTAGAGCTGCAGAGATTTGCTGGTGACTCACCACTGAGATTTCTATCTTAAATTTTTGCCAAATTTCAAGCAAAAATGCCAAAAATTAGATGATTGCAGCTTGTCAAATGAAGGAATTAGCTATTTTTCCCTCATTTTACATTTTAATACCTTAAATGTCTTTGTCTATTTTGGAAACAGCCAACAGAACAAATGTCATTTACACAATGATCATCTTGGCTCTTGTAAAATTGTTATTTTGACTGTTTTTCTGATGCTTTATAGACCAAATGATTCATCTATTGATGGAGGAAATGCCAGAATTGAATCATTTCCAAAGTGCTGCTTTACCAGAGACACAAGTACATTCAGACACAGAAAGAAATAGGAAGAGTGTTCATTTAATAAACTGATCACACCAACACACACATTAAATAATGTGTGTGTTGGTGTGATTCAGTTTCAGATCTGCTTAATATAAACATTTACCTCTGACTGGTTAATTTAGTACAGTCAAGTGTGATTTGTTGATCACAGACTAAAGTAGCCTGCTGTTTGTGTAAATCAGAGGACAATCTGTTAACATCAACACAGTATGTATGTACAATTGTGACTTGTGTTCTTGGGCATAATGTTGAGCCTGTAGGATTCCTGAGCCGGGTACGAAAATAACGACAATAATGTAATGTAATGACAATGCATGATGTTTCCTAAGTAAGGAAGTGATTTATCAGTTTCATCAGCAACTGAAGAACAAGCAAGGTATTTCAGAACTGAGAGGTAAAAAGGTCAACTTCCTCTTTGTAGAATTAAAAGAAATATGCAGTATATAAGTTTATTGTTAAGTCTTGTAACATAACAGTACAATCTGAAATGAAATGTAAACTAGAGACCATCTTGTGATGGCAGGCCCGTAAACATGATCACCTTCGGACCCATGACTACTCAGTAGTGATATGGCTGGCTACTGCTACGTCCTCCTCAACACCTTCAAAGAGAAACAGTACCACACAGTAACTTGTCCACAACACCCAAATATCACACAGTTAGGCAGGGGCCGTCACAGCACTCGTGGCTTGGACCACATCCATCTTTGAACTCGGCCTTCATTTTGTTCTCATCTGCACACCTGAGAAGTTTCATGACTGCATCTAACACAGTTGTGATGCTACCGTGTTGGCAAAGTCTGCCCACAGACAGACAGGCAGACATATTGAAAACAATAACAGTTGTACTCGAACAGATGGGGATGACTGGAACTGGGTTAAACTGACCCGCAACTTAAAGTGAGAAACAGTTAATCACCAACAATGACTTTTACTGTTTTCTATTTCATAAATTCCTCAACCTCACACTATTATAAAGTGGCCAGTTGTGTCATCTAATGTAATGGTAGCACTGCAGCAAATGCTAAAAGATTTAAAGGTCCTATTTGTAAGAAAAGTAGATTTTTGAGTCTCATTCCCATCTCATCAAATACTGACAATTTGGAATGTATGTCGGGTTGACAACCATCCCAAAGTGTCAGTCAGGGGCGTATTTAAGGCCGGATCTACTAAAGGTTTGCGTGTATTAAAACGTGTGCAAACTCCTTGCACACGCAAAAAAATGTACAAACTGATTTACTAACAGTGCGCAAAAAGGGTTGCGTCTGTCAAAGGTGCAAAATAGCGCGTCTGCATCCAGTTAGTACGTTTGCAGCAATGAATATGCAATATGGGGCGTTTACACGCAATTGTGCGTGTTCTGGGTGGAGAAAATGTAAATATATTAATTTAGCACACGTAAAGTGATTTATCAAACCTGAAAGCAATTTTGCTCATAGAAACTGCTTCTATATTTAACACGTCTCAAAGTGAGGTGCAAACGGTTTGTATGCGTAATTGCGCACACATGGCTGCGGTTATTGTTGCAAGAAGGAGACGCCGAAACAATGGAAGGAGACACTGAGAACGCATTTTTCACCCTCATGTGAACATTTTTGGGATGAATGAGGAAACTATCATTAGAACATATCGCCTATCCAGCCTTGCCATTTTGGAGCTGTTGGAGGAACTCAGAGCGGATTCCACCTGCTCCCCAACGCTGGTCAGAGGCATCTCATCCACGGTGCCCCCGCCTGTTTTATTTGCAGACCTTTTATTATACGCCAATTTTTCTTTTGTTCTTCTTCTGATGTCTTGGTATCTCCTTTTCACTTCATCCACTGTTCGCCTGTTTTTTCCAACAGCATTAACTTTTTCACCGATTTTCTCCCACACGGCGTTCCTTTGCGCGACCGTCAGATTCCTTTGCTGCAGCTCATTGAAATGTTTATTCGCTTCCTCTACCAACACTTCTAATTCCAAAGGGTCGAATTTCACTTTGCACTTTCGCTCTCTCAAACTCGCCATGCTGAAAACCATGAAAGACGCTAAACCTTCATTTAAATAGGCGTGTCTCCAACACGTTTGCACCTGTTGTCATTTACGCAATCACTCTTAGTAAATCGCCCGCAAACCGCGGTTCAACCCAACACGCAAATTTCTAGATTGTGCATGCAGATTAGTACAAGCAATTTGGGATCTTAGTAGATCCGGCCCTAAGTCATTTGGGGGCCCAAGGCAAACCCAGTCATTGGGGCCCTCCACATCCTCGTACTGCACATTGATCAACGTGACTACTAAACTGCTGAGTGAGTGATGGAGTCTCACATTCCAACTTTTCATCATCCTCAGAGCTAGACTGGCTTTCCCCCGGGCCCATCACTGTCTCATTTTGAGAATCAACACATAAGACAGTGTTAATCTTGTACCCGGTAACATAACGTAACTAAATGCATTTCCTCAAGTACTGTACTTTAGTTCAATTTTGACAAAAGGTGAGTATGTCATTTAGGCCACTTTGCCCTGCTTTTGAAATCTGTTACAATTATCTGACAGCTTAAGTTACTAGTTACATAACTGTGTTTATATGTCCCCCCTGTCCAGTGAATAACATTTATCACCAAACAAAGATTTTGAATCAACTAAAAAGTGTGAATTTGAGAAAATTCTCCTATTTCCTGAGCTAGATAAAGTCCTTAAAATCCTTCTTTAGGATTATTATCTAACAAGTGAATCATCTCAATGCTTTTACTGTAATTGATAAGAACATTAATCAACATTTAATATAGTTTACCATTTCGACCGCTTTAATACTTACATCTTTGTGATGAAAAGCGTCACTCGTGTCACTCTCCACTTCATCTCCTCCTCGGCTGAGACTGACAGCAGTGCTACTACCGACAAGAGCGTCTGGCTCTTGCTGTTGTCGAGTACCTACATTCGGTGTCACTGTGAAAAAGGTTGACTTCTTTGGTAGTTTTTGTTATGATAGACTACTCATCCTGTCTGCGCTTACAGGTGCTGCACTGATCACTGTGTGTATCTGAGTCTCCATAGCTTCAGATAGTGAGCTGTCCTCATCATCCATTGACTTCCTGGACAACGTGTCGGCCACCGGGATTTCCTTGCCCGGCTTGTGGATGAGAGTGATGCTGTATTTCTGCAGTGCCAGCATCATGCGCTGTAAACGTGGTGGTGCAAGGGCTAGTGGTTTTGCACTCTTGTGTGTGTTGTTCCACTTGAATCCTGTGTCCTTCTTTAGTAGCTGTGTTAGTGGTGCTGTTACCTCAGATAGATTGGGAGCAAACCTAGCTAGGTAAGTCACCATACCAAGAACAGTGTCCAACTCTGCCTCACTTTTGGGCGGTGGCATCTCTCTGATTGCTTTCACCTTAAGTGGGTCTGGTTTTAGGCCATCTGCTGTGAGCCTATGTCCAAAGTAGCTCACTTCAGGCACGCAGATGCAACACTTTTCAGGGTTCAGCTTCATCCCTCGCCTTATTTAAGGGTCTTGGGTCTAGGCATATTCTAAGTTTGCCTGTCTTTGGTTTCTCACAAACTACTAGGGCATTAACCCACTGTGTAGGCTCAGTTACTTTACAGATTATGCCTTCCCTCTCCATGTTGTCTAACTCTGTTCTTAGACGATCTTTTAATGCAAATGGGACCCTGCGTGGTGGACAAACCACTGGTGCTTCCTCTGCGTCAATAGTGAAACTACATTCACCTGGGAATGTGCCGATGCCTTTAAAAACAAATGCATACTCACTTAAAATGTTGTCTGACTGAGTGGTTCTCTCTTTCTCACTGCTGACTGCATATATTACTTTAATTAGCCCTAGCGCTTTACATGCTCTGAAGCCTAGGATAGGGGGGCCATTACAGTTCACTACATAGAACTTCTGGATGGTTGACCTCTCTTTATACCTCCCTTCTATGTTGCAGTAGCCTCTCACTTCAAGTGAGTGTTCCCCATAGCCTGTTAACCTATGATCTGGGGCTTTCAACTGTGTTTTGGGCATGAGTGTGGCAAAGGCAGTGGCAGGGATTATGCTGGCTTGAGCTCCAGTATCCAGCTTGACCTTCAGCTGTCGGTTCTGTGGTCCCAGTCCGATGTCTGCATATGAACTTTCCTCATCCTCTTCTTCTGCAGTAACAGTGTCCACATACAGTTCAGAATCATAGTCCTCATCGACCTCTTCAACGGTGTGTACATTCTTGTATCTCACTCTATTCTGAGTCTGAGGCTTTGTTTTACACACTCTTGCATAGTGGTTGAACTTCTTGCACTTCATACATTGCTTGCCTTTTGCAGGGCATTCTGCTGTGTAGTTATGGTTTCCTCCACACATAATACAGGCTCTCTCCTGATTCTTCTGTTGGTCATTTGGCTTATTACTAGCACCTCTCCTGGCGCCTGGCTTTTGCCATAGCCTTTAACTGTGCTTGTGATAGTTCATGGGAGCGCGCTATATCTATTGCTTTCTCCAGCGTCAGCTCCGGTCCGTTGCTAAGCAACTTCTCTCGCACTCTAGGTGAGTTGGTGGCGAACACTATACGGTCCCTGACCATTTCATCACTGTTTGTGTAGCCACAGTCCTTCACAAGCAACTTCAATTCAGTCACAAAATGTTCAAAAGAGTCACTGCGTCCTTTATCACCGATCCACAGCAGAAGAAAGCTGCATTTCTCCTCTTCTGACTTTGCTTTAAGTGTAAACATGAGCTCGACATGTTGTCGAAATCTCCGCCATCCATCCGGTAAATTGGTCGAGTCCCAATCCATTTTGGGGGTAGGAACACCGAAGGCTTCCATTTCTTCTTACCGTTGTTTTTTTTCTTTTCAGCGAAACACTTTCTCCGACACTTTCTCACGTCTTCCTTTCTCTTTTTTTTACGCGGCGGGTCCGTAGTCTAATGACTAATCTCTGACACCACGTTGAGATAGACTACTCACGATGTGTTTATAATCTACCTTGTGCGACAAACCGGATACCTTGGTTGCGTCCGAAATTCCATACTATATACTACATACTCAATATGTGTACTATCGTGCAACATACTTTTGAGTGAGTAACAGTAGTATGCATCTTTTCCGACGCACTGCTTAGTGCGGAAGTGACGCACTTCCTGAGACCCTTGCCGGTTGGATTGGAGACGCGTAATCCTGGTAACCCGTGCCAACCTCACCTCTACCGGCAATCTGCAATATTACTTTAATACATCTAATAATAATAATAATAATTGATATGAATCCAATAAGTAGTCACACAACAAGAAATGCGAACCGCAGGCGAACACGTTCTGTAACTCGCAGGCATCTTCGTCACCAGATAATCATGACATTTCTGGAAAAGGTAAGCAACTAACGTTAACGTTACTCCAACGGATTTTAACCTTAACTGTTAGCAGCAAGTTTAATTGTGTAATTTAATGGTTAAGTTTATTAAATATATACAGTATATTGTGTGTGTGTGTATAAATACACACATAATATGTACTGTAACTTAACGTTATATATATACTGTAAGTTATATACAGTCAGTGGCCACTTTATTAGGTAACGTTATATTAGACAACGTTAACTGTTGCACGTTACAATCTAATTCAGTTCAATACAACGGCTCTGCTATAAACTCTACGAGGTTTATAACGTTCAGGTTTTGGTGACATTGTCAGAAATGTATAAATACAACTAACAGTTATATGTTTATTACTAAGGTCACAGTTAAAGGTGCTGTTGTACTGTACCTCTATAATATAATATAACGTTAATGTAATGCAGTCCAGTACAACAATATCACAAACTATGACATCAATGCTAAAACATGTTATTTAACACCTCTGACAATTAACAATTAATGTTAATGCATCATAAAAGTAGACTTACAGCAGAGCAGCTGTATTAAATTGCATTAGATTGTTCAGGTGTACCTCATAAAGTGGCCACTATATTACATACACACAAAAAACGTTGTATTGAACATCTTGTATATGTAACTGACATGACATTACACTGGCATTAGGCTATTTAAATGTATAGTTGAGTAACTGATGCAGGCTAATGTAATTAATCCTGAAACTTCCTACTTGTACTTTTTGAGCCAGCTTGTGTTTAAGTGAAAAGATTGTTAACAAAATGATATATTAAGAAACATGTTTTATTTGGCTTTTGTGTAAAATGACAAACATACACAATTTCTTTTAATCCTTTAATTTGTTCATGTTTTAGAATGTGAGCACCATGATGTACTGCCAGCTGAACACAACAGTGCCTATCATACGGCAGTATTTGGATGAAACAGTTGACCTGCGCCCCAACCTGCGTCTGTCTCGTCTGTCGATTGCTGCCTTAAATGCTGCCCTTCACTTTGATGTAGCCCATGGCTGGGCTAAGGACATTGAAGTGCTCGTATTTGTCTACTGGTTGGCTCATGCTGCATCATATAGGGTTGTCTCCACTGCCTTTGACATCCCAAGGTCCACAATACATGATATTGTGCACAGGACAAGCAGGGCAGTCATCGGGATCCTGGGGCGAACAATCCACTTCCCGAGAGGTGACCAGCTGGAAGAAGTAGGGGCTGGATTCAGTCACCTGGCTGGATGTCCCCCATTCAGTGTCGTGGTTGGGGCAGTTGATGGCTGCCACGTAAGAATAAAGCCACCAGCTGCCGATGCCCAGTGTTATTTCAACAGGAAGTTGTTTCCATCTATACAGCTGCAGGCCATCTGTGACCATCGAGGCAGATTCCTGGACATCTTTGTTGGCTTCCCTGGCTCAGTGCATGACGCCCGTGTCCTGAAAAACAGCCCAGTATATGTGAGGCAGCTCTACCCACCAGAGGGGAAGTGCATTTTGGGAGATGGAGGATACCCCTGTCTGGCTGCCCCTATGCGTCTGATAACACCATACCGTGAGCCCGTGCAGAACCCTGCACAGGCTCGGTTCAACCGGAAGCACTCAAGGGCACGGTGCATCATCGAACGGGCATTCGGAATGATGAAGACCCGTTGGCGCTCCATCTTCTTTAAGGCCCTTGAAGTGAGTCCCACATTTGCTGCGGAGGTTGTTGCCTGTTGTGCCATTCTTCACAACATCTGTTTGGACAATGGTGACATTGTTGAGGAAGTCATCATGGAGCCCGCTGACGATGACCATGGCGTACCTGGCTGTGCTGAAATAACATCTGGGGACACATTAAGGGCCACACTGTGTGCAGCTGTTTCAGCACCTGAGGTTGCTGTACCTGCCCTACAAGAGCATGATTATTGACACTCTAGTAGCAACATTATTGTATATATATATATATATTTATATAGCACATTTTTTTTATTGTAATGTGAAATTGTTTATTATTATATTCGTTACTACTTAACTATATTGTTATATTATAATATATATATATATATATATATATATATATATATATATATACAGGGTTCTTACACTTTCTCACCAATGATTTTCCATGACTTTTCCAGGGCCTGGAAATTGCATTTTAAAATTCCATGACTTTTCCAGGTTTTTCATGACCGTAAGAACCCTGTATATATTTATATATATATATATATATATATATATATATATATAAATATATATATATATATAAAATATGATTTAATATAACATAACATAATAGAACATAATATGATATAATATAATATAATGCTGCACGGCCTCAGCAGCAGGAGAGAGAGCCCTCTAATTATTATATGATTATTCTCATTAATTTAATTGAACTGTTTTTTCTGTTTACTACTACTACATTATATTTGTTAAGAATTGTCAATATTATATTTGTTAACATTGTTATTATAACTACTGCTACTACTTTATTATTATATTTATTTATTAAACTTTACTGGTTACTTGTAATTGTTGTGCAGAAGATATTTCTCTTTACACTCACTAAATATTCTTAATTTGCAGTTTAACCAAAAAGACCATTAAATTAAAAGAAGTATGTTACTACAGAGAAGAAAACTTAAATGTATGCTCAAATACAAGATCCACTACATGCCAAACATTGTACCTGAATAGCCTGAAAGGTAAAGGGAAATGTATTAATTACAAGCAGTTATTTACTAAGGTAAGAAGGTGTAATCAATTAAGTTCAAGATTACTGGTGAATTTAAAACATCTTTAATAAATATCTACAATATACACAATGATGACAAAAACTATACACAAAACTATTTTGAACTGATTAAAACTATTGAATTATCTTTTTCTAATTAAAATTTCCATTAATTTCAGGAAACGCTCTTCTCTCTCTTTTGTCTCTGTCTCTCTTCTTTCCTCTCTTTCGATTTTCTCCCTCTCTCTACTTTCCTCTCTTTCGATTTTCTCCCTCTCTCTTCTTTCCTCTCTCTCAAGTCTCTCCCTCTCTCTTCTTTCCTCTCTCTCAATTTTCTCCCTCTCTCGTCTTTCTTCTCTTTCTTCCACCTCTCTCAGCTGTCTCACTTCTCTCTCTTGTGCCTCTCTTTCTCGTTCGTCCTGTCTCTCCTCAACCTCCCTTAAGTAATCAAGGACATCTGCCCTACTCCGTTTCCTCCTCACAGGCGTGTCTTCCTCATGCCTGCCCTCGGTGTTGGAGGGTGGTGAGGCTACAGCAGCATCTGGACTGGCTGAGGCAATAAGGACAGGCGGTGTAATGGACGGCCTGCCACCTATTGCCTCATCCATGGCATCATACCACTTCCATGATGCTGCTGTAGCCTCACCACTCTCGGTACTAATCCCTGACTGGGGACATTTCAAGTCCTACAAAACATGATAGCACAAATATCAACCATTAAAATGAGCTTTTCTAGAACTTACTGTTGTGACAACTGTTTGACCAACTTACTTTATATTTTTGCTTGAGATTTTCCCACTTCTTCTTGACCCAGGCAGGGCTCAGCACTCCCTGCAGGCCAGATTCTTTTACAAATGTCCTAAAGCAAACACAATTATGTTCACAATTAATACAGCAGAGTTTTTCAGATGCAAACGTTGTATGGTGTTTAATCAAGAATACACATTAAAGAGAAGGGTGCCTGTAGGGTCCACCAAGTCGCATTTACACTGCAAATTACCTACTTAATGCATATAAGGGTCAACTTACTCAAAACCTTTCATGGCCGCATTTCTTTTTCCTGTAAACAGGCTGTCGTTGGCAGCTCGCCAGTTGATGAGCTTCTTTGTCAGCTCATCTGTCCCTGGGGAATCAATCAAATAAATTTAGCAATAAGCAAAGAAAGAGATTGATAACCTACTAACGTTAAATCATTTGGGTAAGTTAGCAATGTCCCCTATCCCCTCTCATTTCATTTAACATTAACACATAACGTTAACGTTACTAACGTTTCTAACGGTAGCCGTTTAATTAACGTTAGCTCCTTAATTAACATTAGCTCCTTAATTAACATTAGCTCCTTAATTAACTCAGTTAACATTACCACCACAACAATGTCATCATAAGTGAAACCTTATACTTAAAGTATCATACATATATCTTACACTTAAATTGAAGCGTTATAATAGACGACGTTTCAGAGCTGGTACGGTCGCTGTCCGCCATTGTCCGTTATTGTTGTTGTCGTCACAGCTGCATTGCATTGTGGGATATTTGTGCCGCCGTAGTGTCCAGTGCTTGCATACTGTAATATTTACCGGAAATAGTATGCACCTCGCGTACTATTGGGTTCATACTAAGGTTTCGGACATACTAAAAAATCTCACATACTGTTTTAGCATACTCAATAGCATGTTAGTATGGAATTTCGGACGCAGCCCTTCACTGCAACTCTGTAGCTCTGCTACTTTTTATTTCTGTTCCTTAGGCAACAGTAACCATAGATATATATTTGTTACATTCTACTCCGGTACTGGAGTTTCAGAATAAAAGCATACATGGAACATCATGGAATATTACAGTTTTGATAAAAACTGTTTACTTTCCTCTCGCCTTCTCCTCTTCTCCGCTCCACTGGGGCAACTCCGCTTCATTTTTCTCAACTCAAAACCTCTCAAAACCGTGCCAACAAGTTTGTTTTGCTACCGTCTTCCTGAATCAAGCCTGCACATGCGCAGTAATCATGGAATAGTCCATTGCATGAGAAGGGAGGGGGGAGCAGTCGAAACGATCATGATAGATTAACGCGCGAATTAAGACTAAAACAATAATAATTGCTTTAAATCGAAGACAACTTTATTAATCAGTTTTTATGAGACGTTTGAGGGCCCCTGGAAATCTCGGGGCCACAGGCAATGGCCTGTGTTTGCCTAATGGTAAGTCCGCCCTTGGTGTCATTATTTGACGTGTTGGGATTAAGACTCAAAAAATTACTTTTCTTACAAATGGGATTTTTAAAGACAATGATAAAAATAAATTCTTACTGCTAAAGTTCCTCCCAACATTTGATGGATCCAGCTTCTCAATTGTGGGTATTAGCTGATTTTTTAAACTCATTTTACAAAATAGTACCTTTAATAGTACCTGTCTTTGTCTATTTTGGAAACAGCCAACAGTACGAATGTCATTTACACAATGATCATCTTGACTCTTATAAAATTGCTATTGTGACTGTTTTTCTGTTGCTTTATAGACCAAATGATTCATCTATTGATCAAGGAAATGCCAGAATTGAATCATTTCCAAAGTGCTGCTTTACCAGAGACACAAGTACATTCAGAAACAGAAAGAAATAGGAAGAGTGTTCATTTAATAAACTGATCACACCAACACACATTATTTATATCTACTTAATATAAACATTTACCTCTGACTTAATAAAAAGCAATGATCTCAATCATCATCAACAATAAAATTACGAACACATGTTCACTTAAATAACACCACAAAACAGAGATGGTCTTTTGTAATGCAGCTTTATTCAGCAGGATAGTTTTCACTATCAAGCAATTTTACATTTTTCAACATCAGTTGGAGCTGTGACTAAAGTCACTACATCTCAAGGGCTCCATGTTTACTCATCCAATTATTTCTTGCTTTGCAAAGCACAAAGATATAGCTCAAACTATATCTTCAAAATCAAGAACAGACTCAGTCTTGATCGTATCGCCTCAATTTATTGCCGTTCCATTCACCTGGGGGTCTCCCCCCGCTCAGTCTGCATCCTCTATACCAAGTTAGAAAAGGGGGGAAATAGAGAGAAATCAGTTAGTCAAATTATCAACAGAGGTCGATCAACAGAATCTTAATCAACAAATACTTTAATAAGAAATTCAATGATTCTAGCTTCTGAAATGTGTTGACTTGCTTCTTTACCCTCTATTATATCATCGTGAAATTAAATGGGTTGGACAAAGTAAGGTACTTGAAGACATCAACTTGGGATCTGGTTAATACTGATGCTTGCTATGTTTGACAGGTTTGAGGCATTTCACAAAGACTTTTTATTTCTTTTATTCGTCTGTTTGAAATCAACAGAAAATATTCAGTAATACTTACGGTGGGTCTGGAGGTCGTAAGGGAACAAAAAAGATGAAAATAAGATTAATAAACATCAATATATTATTATCATATTTGAAAATCTTTACATCTAGAACATTAATGATGCTCTCTTTACTTAGTTTTAGGTTTATTATCTGAGATGCCAGGACTAAATAAAAGATTTTAGCTAAACACAGAACTAAATGAAGTTGTATGTAGTCAGTTAGTATAGTCAAGTGTGATTTGTTGATCTCAGACTAAAGTAGCCTGCTGTTTGTGTAAATCAGAGGTCAATCTGTTAACATCAACTCAGTATGTAGGAACACTTGTGACTTACGGCACCAGGGCGGCAGGTGGACAATATCAGGTCGAGGACCACTCTCCCCGGGTTCAGCCATGAGGACGACCAGCGTCAACACCACAAAGATCATAACACACTTCATCCTGAGGAACAAATCACAATGGCCACATCCAGAATCATTCACTGCCTTCATTCACCAGTGTCAAAGATCATCACATCTCATCTAAAAGACTTTGCATTTATTAAAGTAACATCAGGATTAAATTGACTTCTCACCTTTCCACAGCTTGTTTGTCAGAACCAAAAAAAAAACTTGTGTCACAGACAGCAAAGTGAGCACTGTGAGATCTAGAGGTGATGTGGACGTCTTTGCTGAGCAGTCGTGAGTTACCCGTCTCTTTATAAGGCTGGAGATGGAATAATCTTATCCAGTCATTCTGTATTTCTCAATGTGTTTTTCAAAGTCAAGTTCAGCACATGGATGACAAGATGTTGATCTAATCTCACTTTGTCATGACGGGACATTTCACTGTCCTCACAGTCACACAAAGTTACACAACACTACTTATCATTCCCCGGCTCTATGGCCTCACAAAATGTGACCATTAGAAGTTCTGTCCTATAACTGTTTATATAATTATAAAGACAATGTAATTATAAAGACAATGTATGTATGTATCCGCCTGTATATTAAACTATGCAGGGGCGAGGAGCTCAATCACGTAGAGAAGTCGAGGAATGAAGAGAGTACATACCGATCAACATCTTGGGCTGTCAAATGTTTCCAGGACTATTTAAAAAGCAGGAAACAAGCCGTGGGTTTTGCAACTATAACAAAAGAAGATCTCAACAAGATTTCCTTGAATTTTATGGTTCGGTTAGAAATAACCAGGGTCAGTATTACTCCATTAGTAGCTACGTCGGGTTGAGAGCTGGCATTAACCGCTTTTTTAACGACCCTCCTCTTAGTCGCGCATGGTCTATCATGAAAGACAGTGAGTTCACTATGTCAAACAATGTATTTAGTGGGCTCATTAAGTTTCTCAGGAAAGCAGGCCACGACAAAACTCAACTGTCTTAAGGCAACAAATATGTGATGCTCACCTTCAATGAGGATACAAAAAAACCACAAAGAACATCATGACAGGAATCGTCAAAGTAGACGGGGGTTCATGTTTGAAGATCCAGGGAGTGAATTGTGCCCGGTTTCATCATTTGAAAAGTACCTGTCTAAAATCCCAAAAGAGGCTAAAGCTTTTTACCTCCATCCAAAAAGAGGAGAAAAGTTAGGGGAGGTGTGGTACTCTATAGAACCGATGGGTGTAAATTACCTAGGCTCCATGCTATCGCGCATCTCTAAAGATGTAGGCACATCAGTGATTTACACAAATCACAGCATCAGGAGCACTACCATCCAGAAACTGGCCGAGTGTGGACTGGAAACGAGAGAAATAATGGCCGTTAGCGGACACAAGTCCGAGAGTTCGTTACACAGCTCCTGGGCACCTTCTCTGGATAATAGAAAACTGTGGAGCAATATGCTGTGCACCAGCCGTGGAAACGTCAGGCCGGCGGAGACCAGCCCCTCTAAGACATAAGATAAAATAGTGAAGTTGCATACAGGAATGAGATGTGTGTACATAATAAAGTAGAAAATAAAAGTGTTATGTGGTTTAAAAGTCTGGATGTTGACACCCCGTTCTGAGGACATCATAGAAGTCAACTTACACCTGACTAAAGGTCTTATCAACCACATCAATTACAGACACCTGTGTGGATGGACAAAGAGTGTCATCTGTACTAGAGCTGCAGAGATGAGCTGGTTACTCACCACTGAGTTTTTTTGTCAAATTTCAAGCAAAATGTGATGATTGCAGCTTGTCAAATGAAGGAATTAGCTATTTTTTCCTTATTTTACATTTTAATACCTTGAATGTCCTAATTTTGGAATTTTGGAAACAGCCAACAGTGTTAAGGCCTACGGAGAGTTGGACCCCGAAGCAGAGACAGACAGGCGTGTAGGAGCGAAAATGTTTATTCAAATAAAAAAACTCCACAAGTAAAAAAACAGCAAGCGTCCGGCAAGGCAGGCGGGGAAACTCCAGCGGCAAGAAAACGCTCAGGGACAGGACAAAAAACAGGAACTCAGGCGACGAGGCAGCGAGGTACACGGAACTAAAAAAACGCGAGAAAAAACATATGCCACACACTTACTGGCAAAACACAAGGCAGCATACGAAAAACTCTCTAAATGAACACGGTCAGCTCTACCGACAAGACGGAATTATCTGTCTCTTTATAAGGATGGAGACGGAATAATCTTATCCAGTCATTCTGTATTTCTCAATGTGTTTTGCAATGTCGAGTTCTCCACATGGACGACAAGATGTTGATCTAATCTCACTTTGTCATGACGGGACATTTCACTGTCCTCACAGTCACACAAAGTTACACAACACTACTTATCATCCCCCGGCTCTATGGCCTCACAAAATGTGACCATTAGAAGTTCTGTCCTATAACTGTTTATATGACTAAAAAGACAATGCATGATGTTTTTGCTAAGACAAGAAGTAACTGTTATATTATATCAGCAAAATATCATGGTTTAAAATAACAGGCAGCCTTTTTGTAATGCACCTTTTTATTCAGCAGGAATGTTTTCAACATCAAGCAGTTTTACATTTTTCTAAATCAATGGGAGCTGTTCCTGAGATCACAATGCACATCTCAAGGGCTTCATGCTTACCCATCCAATTATTTTTTGCTTTGCAAAGCACAAAGATGTAGCTGAATCAATATTTTCAAAAAGAACACTGTTCACTCAAAAGAGCCGTCATTATAAAGCTGAGACTGATCGTTGTCCACTGTAGGTGGGGGTCTTTCCACTCTTCTTTACCAAGTTACAGAAGAGAAAAACAAAACATTAGATCTGAAAAACTTACAGACAGAGAGAGTCAAAAATGCAGCATGATGCTTTTGTTAAAAGTGACCGAAAACATCTCAGACTTCACACAGTTGAGCAACCTAGATACAATGTTTGGCGGAGAGTCTTGTTCTGACTGACACCTCCCTCGTCCTCCTGTTAGGTTGGGACAACTTTCCCTGTGATCATTTTTATTAGCGCATTAAGTTCTGAGGACATCATAGAAGTCAACTAACACCTGACTGAAGGTCTTATCAACCACATCAATTAGAGACACCTGTGTGGATGGACAAAGAGTGTCGTCTGTACTAGAGCTGCAGAGATTAGCTGGTTACTCACCACTGAGTTTTTTTTGTCAAATTTCAAGCAAAAATGCCAAAAATGTGATGATTGCAGCTTGTCAAATGAAGAAATTAGCTAATTTTTCCTCATTTTACATTTTAATACCTTGAATGTCTTTGTCTATTTTGGAAACAGCAAACAGAACAAATGTCATTTACACAATGATCATCTTGTTTCTCAGAAAATTGTTATTTTGACTGTTGTTCTGATGCTTTATAGCCCAAATGATTCATCTATTGATGGATGAAATGCCAGAATTGAATCATTTCCAAAGTGCTGCTTTACCAGAGACACAAGTACATTCAGAAACAGAAAGCAATAGGAAGAGTGTTCATTTAATAAACTGATCACACCAACACACATTATTTAGATTTGCTTAATATAAACATTTACCTCTGACTGGTTAATTTAGTACAGTCAGGTGTGATTTGTTGATCACAGACTAAAGTAGCCTGCTGTTTGTGTAAATCAGAGGACAATCTGTTAACATCAACTCAGTATGTATGCACAGTTGTGACTTAAGTGTTCTTGGGCGTAATATTGGGCCTCTAGGATTCCTGTGCCGGGTACGAAAATAACGACAATAATGTAATGTAATGACAATGCTTGATGTTTCCTAAGTAAGGAAGTGATTTATCAGTTTCATCAGTAACTGAAGAACAAACAAGGTATTTCAGAACTCAGAGGTAAAAAGGTCAACTTCCTCTTTGTAAAATTAAAGGAACTTGGGGCAGGATCAAGAAATAAGACTCAATAGTGACACGATGGCCACTGCGGCCGTTAGGGTAACTGCAGCCATCAGCCAAGCTGGCGAGGGAGCGCGCATGAACTCTTCACAGCAGTGCAGCTGATGCCTTATCCCCTACACGCATGAAGCAGCCGGCTCGCTGTGTGTAGCAACACACAAGCGCGGCGATTTACCGTTACAGTTGATGCAGTCTGAAAGGCACAGGCGAAAGCAAAGACGGCATATTGGGGGACAGAAATATCGTCTCTGATACAGGATTGCTGTGTGTAAGCGGCTAATGTTGCTACACAGGCCCCATATATAAAGGGACATATTTCTAACTCTTCATTTTCAGACTAAAGGACCGTGGAAAATGCGCAGTCTGTAACTATTCAGTGTTACACAGCGGTGGACCAAGTTACATGTTTGCAGATAACGCTACTTTGCACGTTAGGTCACTCCGAGTCCTTGGTGATCTCATATGATTTTCAAATCAAGCTCTAAACATGATGTGTAATGTTTTCTTACCTGGTTACTAGGAAATGAGCCATGTCAGCATCTGTTCTCAGTCCCAATTCAAGTTGGAGCTGCCTACATGAGCCGAACGCATATCCAATGTGTATTCGGGTGCCAGCCCGGCTTTGGTCGTAATTTCGTTTCGACTCACGACATGCCGCTGATAAAACCTTCGTTTTCTTCTTAGTATGACTTTTTAGTGGACTTTGTGCGGTGGTGGGTCGTTTGCTGGCCGTAGCAGGATCCATTACTACCCAAAGGGTTTGGATCCACAGCGCTTGTCTTCTTCCCGTATCCAAGGACGCGCATTCAGCGTCATCTGATGTCACGTCCGCAAGACTGCGCGGGAAATTCGGACCACGAATTGCAGAACATTATGCAGCACACAGCCTGTTCAAGGCAATGGAGAGATTCGTGGGTGGGCTCATTCTTTTTGGTTTTGAACGCTTCATCACCCAGCGTTAAAAAACTTAAAATGCATGTTTATTTTTTCACAAATCCTGCCCCAAGTTCCTTTAAAAGAAATATGCAGTATTTAAGTTTATTGTTGAGTCTTGTAACATAACAGTACAATCTGAAATTAAATGTAAACTAGAGACCATCTTGTGATGGCAGGCCCGTAAACATGATCACGTTCCAACCCATGACTACTCAGTACTGATTACTACATTGTCACAGGAGTACTCAGTACTGTCATAACCCTGCTCTTAGGCCATGACAAATACGGGATGGACACAATAGATGACTGAGAATTAAATTGTTTATTATGTTGAAAATAAATGTGAATATGTGAGCATTATGAGGTGTGCAGTGTTGTAGCGCGAAGACAAAACCAAAACCACACAAAGCAAAGGCGTGTGGATGGTGGCTGGGTCCGGACCAAGTGAGAGAGAAGGCAGAGCAGAGCTGGACTTTTATCAGGTGGGAGTGCTTAGCCATTACCGGCCCTGACCAATTTGGTGATCTAGGCAAGATTTTAGCTGGTGCCTCCTCCTATCGCAGTCAATTTCACAATCAATTTTCATACACTCACACAGAAACTGCATGTATGTATTCAAGATTTTATTTCTTTTAAGTCACAAATATCACACCAAATAAAAACTGAAGAAAGAAACAAGTGATAAATTAAAAATACAATATAAATAAGGCATTGCACAAACATTAAAGAATATTCTATTTACATACAAAATAAAAACAGTGAACACAAAAACAAGTGACATAAAATGAATTAAAAATACAATATAAATAAGGTATTGCACAAACACATTAAAGAATACTGTCACTCTGCTGTGCTGAGGTAGAGGGGACAGGAGCACCTGATGCTGTGTCACTGGGTGTGGTGGTGAAATATTTTAAAAGTGCATCTGCGCCATTCGCTCCTTTTGGACGCTGAGATCACGTGAGCCAAACCGAGTTAGGAGGTCAGTTGACCACTCTGTGTTAATCCCTGTGTTGCGGACTCAGAAACTTTCCAACGTCACTCTCAAGCTCTCCCTCTTCAATATCAGATCTCTCATGAACAAAGCAACGTTTCTCTCCGATTTTATTGCAGACTCTAACCTGGACATTGTTTGTCTTACTGAAACCTGGCAGCAGCCTAATGACTTTTTTCATTTAAATCAGTCTCTGCCGCATGGGTTTGTTTACATTGCTAAACCACGCACTTCCGGTAAAGGCGGTGGCCTCGCCCTGATCTATCGCGAGAGTTTGAAAATAGTCCCCGTTACCGTGAAAGATTCACCATCATTTGAAGTGCTGGCTGTGCAGTTAAAGGGACCTGTACCCACTATTATTGTGTCTGTCTATCGTCCACCTAAGGCCTCTTCCACCTTCATCACTGAACTCTTATCTATTTTAGCAGATCTATGTGCCATCACTCCAAATATCATTTTAACTGGGGATTTTAATATTCATGTTGACAATCCTAATGACATTTTTTCCATAGACTTTATCTCCACACTGGATAGTTTTGACCTCACTCAGTATGTTACATTTCCAACACACAATAAGGGCCATATTTTAGACCTGATCTGCTGCTCTGGTGTTGTCCCATTTAATCATTCCGGTACAGAATGTACACTTCCATTGTCAGATCACAAATTCTTAACTTTTGATGTCAACCTTCCTGTCTGCAAATCCCACCAAGACTGTATCATGTTCTTCCGTAATATTAAGAACATCAACATCACAGAACTTAATAGTTTAATTTCTATGTCAATTTCTCATCCACACCTTTTCTCTGTTACTGAACTTGTCGACCACTACAACAGCACACTACTTACTGCACTGGACACCCTGGCTCCATCAAAAACCTGCACAGTGACTTTTTCTAGGACTGCTCCATGGTTCACCTCAGATCTCGCCAACTTAAAGCACATGGTCGCCGCCTTGAGCGCCTTGCCAAGAAAACTGGACTCACTGTTCACTCTCAAATGTACTCGGGCCACATCACCTCTTACAAGACTGCTGCCAAATCTGCCTTCTACTCCAACATCATCCACCATGACGGAAACAATACCAGGATTCTATTCTCCACAGTAAATAAACTCAGCGCCGCCCCTCCCTACACGCAGAACACGCGCAGTGCGTAGGGCCCCACGATCCATGGGGGGCCCCATTTTGTGCAAGGTGACGCATTCTCTGCAAATGCGCAAAGGATGCGCATTGCTGCCGTGAGGCGCGTGTAGAGCACCAAGTCAGCCCGAGGCAGGAGAGAAAAAAAAAGAGACGAGTAATCTGACACTGCACGCATTGCCGCAATGATTGACAGCACGCAGCATCTGACCAATCAGCGGTCAGATGCGCCGACAGGCAGTTGGATGCAGGTGGAGAGATGGCCTCCAAACGGCAATATGAATCGGGAGCAAGCAAAAGAAAGACAAAGTCAAAACAAGAGGAGGCTCGTGCTTCACTTGAAGGTGGGTATGTTGTTGAAATAAAAAAGAAAACTTTGTGGCATAAACACCCCAGCTGCTAGCCTGCTAATCATGAGACAGAAGAGAGAGGATAATTCTGTCTAGATGTGAGATTACATTTTCCAGCGGCCCTGATTATCATTTATTGAATGTCTTGTTAACTGCTCTGTTGAAAAAGGAGTGGTTAATTGACCAGTTGGTGGTCGTATGTTGACTCAGGTTTATAGCCTATCAATCTATGCTATCAATAGAAGTTTTGGGCTATTTTTATGGAGGTAAAATGTCGCCATCTCTTGGTGAATTTAGGTGAAAAGAATTCACCTAAGATAATCCTTTATTTGACCCACAATGGAGAAATTTAAAGCGTTGCAGCAGCAAACAGCAGTGTAGGAATATAGAACCTAAGTACAAAATGTAAAAATAAGTGTATAAAAATATTTAAATATAGAAATATCATCATTGTGATATGGAACTGTATCCAAATCTATGGATTGCCCTCCGCATTGCAGTAACTCTCCCTGTTACAGTTGCCTCTGCTGAGCGAAGCTTTTCAAAACTGAAGCTCATCAAAACATACCTCCGCTCATCAATGGCGCAAGAAAGTAAATAAGTAAAGTAAAAAAAAATAAAATGACAATTTGGCCAGGGGCAGCCCTGAATAAACTACTCAAGCCCAAAGAAACTGCCACCCGCTTCACATCAGCCCTTCAGTGTCAGCAATTCTTGGACTTCATCAATCACAAAGTTTACTCCATATATCACCATCTCACCCCCTGCCTGTCTTCTCAGTCAACCAGCAACCAGAGTGCAAAAAGCAGTAAAGTGCAGTGAAATTTATATATATATATATATATATATATATATATATATATATATATATATATATATATATGTGTGTGTGTGTGTGTATATATATATATATATATATATATATATGTGTGTGTATATATATATATATATATATATATATATATATATATATATATATATATATATGTATGTATATACATGTAGCCTATGGAAAAGCTAAGGTATCTTGTATTAACAGTAATACACTTTAACTGCACTTTAACACTGATGTAAACTTTAACAAACATAAACTGTGACACAATAAACCAAAGGCTTACAACTACCCTATTACTTATAAAGGGGATGGAAAACTAGTAGCATATTAACTGGCATACAAGCAGAGAAAACACAGCCAACAGGTTAAAAAACGTTAACTTTCCAAATGTCCCTGATGAATTTAAGGTGGGAGTAACGTTAACTTACGTCGACTCTAATTATTTACTGATGGTTGAACAATGCTGCTATCATCCGAAGTAAGCTGGCAAGTTAACACTCTGCTCCAACGACGGTAACTACGATGCATTAAACTATTAATTTCATTCACTTCATCACATTAACGTTACTGTACCTCTTTCTTTTTCACGTTTTTCTTCATCTTCTTTCCTTCTTTTCCTTCCCTGGGAGCCAGATGGTTTCAATCTTTTGGACATTGTGATTCAGCTACAGTGTCAATAAATCTCTTTCTTGGTCTTGGGGCCACGGTCCGCTCAGATTCAGGCAACTCGCCTCTCGACCCCGCCCCCCACCCTCACAGAGGGCAGGTACAGAGTTTCATGACTGCATCTAACACAGCTGTGACACTATCGTGTTGGCAAAATCTGCCCACAGACAGACAGACAGGATGGAGGTCAGGTTGACCACCATCCCAAAGTGTCAGTATTTGACGAGTTGGGATTAAGACTCAAAAAATTACTTTTCTTACAGATGCGATTTTTAAAGACAATGATAAAAATACATTCTTACTGCTAAAGTTCCTCCCAACATTTGATGGATCGACCTGAGCTGATTTTTTTTAGCTCATTTTACAAAATAGTACCTTGAATGTCTTTGTCTATTTTGAGTTGAATCATTTCCAAAGTGCTGCTTTACCAGAGACACAAGTACATTCAGAAACAGAAAGAAATAGGAAGAGTGTTCATTTAACAAACTGATCCAACCAACACACACATTATTTAGATCTACTTATTATAAACATTTACCTCTGACTTAATGAAAAACAATGTTCTTGATCATCATCACCAATAAAATTACAAGCACATGTTCACTTAAATAACACCACAAAACAGAGACGGTCTTTTGTAATGCAGCTTTATTCAGCAGGATAGTTTTCACTATCAAGCAATTTTACATTTTTCAACATCAGTTGGAGCTGTGACTAAAATCACTACATCTCAAGGGCTTCATGTTTACTCATCCAATTATTTCTTGCTTTGCAAAGCACAAAGATATAGTTCAAACTATATCTTCAAAATCAAGAACAGACTCAGTCTTGATCGTATCGCCTCAACTTGTCGTCGGCCACTTCATCTTGGGATCTTTCCACACTGTTTGCATACCAAGTTAGAGAAGGGGAACAAAAGAGAGGAATCAGTTAGTTAAATTATCAACAGAGGTCGATCAACAGAATCTTAATTGACAAATATTCAATAATTGAATAATTTTGCAATAATTTTTCAAGCAAAATCTGACAGAAATTCACTGACTCCAGCTTCTAAAATGTGTCGACTTGCTTCTTTACCCTCTATTATATCATCGTGAATTTAAATGGGTTGGACAAAGTAAGGTAGTTGGTAAGTGAGGTAGTTTGAAATCAACAGAAAATATTCAGTAATACTTACCTTCTATGTTCGATTCCTAAAGGGACAAAAAGATGAAAATGAGATGAATTAACATGGGTATATTATCATCATATTAGAAAAATATTTGCATTTAGAACATTAATGATGATCTCTATACTTAGTTTTAGGTTTATTATCTGAGGTGCCAGGACTAAATAAAAGATTTTAGCTAAACACAGAACTAAATGAAGATGTATGTAGTCAGTTAGTACAGTCAAGTGTGATTTGTTGATCTCAGACTAAAGTAGCCTGCTGTTTGTGTAAATCAGAGGTCAATCTGTTAATGTCAACTCAGTATGTAGGAACAGTTGTGACTTACCGCATGGGGATGGTATGTGCATGCATATGTATCTATACCAAGTTAGAGAAGGTGGAAATAGAGAAAAATCAGTTAGTTAAATTATCAACAGAGGTCGATCAACTGAATCTTAAATGACAAATATTCAATAATTGAATAATTTGCAATCATTTTTCAAGCAAAAACTGACAGAAATTCACTGATTCCAGCTCCTGAAATGTGTCAACTTGCTTCTTTACCCTCTATTATATCATCGTGAATTAAATGGGTTGGACAAAGAAAGGTACTTGAAGACATCAACCTGGGATCTGGTAAATACTGATTCTTGCTATGTTTGATAGGTTGATGCATTTCACAAAGTCTTTTTATTTCTTTCATTCGTCTGTTCAAAATCATCAGAAAATATTCAGTAATACTTACCCTCCAAGTCCGTTTCCTAAAGGGACAAAAAGATGAAAATGAGATAAATTAACATTAGTATATTATTATCATATTTGAAAAATCTTTGCATTTAGAACATTAATGATGCTCTCTTTACTTAGTTTAAGGTTTATTATCTGAGATGTCAGGACTGAATAAAAGATTTTAGCTAAACACAGAACTAAATGAAGATGTATGTAGTCAGTTAGTACAGTCAAGTGTGATTTGTTGATCTCAGACTAAAGTAGCCTGCTGTTTGTGTAAATCAGAGGTCAATCTGTTAACATCAACTCAGTATGTAGGAACACTTGTGACTTACCGCATGGGGGCCGTCCGTGTACGCATCCAAATCTATACCAAGTTAGAAAAGGTGGAAATAGAGAGAAATCAGTTAGTTAAATTATCAACAGAGATCGTTCAACAGAATCTTAAATGAAAAATATTCAATAACTGAATAATTTTGCAATCATTTTTCAAGCAAAAACTGACAGAAATTCACTGATTCCAGCTCCTGAAATGTGTCAACTTTCTTATTTACCCTCTATTATATCATTGTGAATTAAATGGGTAGGACAAAATAAGGTACTTGAAGACATCAACCTGGGATCTGGTAAATACTGATGCTTGCTATGTTTGAAAGGTTTGAGGCATTTCACAAAGTCTTTTTATTTCTTTTTTATTTGTCTGTTTGAAATCAACAGAAAATATTCAGTAATACTTACGGTGGAGGTGGAGGTCCTACAGGGACAAAAAGATGAAAATTACATAAATAAACATCAGTATATTATTATCATATTTGAACATCTTTGCATTTAGAACATTAATGATGCTCTCTTTACATAGTTTTAGGTTTATTATCTGAGATGCCAGGAATAAATAAAAGATTTTATCTAAACACAGAACTAAATGAAGTTGCATGTAGTCAGTTAGTACAGCCAAGTGTGATTTGTTGATCACAGGCTAAAGTAGCCTGCTGTTTGTGTCAATCAGAGGTCAATATTTTAACATCAACTTAGTAAGTATGGACACTTGTGACTTACCGCATCCGAAGACAGGGGGATAACAACTCTCCCCGGGTTCAGCCATGAGGATGACCAGCGTCAACACCAGAAAGATCATAACACACTTCATCCTGAGGAACAAATCACAGCGGCCACATCCAGAATCATTCACTGCCTTCATTCACCAGTGTCAAAGCTCATCACATCTCATCTAAAAGACTTTGCATTTATTAAAGTAACATCAGGATTAAATTGACTTCTCACCTTTCCACAGCTTGTTTGTCAGAACCCAAAAAAAACTGGTATCACAGAATGCAAAGTGAGCACTGTGAGATCTAGAGGTGATGTGTATGTCTCTGCCGAGCAGTCGTGAGTTACCCGTCTCTTTATAAGGATGGAGACGGAATAATCTTATCCAGTCATTCTTTATTTCTCAATGTGTTTTGCAATGTCGAGTTCTCCACATGGATGACAAGATGTTGATCTAATCTCACTTTGTCATGACGGGACATTTCACTGTTCTCACAGTCTCACAAAGTTACACAACACTACTTATCAGTCCCTGGCTCTATGGCCTCACAAAATGTGATCATTAGAAGTTCTGTCCTATAACTGTATATATGATTAAAAAGACAATGCATGATGTTTTTGCTAAGACAAGAAGTAATTTATTTGTTATATCAGCAAAATATCATCATTTAAAACAACAGGCACAAAACAGAGACAGCCTTTTTGTAATGCACCTTTTTATTGAGCAGGAATGTTTTCAACATCAAGCAATTTTACATTTTTCCCTCCTCTCCAAAACATCTTACACGACATCTTGCCTTACCTCACCACCCTGACCAACTCCTCCCTCACTTCAGGTCATATTCCAGCTCCTTTCAAGACAGCTACAGTAAAGCCACTCCTAAAGAAACCAACTCTAGACTCGGCTGACATCCGAAACTACAGACCTGTATCTCTTCTCTCATTCCTCTCTAAAACCCTGGAACGTGCCGTCTACAACCAACTGTCCTCCTACCTTTCACAAAACGACCTCCTTGACCCTAATCAGTCAGGCTTCAGGACTGCTCACTCCACTGAGACGGCCCTCCTCACAGTGACTGAGTCCCTCCGTTCCGCCAGAGCCTTGTCCCACTCGCCAGTCCTCATCCTCCTCAACTTATCCTCTGCGTTTGACACAGTCAACCACCAAATCCTCCTCTCCACTCTGGCCAAACTTGGCATCGCTGACTCTGCTCTAACCTGGTTCACATCATACCTGACGGAACGTACCTTTCAGGTCACGTGAAATGGCTTCTTGTCCAAACTCTGCTCCCTGGAAACTGCTGTCCCTCAAGGCTCAGTACTTGGACTGCTTCTGTTTTCACTATACACTAGATCACTAGGCTCTGCAATCACATCACATGGATTCTCTTACCACTGTTATGCTGACGACACCCAACTGTTCTTCTCCTTTCCCCCATCCTCCAACACCCACGTTGCCACATGCGTCTCGGAATGTCTGGCAGACATCTTCGCTTGGACAACTGCGCATCATCTCAAGCTCAACCTTAGTAAAACTGGACTCCTCTTCATCCCAGGGAAAGAATGCCCTCACATGGACCTGTCAGTCACTGTCACGACGGTATCGCCTTCAGCGACTTCGAGGAACCTGGGTATAATCCTCGACGACGGACTATCCTGCACCCCCAACATCACTGCGGTGGCCCGATCCTGCAGATTTGCCCTCTACAACATCCGCAGGATCTGGTCTTTCCTCACAAAGGACGCAACGCAACTCCTGGTCCAATTGCTGGTCATCTCCCGTCTGGACTACTGTAACTCGCTCTTGGTTGGACTCCCAGCCTCTGCGACTAAACCGTTGCAATGTATCCAGAACACTGCAGCGCGCCTCGTTTTCAATCTACCCAAATTCTCCCACGTGACCCCCCTTCTCCCTGACCTCCACTGGCTGCCTGTTGCGGCCCGCATCAGATTCAAGACCATGGTGCTGGCCTTCAAGGCCGTCAACAGAACTGCACCCATCTATCTCGAAACACTGGTCAGACCAGGCGCCCCTGCACGAGCACTTCGCTCTACTACATCAGCTGGCTGGCTGGTACTGCCATCGCTGAGAGCAAACAAAGGCTGCCCAGCGAAATCCCGACTCTTCTCTGACTGGCGCCTCAGTGGTAGAACGAACTCCTGACCAATGTCAAGGACAGCAGAGTCACTCGCCATCTTCAGCAAAAGACTCAAGACTCACTTGTTCAGACTTCACCTCAACCCAGCATAGCATGACTCCCTCCCCACCCCCCACCCTAAAAAAAACAAAACAAGACAAAAAAAAACATATGCACTTGTATATTCCTACCTTTAGCACTTACATCATAGCATTTATGTACTTAAGGTATCCTTGATAAATAGCAGCTACTTTGCTCAGATGAGGGCTTGAATATTGTTTCTATCTTCTCTACTTTATCAATGGTGATATGTTGTGGTTTCTTTCTTGTGACAAATGTACTTATTGTAAGTCGCTTTGGACAAAAGCGTCTCCTAAATGCCCTAAATGTAAATGTAAATATAAAACAACAGGCACAAAACAGAGACCACCTTTTTGTAATGCACCTTTTTTTAGCAGGAATGTTTTCGACATCAAGCAATTTTACATTTTTCTAAATCAATGGGAGCTGTTCCTGAGATCACAACGCACATCTCAAGGGCTTCATGTTTACGCATCCAATTATTTCTTGCTTTGCAAAGCACAAAGATATAGCTGAATCAATATTTTCAAAAAGAACACTGTTCACTCAAAAGAGCCGTCATTATGATGCTGAGACTGATCGTTGTCCACTGTAGGTGGGGGTCTTTCCACTCTTCTTTACCAAGTTAGTGAAGAGAGAAACAAAACATTAGATTTGAAAAAATTAGTCAAATTATCAACAGAGAGAGTCAAAATACAGCTTGATGCTTTTGTTAAAAGTGACCGAAAACATCTCAGACTTCACACAATTGAGCAACCTAGATAAAATGTGTGGCGGGGAGTTATTGGAGATTCTTATTCTGTTTGCGTAAAGCAGTAACATCAGTGATATGTCACAGTGACACTGACTAACAGCAAGACGACAGCAGCCTGCTTTATAGACCAAATGATTTATCTATTGATGGAGGAATTGGCAGAATTGAAATCATTTCCAAAGTGTTGCTTTACCAGAGACACAAGTACATTCAGAAACAGAAAGAAATAGAAAGAGTGTTCATTTAATAAACTGATCCCACCAACACACATTATTTACATCTATTTAATATAAACATTTACCTCTGACTGGTTCATTTAGTACAGTCAGGTGTGATTTGTTGATCACAGACTAAAGTACCCTGCTGTTTGTGTAAATCAGAGGACAATCTGTTAACATCAACACAGTATGTATGTACAGTTGTGACTTAAATGTTCTTGGGCGCAATATTGAGCCTGTAGGATTCCTGAGCCGGGTACGAACATAACGACAATAATGTAATGTAATGACAATGCATGATGTTTCCTAAGTAAGGAAGTGATTTATCAGTTTCATCAGCAACTGAAGAACAAACAAGGTATTTCAGAACTGAGAGGTAAAAAGGTCAACTTCCTCTTTGTAGAATTAAAAGAAATATACAGTATATAAGTTTATTGCTAAGTCTTGTAACATAACAGTACAATCTGAAATTAAATGTAAACTAGAGACCATCCTGTGATGGCAGGCCCGTAAACATGATCACCTTCGGACCCATGACTACTCAGTAGTGATATGGCTGGCTACTGCTACGTCCTCCTCAACACCTTTAAAGAGAAACAGTACCACACAGTAACTTGTCCACAACACCCAAATATCAAGCAGTTAGGCAGGGGCCGTCACAGCACTCGTGGCTCGGACCACATCCATCTTTGAACTCGGCCTTCATTTTGTTCTCATCTACACACCTGAGATGTTTTATGGCTGCATCTAACACAGTTGTGATGCTATCCTATTGTCTTTGTGTTTATTAAAATAACATCAGGATTAAATTGACTTCTCACCTTTCCACAGCTTGTTTGTCAGAACCAAAACAAAAACTGGTGTCACAGACAGCAGGATGGAGATGGAATAATCTTATCCAGTCATTCTGTATTTCTCAATGTGTTTTGCAATGTCGAGTTCTCCACATGGATGACAAGATGTTGATCTAATCTCACTTTGTCATGACGGGACATTTCACTGTTCTCACAGTCTCACAAAGTTACACAACACTACTTATCAGTCCCTGGCTCTATGGCCTCACAAAATGTGATCATTAGAAGTTCTGTCCTATAACTGTATATATGATTAAAAAGACAATGCATGATGTTTTTGCTAAGACAAGAAGTAATTTATTTGTTATATCAGCAAAATATCATCATTTAAAACAACAGGCACAAAACAGAGATAGCCTTTTTGTAATGCACCTTTTTATTGAGCAGGAATGTTTTCAACATCAAGCAATTTTACATTTTTCCCTCCTCTCTTCTCCAAAACATCTCACACGACATCTTGCCTTACCTCACATCCTTGATCAACTCCTCCCTCACTTCAGGTCATATTCCAGCTCCTTTCAAGACAGCTACAGTAAAGCCACTCCTAAAGAAACCAACTCTAGACTCGGCTGACATCCGAAACTACAGACCTGTATCTCTTCTCTCATTCCTCTCTAAAACCCTGGAACGTGCCGTCTACAACCAACTGTCCTCCTACCTTTCACAAAACGACCTCCTTGACCCTAATCAGTCAGGCTTCAGGACTGCTCACTCCACTGAGACGGCCCTCCTCACAGTGACTGAGTCCCTCCGTTCCGCCAGAGCCTTGTCCCACTCGCCAGTCCTCATCCTCCTCAACTTATCCTCTGCGTTTGACACAGTCAACCACCAAATCCTCCTCTCCACTCTGGCCAAACTTGGCATCGCTGACTCTGCTCTAACCTGGTTCACATCATACCTGACGGAACGTACCTTTCAGGTCACGTGAAATGGCTTCTTGTCCAAACTCTGCTCCCTGGAAACTGCTGTCCCTCAAGGCTCAGTACTTGGACTGCTTCTGTTTTCACTATACACTAGATCACTAGGCTCTGCAATCACATCACATGGATTCTCTTACCACTGTTATGCTGACGACACCCAACTGTTCCTCTCCTTTCCCCCATCCTCCAACACCCACGTTGCCACATGCGTCTCGGAATGTCTGGCAGACATCTTCGCTTGGACAACTGCGCATCATCTCAAGCTCAACCTTAGTAAAACTGGACTCCTCTTCATCCCAGGGAAAGAATGCCCTCACATGGACCTGTCAGTCACTGTCACGATGGTATCGCCTTCAGCGACTTCGAGGAACCTGGGTATAATCCTCGACGACGGACTATCCTGCACCCCCAACATCACTGCGGTGGCCCGATCCTGCAGATTTGCCCTCTACAACATCCGCAGGATCTGGTCTTTCCTCACAAAGGACGCAACGCAACTCCTGGTCCAATTGCTGGTCATCTCCCGTCTGGACTACTGTAACTCGCTCTTGGTTGGACTCCCAGCCTCTGCGACTAAACCATTGCAATGTATCCAGAACACTGCAGCGCGCCTCGTTTTCAATCTACCCAAATTCTCCCACGTGACCCCCCTCCTCCCTGACCTCCACTGGCTGCCTGTTGCGGCCCGCATCAGATTCAAGACCATGGTGCTGGCCTTCAAGGCCGTCAACAGAACTGCACCCATCTATCTCGAAACACTGGTCAGACCAGGCGCCTCTGCGCGAGCACTTCGCTCTACTACATCAGCTGGCTGGCTGGTACTGCCATCGCTGAGAGCAAACAAAGGCTGCCCAGCGAAATCCCGACTCTTCTCTGACTGGCGCCTCAGTGGTAGAACGAACTCCCGACCAATGTCAAGGACAGCAGAGTCACTCGCCATCTTCAGCAAAAGACTCAAGACTCACTTGTTCAGACTTCACCTCAACCCAGCATAGCGTGACTCCCTCCCCACCCCCCACCCTAAAAAAAACAAAACAAGACAAAAAAAACATATGCACTTGTATGTTCCTACCTTTAGCACTTACATCATAGCATTTATGTACTTAAGGTATCCTTGATAAATAGCAGCTACTTTGCTCAGATGAGGGCTTGAATATTGTTTCTATCTTCTCTACTTTATCAATGGTGATATGTTGTGGTTTCTTTCTTGTGACAAATGTACTTATTGTAAGTCGCTTTGGACAAAAGCGTCTCCTAAATGCCCTAAATGTAAATGTAAATATAAAACAACAGGCACAAAACAGAGACCACCTTTTTGTAATGCACCTTTTTTTAGCAGGAATGTTTTCGACATCAAGCAATTTTACATTTTTCTAAATCAATGGGAGCTGTTCCTGAGATCACAACGCACATCTCAAGGGCTTCATGTTTACGCATCCAATTATTTCTTGCTTTGCAAAGCACAAAGATATAGCTGAATCAATATTTTCAAAAAGAACACTGTTCACTCAAAAGAGCCGTCATTATGATGCTGAGACTGATCGTTGTCCACTGTAGGTGGGGGTCTTTCCACTCTTCTTTACCAAGTTAGTGAAGAGAGAAACAAAACATTAGATTTGAAAAAATTAGTCAAATTATCAACAGAGAGAGTCAAAATACAGCTTGATGCTTTTGTTAAAAGTGACCGAAAACATCTCAGACTTCACACAATTGAGCAACCTAGATAAAATGTGTGGCGGGGAGTTATTGGAGATTCTTATTCTGTTTGCGTAAAGCAGTAACATCAGTGATATGTCACAGTGACACTGACTAACAGCAAGACGACAGCAGCCTGTTTTATAGACCAAATGATTTATCTATTGATGGAGGAATTGGCAGAATTGAAATCATTTCCAAAGTGTTGCTTTACCAGAGACACAAGTACATTCAGAAACAGAAAGAAATAGAAAGAGTGTTCATTTAATAAACTGATCCCACCAACACACATTATTTACATCTATTTAATATAAACATTTACCTCTGACTGGTTCATTTAGTACAGCCAGGTGTGATTTGTTGATCACAGACTAAAGTACCCTGCTGTTTGTGTAAATCAGAGGACAATCTGTTAACATCAACTCAGTATGTATGTACAGTTGTGACTTAAGTGTTCTTGGGCGTAATATTGAGCCTGTAGGATTCCTGGGCCGGGTACGAAAATAACGACAATAATGTAATGTAATGACAATGCTTGATGTTTCCTAAGTAAGGAAGTGATTTATCAGTTTCATCAGTAACTGAAGAACAAACAAGATATTTCAGAACTGAGAGGTAAAAAGGTCAACCTCCTCTTTGTAAAATTAAAGGAACTTGGGGCAGGATCAAGAAATAAGACTCAATAGTGACACGATGGCCACTGCGGCCGTTAGGGTAACTGCAGCCATCAGCCAAGCTGGCGAGGGAGCGCGCATGAACTCTTCACAGCAGTGCAGCTGATGCCTTATCCCCTACACGCATGAAGCAGCCGGCTCGCTGTGTGTAGCAACACACAAGCGCGGCGATTTATCGTTACAGTTGATGCAGTCTGAAAGGCACAGGCGAAAGCAAAGACGGCATATTGGGGGACAGAAATATCGTCTCTGATACAGGATTGCTGTGTGTAAGCGGCTAATGTTGCTACACAGGCCCCATATATAAAGGGACATATTTCTAACTCTTCATTTTCAGACTAAAGGACCGTGGAAAATGCGCAGTCTGTAACTATTCAGTGTTACACAGCGGTGGACCAAGTTACATGTTTGCAGATAACGCTACTTTGCACGTTAGGTCACTCCGAGTCCTTGGTGATCTCATATGATTTTCAAATCAAGCTCTAAACATGATGTGTAATGTTTTCTTACCTGGTTACTAGGAAATGAGCCATGTCAGCATCTGTTCTCAGTCCCAATTCAAGTTGGAGCTGCCTACATGAGCCGAACGCATATCCAATGTGTATTCGGGTGCCAGCCCGGCTTTGGTCGTAATTTCGTTTCGACTCACGACATGCCGCTGATAAAACCTTCGTTTTCTTCTTAGTATGACTTTTTAGTGGACTTTGTGTGGTGGTGGGTCGTTTGCTGGCCGTAGCAGGATCCATTACTACCCAAAGGGTTTGGATCCACAGCGCTTGTCTTCTTCCCGTATCCAAGGACGCGCATTCAGCGTCATCTGATGTCACGTCCGCAAGACTGCGCGGGAAATTCGGACCACGAATTGCAGAACATTATGCAGCACACAGCCTGTTCAAGGCAATGGAGAGATTCGTGGGTGGGCTCATTCTTTTTGGTTTTGAACGCTTCATCACCCAGCATTAAAAAACTTAAAATGCATGTTTATTTTTTCACAAATCCTGCCCCAAGTTCCTTTAAAAGAAATATGCAGTATTTAAGTTTATTGTTGAGTCTTGTAACATAACAGTACAATCTGAAATTAAATGTAAACTAGAGACCATCTTGTGATGGCAGGCCCGTAAACATGATCACGTTCCAACCCATGACTACTCAGTACTGATTACTACATTGTCACAGGAGTACTCAGTACTGTCATAACCCGGCTCTTAGGCCATGACAAATACGGGATGGACACAATAGATGACTGAGAATTAAATTGTTTATTATGTTGAAAATAAATGTGAATATGTGAGCATTATGAGGTGTGCAGTGTTGTAGCGCGAAGACAAAACCAAAACCACACAAAGCAAAGGCGTGTGGATGGTGGCTGGGTCCGGACCAAGTGAGAGAGAAGGCAGAGCAGAGCTGGACTTTTATCAGGTGGGAGTGCTTAGCCATTACCGGCCCTGACCAATTTGGTGATCTAGGCAAGATTTTAGCTGGTGCCTCCTCCTATCGCAGTCAATTTCACAATCAATTTTCATACACTCACACAGAAACTGCATGTATGTATTCAAGATTTTATTTCTTTTAAGTCACAAATATCACACCAAATAAAAACTGAAGAAAGAAACAAGTGATAAATTAAAAATACAATATAAATAAGGCATTGCACAAACATTAAAGAATATTCTATTTACATACAAAATAAAAACAGTGAACACAAAAACAAGTGACATAAAATGAATTAAAAATACAATATAAATAAGGTATTGCACAAACACATTAAAGAATACTGTCACTCTGCTGTGCTGAGGTAGAGGGGACAGGAGCACCTGATGCTGTGTCACTGGGTGTGGTGGTGAAATATTTTAAAAGTGCATCTGCGCCATTCGCTCCTTTTGGACGCTGAGATCACGTGAGCCAAACCGAGTTAGGAGGTCAGTTGACCACTCTGTGTTAATCCCTGTGTTGCGGACTCAGAAACTTTCCAACGTCACTCTCAAGCTCTCCCTCTTCAATATCAGATCTCTCATGAACAAAGCAACGTTTCTCTCCGATTTTATTGCAGACTCTAACTTGGACATTGTTTGTCTTACTGAAACCTGGCAGCAGCCTAATGACTTTTTTCATTTAAATCAGTCTCTGCCGCATGGGTTTGTTTACATTGCTAAACCACGCACTTCCGGTAAAGGCGGTGGCCTCGCCCTGATCTATCGCGAGAGTTTGAAAATAGTCCCCGTTACCGTGAAAGATTCACCATCATTTGAAGTGCTGGCTGTGCAGTTAAAGGGACCTGTACCCACTATTATTGTGTCTGTCTATCGTCCACCTAAGGCCTCTTCCACCTTCATCACTGAACTCTTATCTATTTTAGCAGATCTATGTGCCATCACTCCAAATATCATTTTAACTGGGGATTTTAATATTCATGTTGACAATCCTAATGACATTTTTTCCATAGACTTTATCTCCACACTGGATAGTTTTGACCTCACTCAGTATGTTACATTTCCAACACACAATAAGGGCCATATTTTAGACCTGATCTGCTGCTCTGGTGTTGTCCCATTTAATCATTCCGGTACAGAATGTACACTTCCATTGTCAGATCACAAATTCTTAACTTTTGATGTCAACCTTCCTGTCTGCAAATCCCACCAAGACTGTATCATGTTCTTCCGTAATATTAAGAACATCAACATCACAGAACTTAATAGTTTAATTTCTATGTCAATTTCTCATCCACACCTTTTCTCTGTTACTGAACTTGTCGACCACTACAACAGCACACTACTTACTGCACTGGACACCCTGGCTCCATCAAAAACCTGCACAGTGACTTTTTCTAGGACTGCTCCATGGTTCACCTCAGATCTCGCCAACTTAAAGCACATGGTCGCCGCCTTGAGCGCCTTGCCAAGAAAACTGGACTCACTGTTCACTCTCAAATGTACTCGGGCCACATCACCTCTTACAAGACTGCTGCCAAATCTGCCTTCTACTCCAACATCATCCACCATGACGGAAACAATACCAGGATTCTATTCTCCACAGTAAATAAACTCAGCGCCGCCCCTCCCTACACGCAGAACACGCGCAGTGCGTAGGGCCCCACGATCCATGGGGGGCCCCATTTTGTGCAAGGTGACGCATTCTCTGCAAATGCGCAAAGGATGCGCATTGCTGCCGTGAGGCGCGTGTAGAGCACCAAGTCAGCCCGAGGCAGGAGAGAAAAAAAAAGAGACGAGTAATCTGACACTGCACGCATTGCCGCAATGATTGACAGCACGCAGCATCTGACCAATCAGCGGTCAGATGCGCCGACAGGCAGTTGGATGCAGGTGGAGAGATGGCCTCCAAACGGCAATATGAATCGGGAGCAAGCAAAAGAAAGACAAAGTCAAAACAAGAGGAGGCTCGTGCTTCACTTGAAGGTGGGTATGTTGTTGAAATAAAAAAGAAAACTTTGTGGCATAAACACCCCAGCTGCTAGCCTGCTAATCATGAGACAGAAGAGAGAGGATAATTCTGTCTAGATGTGAGATTACATTTTCCAGCGGCCCTGATTATCATTTATTGAATGTCTTGTTAACTGCTCTGTTGAAAAAGGAGTGGTTAATTGACCAGTTGGTGGTCGTATGTTGACTCAGGTTTATAGCCTATCAATCTATGCTATCAATAGAAGTTTTGGGCTATTTTTATGGAGGTAAAATGTCGCCATCTCTTGGTGAATTTAGGTGAAAAGAATTCACCTAAGATAATCCTTTATTTGACCCACAATGGAGAAATTTAAAGCGTTGCAGCAGCAAACAGCAGTGTAGGAATATAGAACCTAAGTACAAAATGTAAAAATAAGTGTATAAAAATATTTAAATATAGAAATATCATCATTGTGATATGGAACTGTATCCAAATCTATGGATTGCCCTCCGCATTGCAGTAACTCTCCCTGTTACAGTTGCCTCTGCTGAGCGAAGCTTTTCAAAACTGAAGCTCATCAAAACATACCTCCGCTCATCAATGGCGCAAGAAAGTAAATAAGTAAAGTAAAAAAAAATAAAATGACAATTTGGCCAGGGGCAGCCCTGAATAAACTACTCAAGCCCAAAGAAACTGCCACCCGCTTCACATCAGCCCTTCAGTGTCAGCAATTCTTGGACTTCATCAATCACAAAGTTTACTCCATATATCACCATCTCACCCCCTGCCTGTCTTCTCAGTCAACCAGCAACCAGAGTGCAAAAAGCAGTAAAGTGCAGTGAAATTTATATATATATATATATATATATATATATATATATATATATATATATATATATATATATATATATATGTGTGTGTGTGTATATATATATATATATATATATATATATGTGTGTGTATATATATATATATATATATATATATATATATATATATATATATATATATATATATGTATATACATGTAGCCTATGGAAAAGCTAAGGTATCTTGTATTAACAGTAATACACTTTAACTGCACTTTAACACTGATGTAAACTTTAACAAACATAAACTGTGACACAATAAACCAAAGGCTTACAACTACCCTATTACTTATAAAGGGGATGGAAAACTAGTAGCATATTAACTGGCATACAAGCAGAGAAAACACAGCCAACAGGTTAAAAAACGTTAACTTTCCAAATGTCCCTGATGAATTTAAGGTGGGAGTAACGTTAACTTACGTCGACTCTAATTATTTACTGATGGTTGAACAATGCTGCTATCATCCGAAGTAAGCTGGCAAGTTAACACTCTGCTCCAACGACGGTAACTACGATGCATTAAACTATTAATTTCATTCACTTCATCACATTAACGTTACTGTACCTCTTTCTTTTTCACGTTTTTCTTCATCTTCTTTCCTTCTTTTCCTTCCCTGGGAGCCAGATGGTTTCAATCTTTTGGACATTGTGATTCAGCTACAGTGTCAATAAATCTCTTTCTTGGTCTTGGGGCCACGGTCCGCTCAGATTCAGGCAACTCGCCTCTCGACCCCGCCCCCCACCCTCACAGAGGGCAGGTACAGAGTTTCATGACTGCATCTAACACAGCTGTGACACTATCGTGTTGGCAAAATCTGCCCACAGACAGACAGACAGGATGGAGGTCAGGTTGACCACCATCCCAAAGTGTCAGTATTTGACGAGTTGGGATTAAGACTCAAAAAATTACTTTTCTTACAGATGCGATTTTTAAAGACAATGATAAAAATACATTCTTACTGCTAAAGTTCCTCCCAACATTTGATGGATCGACCTGAGCTGATTTTTTTTAGCTCATTTTACAAAATAGTACCTTGAATGTCTTTGTCTATTTTGAATTGAATCATTTCCAAAGTGCTGCTTTACCAGAGACACAAGTACATTCAGAAACAGAAAGAAATAGGAAGAGTGTTCATTTAACAAACTGATCCAACCAACACACACATTATTTAGATCTACTTATTATAAACATTTACCTCTGACTTAATGAAAAACAATGTTCTTGATCATCATCACCAATAAAATTACAAGCACATGTTCACTTAAATAACACCACAAAACAGAGACGGTCTTTTGTAATGCAGCTTTATTCAGCAGGATAGTTTTCACTATCAAGCAATTTTACATTTTTCAACATCAGTTGGAGCTGTGACTAAAATCACTACATCTCAAGGGCTTCATGTTTACTCATCCAATTATTTCTTGCTTTGCAAAGCACAAAGATATAGTTCAAACTATATCTTCAAAATCAAGAACAGACTCAGTCTTGATCGTATCGCCTCAACTTGTCGTCGGCCACTTCATCTTGGGATCTTTCCACACTGTTTGCATACCAAGTTAGAGAAGGGGAACAAAAGAGAGGAATCAGTTAGTTAAATTATCAACAGAGGTCGATCAACAGAATCTTAATTGACAAATATTCAATAATTGAATAATTTTGCAATAATTTTTCAAGCAAAATCTGACAGAAATTCACTGACTCCAGCTTCTAAAATGTGTCGACTTGCTTCTTTACCCTCTATTATATCATCGTGAATTTAAATGGGTTGGACAAAGTAAGGTAGTTGGTAAGTGAGGTAGTTTGAAATCAACAGAAAATATTCAGTAATACTTACCTTCTATGTTCGATTCCTAAAGGGACAAAAAGATGAAAATGAGATGAATTAACATGGGTATATTATCATCATATTAGAAAAATATTTGCATTTAGAACATTAATGATGATCTCTATACTTAGTTTTAGGTTTATTATCTGAGGTGCCAGGACTAAATAAAAGATTTTAGCTAAACACAGAACTAAATGAAGATGTATGTAGTCAGTTAGTACAGTCAAGTGTGATTTGTTGATCTCAGACTAAAGTAGCCTGCTGTTTGTGTAAATCAGAGGTCAATCTGTTAATGTCAACTCAGTATGTAGGAACAGTTGTGACTTACCGCATGGGGATGGTATGTGCATGCATATGTATCTATACCAAGTTAGAGAAGGTGGAAATAGAGAAAAATCAGTTAGTTAAATTATCAACAGAGGTCGATCAACTGAATCTTAAATGACAAATATTCAATAATTGAATAATTTGCAATCATTTTTCAAGCAAAAACTGACAGAAATTCACTGATTCCAGCTCCTGAAATGTGTCAACTTGCTTCTTTACCCTCTATTATATCATCGTGAATTAAATGGGTTGGACAAAGAAAGGTACTTGAAGACATCAACCTGGGATCTGGTAAATACTGATTCTTGCTATGTTTGATAGGTTGATGCATTTCACAAAGTCTTTTTATTTCTTTCATTCGTCTGTTCAAAATCATCAGAAAATATTCAGTAATACTTACCCTCCAAGTCCGTTTCCTAAAGGGACAAAAAGATGAAAATGAGATAAATTAACATTAGTATATTATTATCATATTTGAAAAATCTTTGCATTTAGAACATTAATGATGCTCTCTTTACTTAGTTTAAGGTTTATTATCTGAGATGTCAGGACTGAATAAAAGATTTTAGCTAAACACAGAACTAAATGAAGATGTATGTAGTCAGTTAGTACAGTCAAGTGTGATTTGTTGATCTCAGACTAAAGTAGTCTGCTGTTTGTGTAAATCAGAGGTCAATCTGTTAACATCAACTCAGTATGTAGGAACACTTGTGACTTACCGCATGGGGGCGGTCTGTGTACGCATCCAAATCTATACCAAGTTAGAGAAGGTGGAAATAGAGAGAAATCAGTTAGTTAAATTATCAACAGAGATCATTCAACAGAATCTTAAATGAAAAATATTCAATAACTGAATAATTTTGCAATCATTTTTCAAGCAAAAACTGACAGAAATTCACTGATTCCAGCTCCTGAAATGTGTCAACTTTCTTATTTACCCTCTATTATATCATTGTGAATTAAATGGGTAGGACAAAATAAGGTAATTGAAGACATCAACCTGGGATCTGGTAAATACTGATGCTTGCTATGTTTGAAAGGTTTGAGGCATTTCACAAAGTCTTTTTATTTCTTTTTTATTTGTCTGTTTGAAATCAACAGAAAATATTCAGTAATACTTACAGTGGAGGTGGAGGTGGAGGTCCTACAGGGACAAAAAGATGAAAATGACATAAAGAAACATCAGTATATTATTATCATATTTGAACATCTTTGCATTTAGAACATTAATGATGCTCTCTTTACTTAGTTTTAGGTTTATTATCTGAGATGCCAGGACTAAATAAAAGATTTTAGCTAAACACAGAACTAAATGAAGTTGTATGTAGTCAGTTAGTACAGTCAAGTGTGATTTGTTGATCTCAGACTAAAGTAGCCTGCTGTTTGTGTAAATCAGAGGTCAATCTGTTAACATCAACTTAGTATGTATGAACACTTTTGACTTACTGCATGGGGGCGGTCTGTGTACGCATATGAATCTATACCAAGTTAGAGAAGGTGGAAATAGAGAGAAATCAGTCGGTTAAATTATCAACAGAGATCGTTCAAAAGAATCATAAATGACAAATATTTTAATAATTGAATAATTTTGCAATCATTTTTCAAGCAAAAACTGACAGAAATTCACTGATTCCAGCCTCTGAAATGTGTCGACTTGCTTCTTTACCCTCTATTTTATCATCATGAATTTAAATGGGTTGGACAAAATAAGGTACCTGAAGACATCAACTTGGGATCTGGTTAATACTGATGCTTGCTATGTTTGATAGGTTTGAGGCATTTCAGAAAGTCTATTTATGTCTTTTATTTGTCTGTTCGAAATCAACAGAAAATATTCATGAATACTTACCTTCTATGTCCGTATCCTAAAAGGACAAAAAGATGAAAATGAGATAAATTAACATTAGTATATTATCATCATATTTGAAAAATCTTTACATTTAGAACATTAATGATGCTCTCTTTACATAGTTTTAGGTTTATTATCTGAGATGCCAGGAATAAATAAAAGATTTTATCTAAACACAGAACTAAATGAAGTTGCATGTAGTCAGTTAGTACGGCCAAGTGTGATTAGTTGATCACAGGCTAAAGTAGCCTGCTGTTTGTGTAAATCAGAGGTCAATATTTTAACATCAACTTAGTAAGTATGGACACTTGTGACTTACCGCATGGGGGCCGTCTGTAGACAGGGGGATGACAACTCTCCCCGGGTTCAGCCATGAGGATGACCAGCGTCAACACCAGAAAGATCATAACACACTTCATCCTGAGGAACAAATCACAGCGGCCACATCCAGAATCATTCACTGCCTTCATTCACCAGTGTCAAAGCTCATCACATCTCATCTAAAAGACTTTGCATTTATTAAAGTAACATCAGGATTAAATTGACTTCTCACCTTTCCACAGCTTGTTTGTCAGAACCCAAAAAAAACTGGTGTCACAGACAGCAAAGTGAGCACTGTGAGATCTAGAGGTGATGTGGACGTCTTTGCTGAGCAGTCGTGAGTTACCCGTCTCTTTATAAGGATGGAGACGGAATAATCTTATCCAGTCATTCTGTATTTCTCAATGTGTTTTTCAAAGTCAAGTTCTCCACATGGATGACAAGATGTTGATCTAATCTCACTTTGTCATGACGGGACATTTCACTGTCCTCACAGTCACACAAAGTTACACAACACTACTTATCATTCCCCGGCTCTATGGCCTCACAAAATGTGACCATTAGAAGTTCTGTCCTATAACTGTATATATAATTAAAAAGACAATGCATGATGTTTTTGCTAAGACAAGAAGTAATTTATTTGTTATATCAGCAAAATATCATCATTTAAAACAACAGGCACAAAACAGAGATAGCCTTTTTGTAATGCACCTTTTTATTGAGCAGGAATGTTTTCAACATCAAGCAATTTTACATTTTTCCCTCCTCTCTTCTCCAAAACATCTCACACGACATCTTGCCTTACCTCACCACCCTGATCAACTCCTCCCTCACTTCAGGTCATATTCCAGCTCCTTTCAAGACAGCTACAGTAAAGCCACTCCTAAAAAAAACCAACTCTAGACTCGGCTGACATCCGAAACTACAGACCTGTATCTCTTCTCTCATTCCTCTCTAAAACCCTGGAACGTGCCGTCTACAACCAACTGTCCTCCTACCTTTCACAAAACGACCTCCTTGACCCTAATCAGTCAGGCTTCAGGACTGCTCACTCCACTGAGACGGCCCTCCTCACAGTGACTGAGTCCCTCCGTTCCGCCAGAGCCTTGTCCCACTCGCCAGTCCTCATCCTCCTCAACTTATCCTCTGCGTTTGACACAGTCAACCACCAAATCCTCCTCTCTACTCTGGCCAAACTTGGCATCGCTGACTCTGCTCTAACCTGGTTCACATCATACCTGACAGAACGTACCTTTCAGGTCACGTGAAATGGCTTCTTGTCCAAACTTTGCTCCCTGGAAACTGCTGTCCCTCAAGGCTCAGTACTTGGACTGCTTCTGTTTTCACTATACACTAGATCACTAGGCTCTGCAATCACATCACATGGATTCTCTTACCACTGTTATGCTGACGACACCCAACTGTTCCTCTCCTTTCCCCCATCCTCCAACACCCACGTTGCCACATGCATCTCGGAATGTCTGGCAGACATCTTCACTTGGACAACTGCGCATCATCTCAAGCTCAACCTTAGTAAAACTGGACTCCTCTTCATCCCAGGGGAAGAATGCCCTCACATGGACCTGTCAGTCACTGTCACGACGGTATCGCCTTCATCGACGGCGAGGAACCTGGGTATAATCCTCGACGACGGACTATCCTGCACCCCCAAAATCACTGCGGTGGCCCGATCCTGCAGATTTGCCCTCTACAACATCCGCAGGATCTGGTCTTTCCTCACAAAGGACGCAACGCAACTCCTGGTCCAATTGCTGGTCATCTCCCGTCTGGACTACTGTAACTCGCTCTTGGTTGGACTCCCAGCCTCTGCGACTAAACCGTTGCAATGTATCCAGAACACTGCAGCGCGCCTCGTTTTCAATCTACCCAAATTCTCCCACGTGACCCCCCTCCTCCCTGACCTCCACTGGCTGCCTGTTGCGGCCTGCATCAGATTCAAGACCATGGTGCTGGCCTTCAAGGCCGTCAACAGAACTGCACCCATCTATCTCGAAACACTGGTCAGACCAGGCGCCTCTGCGCGAGCACTTCGCTCTACTACATCAGCTGGCTGGCTGGTACTGCCATCGCTGAGAGCAAACAAAGGCTGCCCAGCGAAATCCCGACTCTTCTCTGACTGGCGCCTCAGTGGTAGAACGAACTCCCGACCAATGTCAAGGACAGCAGAGTCACTCGCCATCTTCAGCAAAAGACTCAAGACTCACTTGTTCAGACTTCACCTCAACCCAGCATAGCGTGACTCCCTCCCCACCCCCCACCCTAAAAAAAACAAAACAAGACAAAAAAAACATATGCACTTGTATGTTCCTACCTTTAGCACTTACATCATAGCATTTATGTACTTAAGGTATCCTTGATAAATAGCAGCTACTTTGCTCAGATGAGGGCTTGAATATTGTTTCTATCTTCTCTACTTTATCAATGGTGATATGTTGTGGTTTCTTTCTTGTGACAAATGTACTTATTGTAAGTCGCTTTGGACAAAAGCGTCTCCTAAATGCCCTAAATGTAAATATAAAACAACAGGCACAAAACAGAGACCACCTTTTTGTAATGCACCTTTTTTTAGCAGGAATGTTTTCGACATCAAGCAATTTTACATTTTTCTAAATCAATGGGAGCTGTTCCTGAGATCACAACGCACATCTCAAGGGCTTCATGTTTACGCATCCAATTATTTCTTGCTTTGCAAAGCACAAAGATATAGCTGAATCAATATTTTCAAAAAGAACACTGTTCACTCAAAAGAGCCGTCATTATGATGCTGAGACTGATCGTTGTCCACTGTAGGTGGGGGTCTTTCCACTCTTCTTTACCAAGTTAGTGAAGAGAGAAACAAAACATTAGATTTGAAAAAATTAGTCAAATTATCAACAGAGAGAGTCAAAATACAGCTTGATGCTTTTGTTAAAAGTGACCGAAAACATCTCAGACTTCACACAATTGAGCAACCTAGATAAAATGTGTGGCGGGGAGTTATTGGAGATTCTTATTCTGTTTGCGTAAAGCAGTAACATCAGTGATATGTCACAGTGACACTGACTAACAGCAAGACGACAGCAGCCTGCTTTATAGACCAAATGATTTATCTATTGATGGAGGAATTGGCAGAAAGTGTTGCTTTACCAGAGACACAAGTACATTCAGAAACAGAAAGAAATAGAAAGAGTGTTCATTTAATAAACTGATCCCACCAACACACATTATTTACATCTATTTAATATAAACATTTACCTCTGACTGGTTCATTTAGTACAGTCAGGTGTGATTTGTTGATCACAGACTAAAGTACCCTGCTGTTTGTGTAAATCAGAGGACAATCTGTTAACATCAACACAGTATGTATGTACAGTTGTGACTTAAGTGTTCTTGGGCGTAATATTGGGCCTCTAGGATTCCTGGGCCGGGTACGAAAATAACGACAATAATGTAATGTAATGACAATGCATGATGTTTCCTAAGTAAGGGCGTGATTCATCAGTTTCATCAGCAACTGAAGAACAAGATATTTCAGAACTCAGACGTATAAAGGTCAACTTCCTCTTTGTAGAATTAAAAGAAATATACAGTATATAAGTTTATTGTTAAGTCTTGTAAAATACCAGTACATTCTGAAATTAAATGTAAACTAGAGACCATCTTGTGATGGCAGGCCCGTAAACACGATCACGTTCCGACCCATGACTACTCAGTAGTGATATGGCTGGCTACTGCTACGTCCTCCTCAACACCTTGAAAGAGAAACAGTACCACACAGTAACTTGTCCACAACACCCAAATATCACAGGCAGGGGCCATCACAGCACTCGTGGCTTGGACCACATCCATCTTTACACTTGGCCTTCATTTTGTTCTCATCTACACACCTGTTAAAAAGAAAATTACTTCTAAAGCTCCTTCAACATTTGATGGTTCCAGCTTCTCAATTGTAGGTATTAGCTGATTTTATATTTTAATACCTTGAATGTCTTTGTCTCTTTTGGAAACAGCCTACTTTTTTGTGTTTGAGCCTCACATGTTTGTAATGATGTTTGCTTGATGTTTCCTAAGAAAGGAAGTGATTTATCAGTTTTATCAGCAAAAGAAGAACAAACAAGGTATTTCAAAACTCACAAACGATGGCTGATCGAACGGTTGGTCCAAGATGGTGGATCACAACTTGTTTCTTCGATAGGAGAGAACAGAGAAACAATGGTGGTTCTCGCATCGTGCTCACTGATATCACATGTGGGTGTGATATGCCCCAGGCTAAAGGAGTGTGTGTGTGTGTGTGTGTGTGTGTGTGTGTGTCACGTGATGCCAAGTTAGAGAAGATGGTTAGTTGCATGCAAGTCTGTGTGACGTATAATTCAGCTGAAGAACAAACAAGGTATTTCAGAATCAGAGATAAAAGTGTCAAGTGGCCATGACAAATACGGGATGGACACAATAGATGACTGAGAATTAAAGTGTTTATTATGATGAAGCATATAACTGGAAATAAATAACCACAAATGTGGAGTGTGTGAGTCAGTTTTATCAGTAATGTAAATGTGAATGTGTGAGCATTATGAGGTGTGCAGTGTTCTAGCGCGAAGACAAAACCAAAACCAAACAAAGCAAAGGCGTGTGGATGGTTGCTGGGTCCGAACCGAGTGAGAGAGAACGCAGAGCAGAGCTGGGCGTTTATCATGTGGGAGCGCTTAGCTCAGGTGCTCCAAAGCTGGCTGGCTACTGCTAGGTCCTCCTCAAGCACCTTCAAAGAGAAACAGTACCACACAGTAGCTTGTCCACAACACCCAGATATCATATAGTTAGGCAGGGGCCGTCACAGCACTCGTGGCTTGGACCACATCCATCTTTACACTCAGCCTTCATTTTGTTCTCATCTACACACCTGTTAAAAAGAAAATTACTTCTAAACCTCCTCCAACATTTGAACTCGGCCTTCATTTTGTGGGTGCTAGTGGTTCATTGGCTGATGAGCCAAGCAGGTGAAGGTTGTAATTCCAATGTTGAACAATGCTGTTCTTGCTGTGCAAGGTCTGATGAAAGACAGTGGATGGAGGAAACTGGTCGCTCCTTTCCTTTGCAAGGATAGCAGCTCGGTGCTAACTTGCTTCGTGTTCCTTGGATTGTGTAGTTAGCTGGTAAGCTTTGCGTTGCAGCTGCTGGCTCTAACTAAGCTGGAATACTAACAGGAACTCGTGCCACTGCTGTCAGAAGAAGTTCTTTGGACCTGTTGGAAAAGCAGCTGTTAGGCCCAGAATAATCCAGGAGAAGAGAACTTGAGGCCAGGCAGCCCCGTAGGGAACGAGGTGGGGAAGAGAGAGAACAAAGGAAGGAGCTGGAGTTTTGACTTTCTGGTGAAAGGGGGGTCTGACAACCTGACCAATAGTAGTTCAACACTGAATTTGCAACAAGTTGTGAAGACTGGGGAATTCTGGAAAACTGAGTTCAGTTCAGAGTCCATTTTGAAATCCACAATGAACGACTTCATCTGTGGGTCCCAACATTAGCTGAGATGCCAGGACAGAAAATGTACTTTTTTTTGTTTGAGCCTCACATGTTTGTAATGACAATGCATTGTGTTTTCTAAGAAAGGAAGTGATTTATCAGTTTTATCAGCCACTGAAGAAAAAACAAGGTATTTCAAAACTCAACTTCCTCTTTCTGAAGTTAAAAGAAATATACAGTATATGAGTTTATTGTTAAGTCTTGTAACATAACAGTACATCCTGAAATTAAATGTAAACTAGAGACCATCTTGTGATGGCAGGCCCGTAAACATGATCACCTTCAGACCCATGACTACTCAGTAGTGATTACTACATTGTCACAGGAGTACTCAGTACTGTCATAACCCGGCTCTTAGGCCATGACAAATACGGGATAGACACAATAGATGACTGAGAATTAAAGTGTTTATTATGATGAAGCATATAACTGGACATAATTAACCACAAATGTGGAGTGTGCGAGTCAGTACTATCAGTAATGTAAATGTGAATGTGTGAGCATTATGAGGTGTGCAGTGTTGTAGCGCGAAGACAAAACCAAACAAAGCAAAGGTGTGTGGATGGTGGCTGGGTCCGGACCAAGTGAGAGAGAACGCAGAGCAGAGCTGGGCTTTTATCATGTGGGAGTGTTTAGCTCAGGTGCTCCAAACCTGGCTGGCTACTGCTAAGTCCTCCTCAAGCACCTTCAAAGAGAAACAGTACCACACAGTAACTTGTCCACAACACCCAAATATCACACAGTTAGGCAGGGGCTGTCACAGCATTCGTGGCTTGGACCACATCCATCTTTACACTCAGCCTTCATTTTGTTCTCATCTACACACCTGTTAAAAAGAAAATTACTTCTAAAGCTCCTCCAACATTTGATGGTTCCAGCTTCTCAATTGTAGGTATTAGCTGATTTTATTTTACTCATTTTATATTTTAATACCTTGAATGTCTTTGTCTCTTTGGGAAACAGCCTACTTTTTTTGTGTTTGAGCCTCACATGTTTGTAATGATGTTTGCTTGATGTTTCCTAAGAAAGGAAGTGATTTATCAGTTTTATCAGCAAAAGAAGAACAAACAAGGTATTTCAAAACTCACAAACGATGGCTGATCGAACGGTTGGACTCAGGTCCAAGATGGTGGATCACCACTTGTTTCTTTGATAGGAGAGAACAGAGAAACAATGGTGGTTCTCGCATCAGGCTAAAGGAGTGTGTGTGTGTGTGTGTGTGTGTGTGTGTGTGTGTGTGTGTGTGTCACGTGATGCCAAGTTAGAGAAGATGGTTAGTTGCATGCAAGTCTGTGTGACGTATAATTCAGCTGAAGAACAAACAAGGTATTTCAGAATCAGAGATAAAAGTGTCAAGTGGCCATGACAAATACGGGATGGACACAATAGATGACTGAGAATTAAAGTGTTTATTATGATGAAGCATATAACTGGAAATAAATAACCACAAATGTGGAGTGTGTGAGTCAGTTTTATCAGTAATGTAAATGTGAATGTGTGAGCATTATGAGGTGTGCAGTGTTCTAGCGCGAAGACAAAACCAAAACCAAACAAAGCAAAGGCGTGTGGATGGTTGCTGGGTCCGAACCGAGTGAGAGAGAACGCAGAGCAGAGCTGGGCGTTTATCATGTGGGAGCGCTTAGCTCAGGTGCTCCAAAGCTGGCTGGCTACTGCTAGGTCCTCCTCAAGCACCTTCAAAGAGAAACAGTACCACACAGTAGCTTGTCCACAACACCCAGATATCATATAGTTAGGCAGGGGCCGTCACAGCACTCGTGGCTTGGACCACATCCATCTTTACACTCAGCCTTCATTTTGTTCTCATCTACACACCTGTTAAAAAGAAAATTACTTCTAAACCTCCTCCAACATTTGAACTCGGCCTTCATTTTGTGGGTGCTAGTGGTTCATTGGCTGATGAGCCAAGCAGGTGAAGGTTGTAATTCCAATGTTGAACAATGCTGTTCTTGCTGTGCAAGGTCTGATGAAAGACAGTGGATGGAGGAAACTGGTCGCTCCTTTCCTTTGCAAGGATAGCAGCTCGGTGCTAACTTGCTTCGTGTTCCTTGGATTGTGTAGTTAGCTGGTAAGCTTTGCGTTGCAGCTGCTGGCTCTAACTAAGCTGGAATACTAACAGGAACTCGTGCCACTGCTGTCAGAAGAAGTTCTTTGGACCTGTTGGAAAAGCAGCTGTTAGGCCCAGAATAATCCAGGAGAAGAGAACTTGAGGCCAGGCAGCCCCGTAGGGAACGAGGTGGGGAAGAGAGAGAACAAAGGAAGGAGCTGGAGTTTTGACTTTCTGGTGAAAGGGGGGTCTGACAACCTGACCAATAGTAGTTCAACACTGAATTTGCAACAAGTTGTGAAGACTGGGGAATTCTGGAAAACTGAGTTCAGTTCAGAGTCCATTTTGAAATCCACAATGAACGACTTCATCTGTGGGTCCCAACATTAGCTGAGATGCCAGGACAGAAAATGTACTTTTTTTTGTTTGAGCCTCACATGTTTGTAATGACAATGCATTGTGTTTTCTAAGAAAGGAAGTGATTTATCAGTTTTATCAGCCACTGAAGAAAAAACAAGGTATTTCAAAACTCAACTTCCTCTTTCTGAAGTTAAAAGAAATATACAGTATATGAGTTTATTGTTAAGTCTTGTAACATAACAGTACATCCTGAAATTAAATGTAAACTAGAGACCATCTTGTGATGGCAGGCCCGTAAACATGATCACCTTCAGACCCATGACTACTCAGTAGTGATTACTACATTGTCACAGGAGTACTCAGTACTGTCATAACCCGGCTCTTAGGCCATGACAAATACGGGATAGACACAATAGATGACTGAGAATTAAAGTGTTTATTATGATGAAGCATATAACTGGACATAATTAACCACAAATGTGGAGTGTGCGAGTCAGTACTATCAGTAATGTAAATGTGAATGTGTGAGCATTATGAGGTGTGCAGTGTTGTAGCGCGAAGACAAAACCAAACAAAGCAAAGGTGTGTGGATGGTGGCTGGGTCCGGACCAAGTGAGAGAGAACGCAGAGCAGAGCTGGGCTTTTATCATGTGGGAGTGTTTAGCTCAGGTGCTCCAAACCTGGCTGGCTACTGCTAAGTCCTCCTCAAGCACCTTCAAAGAGAAACAGTACCACACAGTAACTTGTCCACAACACCCAAATATCACACAGTTAGGCAGGGGCTGTCACAGCATTCGTGGCTTGGACCACATCCATCTTTACACTCAGCCTTCATTTTGTTCTCATCTACACACCTGTTAAAAAGAAAATTACTTCTAAAGCTCCTCCAACATTTGATGGTTCCAGCTTCTCAATTGTAGGTATTAGCTGATTTTATTTTACTCATTTTATATTTTAATACCTTGAATGTCTTTGTCTCTTTGGGAAACAGCCTACTTTTTTTGTGTTTGAGCCTCACATGTTTGTAATGATGTTTGCTTGATGTTTCCTAAGAAAGGAAGTGATTTATCAGTTTTATCAGCAAAAGAAGAACAAACAAGGTATTTCAAAACTCACAAACGATGGCTGATCGAACGGTTGGACTCAGGTCCAAGATGGTGGATCACCACTTGTTTCTTTGATAGGAGAGAACAGAGAAACAATGGTGGTTCTCGCATCATGCTCACTGATATCACATGTGGGTGTGATATGCCCCAGGCTAAAGGAGTGTGTGTGTGTGTGTGTGTGTGTGTGTGTGTGTGTGTGTGTGTGTGTGTGTGTGTCACGTGATGCCAAGTTAGAGAAGATGGTTAGTTGCATGCAAGTCTGTGTGACGTATAATTCAGCTGAAGAACAAACAAGGTATTTCAGAATCAGAGATAAAAGTGTCAAGTGGCCATGACAAATACGGGATGGACACAATAGATGACTGAGAATTAAAGTGTTTATTATGATGAAGCATATAACTGGAAATAAATAACCACAAATGTGGAGTGTGTGAGTCAGTTTTATCAGTAATGTAAATGTGAATGTGTGAGCATTATGAGGTGTACAGTGTTCTAGCGCGAAGACAAAACCAAAACCAAACAAAGCAAAGGCGTGTGGACGGTGGCTGGGTCTGGACCAAGTGAGAGAGAACGCAGAGCAGAGCTGGGCTTTTATCATGTGGGAGCGCTTAGCTCAGGTGCTCCAAACCTGGCTGGCTACTGCTATGTCCTCCTCAAGCACCTTCAAAGAGAAACAGTACCACACAGTAGCTTGTCCACAACACCCAGATATCACACAGTTAGGCAGGGGCCGTCACAGCACTCGTGGCTTGGACCACATCCATCTTTACACTCAGCCTTCATTTTGTTCTCATCTACACACCTGTTAAAAAGAAAATTACTTCTAAACCTCCTCCAACATTTGAACTCGGCCTTCATTTTGTGGGTGCTAGTGGTTCATTGGCTGATGAGCCAAGCAGGTGAAGGTTGTAATTCCAATGTTGAACAATGCTGTTCTTGCTGTGCAAGGTCTGATGAAAGACAGTGGATGGAGGAAACTGGTCGCTCCTTTCCTTTGCAAGGATAGCAGCTCGGTGCTAACTTGCTTCGTGTTCCTTGGATTGTGTAGTTAGCTGGTAAGCTTTGCGTTGCAGCTGCTGGCTCTAACTAAGCTGGAATACTAACAGGAACTCGTGCCACTGCTGTCAGAAGAAGTTCTTTGGACCTGTTGGAAAAGCAGCTGTTAGGCCCAGAAGAATCCAGGAGAAGAGAACTTGAGGGCAGGCAGCCCCGTAGGGAACGAGGTGGGGAAGAGAGAGAGAACAAAGGAAGGAGCTGGAGTTTTGACTTTCTGGTGAAAGGGGGGTCTGACAACCTGACCAATAGTAGTTCAACACTGAATTTGCAACAAGTTGTGAAGACTGGGGAATTCTGGAAAACTGAGTTCAGTTCAGAGTCCATTTTGAAATCCACAATGAACGACTTCATCTGTGGGTCCCAACATTAGCTGAGATGCCAGGACAGAAAATGTACTTTTTTTTGTTTGAGCCTCACATGTTTGTAATGACAATGCATTGTGTTTTCTAAGAAAGGAAGTGATTTATCAGTTTTATCAGCCACTGAAGAAAAAACAAGGTATTTCAAAACTCAACTTCCTCTTTCTGAAGTTAAAAGAAATATACAGTATATGAGTTTATTGTTAAGTCTTGTAACATAACAGTACATCCTGAAATTAAATGTAAACTAGAGACCATCTTGTGATGGCAGGCCCGTAAACATGATCACCTTCAGACCCATGACTACTCAGTAGTGATTACTACATTGTCACAGGAGTACTCAGTACTGTCATAACCCGGCTCTTAGGCCATGACAAATACGGGATAGACACAATAGATGACTGAGAATTAAAGTGTTTATTATGATGAAGCATATAACTGGAAATAAATAACCACAAATGTGGAGTGTGTGAGTCAGTATTATCAGTAATGTAAATGTGAATGTGTGAGCATTATGAGGTGTACAGTGTTGTAGCGCGAAGACAAAACCAAAACCAAACAAAGCAAAGGCGTGTGGATGGTGGCTGGGTCCGGACCAAGTGAGAGAGAATCAGTTTTACCAGCAACTGAAGAAAAAACAAGGTATTTCAAAACTCAACTTCCTCTTTGTGGAGTTAAAAGAAATATACAATATATGAGTTTATTGTTAAGTCTTGTAAGATAACAGTACATTCTGAAATTAAATATAAGCTACAGACTATCTTGCAATGGCCGGCCCGTAAACATGTTGACGTTTCGACCCATGACTACTCAGTAGTGATTATTACATTGTAACAGGAGTACTGGGCACTCGTGGCTCGGACCACATCCATCTTTGAACTTGGCCTTCGTTTTGTTCTCATCTATGCACCTGAGAAGTTTCATGACTGCATCTAAGATGGTTGTGATGCTATCGTGTTGGCAATGTCTGCCCACAGACAGACAGAAAGACAGACACAGACAGACATGGTGAAAACAATAACAGTTGCACTTGAACAGACGAGGATGATCACTGTCAGACTTGGATCAAAAAATGGCCTTGGCATTTGCAACAGACGGGCCCTATTTTCTAACCCAACAACACAAACTCCACCCAAATGTTCACATAAAAAGCTTTAAATAAAATCATACAGACTATAATTCAGAACACAACACTGATCACACACTCAATGACACTCACTGTCACTACAGTCACTGATGTATGCTGACAACTATTACACAATGCGAGAGCAGCAGAATGCTAGGTGCTACAACATGACATACTCAACTAAGGCACATTCAGCACAAATACATAGGCTCAAGGTTACAAAAACAATATGTAGGTATTTTAGCTGAAAACATCCGAAAATTAACTACAAGTATCAACAGAGTGTGACATTGTTGAATGTTAATATCATGTCCAAGAAGTCTAAAATTAGCATGCTCGCCTCTTGCCTGAAAACCTCCTCCTTCCTGTAGTCCGAATCTTGTGCTAGTGTTATAAAATACAACACACCCCTGGTGCCCTGACAGACTTGAGTCAGCTAGCAAGCAATGAAATAATTAGTTATCAGCAGTTAGTGGTTCCTCTAGTTATATACTGCCACCTAACTATTGATCTTACATATTGCCCCTTTAAGACACAGCACACAATGATACAACAGCTTCACCGGAATAGAGTGGTGTAGGGATGACGCATTTTTGTATGTTAAAGCAGAAGTTAGCATCGCCCTGGTTCCCTCAGCAAAAAGCCGACAACTTTATGATACTACCACGTTCTGTTCAGCAAGATAGTCTTCACAGATGAACACCACTGTTGAGATATTCGAAGAGTAAATTAAATTGCTATTGCTAATGTTAGGCTATATACATTGTGGACGCATGAAACTTCACCACCAATAAGCGTCTTACTACACAACTACTAGACATGTTTCCTCTAAGCTTATCAAGTTGTACAGTTAGAGTTATGTAGTTTACAGCTAAAGTCCACCTGTTAAGACGGACTAGTGAGTAGATGAGTGTCCCTGTTGTTCCTGATGATGTTTAATGTCCGTCACAACCTCTGTAGTCTCATTTAGCCGCTTGTTAGCAACCGCTGTTTTTAAGACACGTAGGCGCTTTATAATTAAATTGTGAGACATTTAATGATGTATTTTATGTTGTACAGCACAACGTGTAAATATCTTAAGCTTATGGTAACCACAGCCTTTATTTCAGGCGTTTAACCGAAAACCCATTCAATAAACTCAGCACATACAGCGTAGATTACAGTAGCTTCACCACATCGTCCCTGTCCAGTTAAAACCACTAATCTAAATAAATGTCAACTTTTCATGACCCAAGAAAAACAGATATGTTTTCAGCATTTGTCAGATGATTCGGTGGCTTTCCAAATCATTTGTTTGGCTTAAGAAATAGGAGAATAATTTTTTCTCATAAAGGAGTACTCCCTTCAGTTTTATCGGAAAATTCAAAAACACCAAATTTGCAATTAAGTGGTTTTCACTGGACAGTAATGAAAAGAGTAGACACAGCAATAATTTGAGAACTCCCCCTAGTTCTGTTCTAAACTTGTCAATTTATGTATTAATGACAAAAAAAAACAAAACTATACAGGTATACCATTTTCAATTGCTTTGGGCCGTATGCATGCTTAAAATAGCTTATTGAATCGAAATAATCAAAGATATATATATATGTATAATATATTGACCCGATCATTTTAAGCGGCTCAACTGGCCCAGAGTCTGCCGGCCTTTCTGGCATTTGCCTAAATTCCAGATGACCAATCTGGCACTGAGGATGACTGGAACTGGGTTATAGTGACCTGCATCTTAAAATGTGAAACAGTTAATCACCGACAATGACTTTTTCTGTTTTCTATTTCATAAATTCCACAACCTCACACTATTATAAAGTGGCCAGTTGTATCATCTAATGTAATGGTAGCACTGCAGCAACAGCTAAAAGATTTAAAGGGCCTATGTTACGTGTGTCCTCTGCTCTCTTGTGTCCTGCTCCAGGTACCGCCCTCCCCATCTGACTGGTCAGGCACACCTGCAGCACATCAGCAATCGGGTGGGCTGCTATAAGGTTGCAGGGATGGGTCAAGTGGGTCAAGCCGCCAAGTAGTGTGTGGTGCGGACGTGTGTGAATCAGAGCTGTGTGGTGCTCATCCTCTTCTTCCTCCTGTTGTTATTATTATTATTACTCTCTCGGGGCTCTGGCCGTAGTGCTATGCCTGGTTATTGGTTGAGTCTGAGGTTTGTCTAGTCTAGATGTTTTTCTTTCATCTCACTTCGAAGCGGAAGTTATCTTGTGTTAATGCTTTGTCCATTTAAGTCTGAATGAATAGGTAAATGGACCTTCCCGTTCCCTTTCTTTCGTTAAACCCGGTATGTAATTAATTGTTGCTCCCCCTTTCCCCTGGACGCCATAGAAGGGGATGTAACAATTTCGGGGCTCGTCCGGGATTTGAATTTTGTTTAAAGAAATTAGTAGAGATGTTTGTAGCTACCTAGACTATTCTTTGTTTTGAAAGCGTAAAGTCACTTCCGGTGGTTCGCGGTAAGTATTAGCGGCGGGGTGTACACGGTCTAGCCTTCACCAGTTATTAACAACTCCCTCAGTTAGACAGAGGTATCCTGCTGGGTTGCACAGCGGCCCTTCCATCGGACACTTGTTTATTGTTTTGCCTTTATTATTTTCGGAGTAAATCCTGGGTGGGGATCAAGTTCCCCAACGGAGGTAGGCGTTTCGGGGCTCCGGCCAACGAAGTTCCCCCTTTCAAGTCGCCTCGAGCCCGGCACGCTCCAGAAGACAGACAGGTTAGTTTTTGTTAAGTAGGATCTGGGGGATGTTTGTTTATTGTAAGGCTGGGTTTGTTTGTGTGTGTAGCATCTGGCGTTGATAGTTATCATGTTTACCACAGGGTGAGTGGACTACACGCTGATTTGTTTGTAGCTTAGCCTAGCGGCTAAGCGCCATTGCCGGTGTGATGGCAAGTGGGGCAGTGTTTAGTGTGGAGGAGTTTGTGGCGGAACCTACGCTGAGTCAATTAGATATTGGCTGACCACTTCTGGAAGCACTTTCTCAAGCACTATCTTCCAGGACTCCAAGTACGTCAGAAATGGCAGACAGAAGCAGCCGCCCGGCAGGTGGGGGACGTTCTCATGATTATTGACAACCAGTCGCTCTGCGCCCTTTGGCCTGTTGGTAAAATCAAGTTTTCCCTGGAGCTGATCACCGTGTCCAATGTTCTTTTACTGTGTTAAAGTGTGCTCACTAGTTACTTAAAGTTAGAGTTAAAGTTACAGTATGTTGCAGTGATGTTGCGGATCATACTGTATGTAAACTGTTTTACATCTTACCTGTATATGTACGTGTTTTCTTATATTCTTGTATTTTTTATGGGTTTAAGAAACCACACAAGTTGTCATCACTGGAAGTGAATTATATGAAAGAAAGGCACTTTCATTGCAACAAGGCTGGTTATTGGAACAACTCTGTGACCGGACTGTCCCACAGTGATTTGAACGACTGTCAGTAGACTGGAAAAGCGCCATAGAAATGCTAGTCCATTTACCACTTACACCCCCCCCCCACCCCCCCCCCCCCCCCACACACACACACACACACAAACACAATAAACTAGCTAGCTCATGTTAGCTTACTTTAAAATTTGCAAATTTGTTGATACATGATAATAACAATTTCAAACACACACACACACACACACACACACACACACACACACACACACATACAGAGACACACACACAAAGAGTCCGGGCATGTTAGTTAACTATAAAGTACGCTAATTTGTTGATACATGATAATAACACATAACATTACTCTTCCACACAATATGGATACAGCACACCCACACATGAATGTGCAAGTATGTTGTTGAAACGCATCAAATATTTTCTAAAGTAAAAGATGAAGATAATACTTACATGTACAGTGTGCGGTCCACAATAAATACTGTATATTCCTGACAGCCACAGTTGATAAGAATCAAATGTTCTTATGAGATTCTGTACAAAATGCATGCGGGTCATTTTTGACCCACTTATGGAAGCTTAGGGTAGTAATACAAAAACAAAGATTTCTTAAAATGTGAAAAAGATAAGTTACGAATTTAAATGGCATTACATCAAAAACCTGTGTTTGCTGGAATATGAAATGATGACAACTTTTCATCTTTAAGATATTGCAAGAAAACAACCTCACCAGGTAATTTTTGACCCACTTATGCATCTAATGGTTCAAAAGACAATGCATAATGTTTTTGCTGTGAAAAAAAGTCATTTATTTCTTATATCAGCAAAATATCATAATTTAAAACAACAGGCACAAAACAGAGACAGCTTATTTGTAATGCACCTTTTTATTCAGCAGGAATGTTTTCAACATCAAGCAATTTGACATTTTTCTAAATCAATGGGAGCTGTTCCTGAGATCACAAAGCACATCTCAAGGCCTTCATGTTTACGCATCCAATTATTTCTTGCTTTGCAAAGCACAAAGATGTAGCTGAATCAATATTTTCAAAAAGAACACTGTTCACTCAAAAGAGCCGTCATTATGATGCTGAGACTGATCGTTGTCCACTGTAGGTGGGGATCTTTCCACTCTTCTTTACCAAGTTAAAGAAGAAAAAACAAAATATTAGATCTGAAAAAAGTAGTCAAATTATCAACAGAGAGAGTCAAAAATACAGCTTGATGCTTTTGTTAAAAGTCACAGTGACACTGACTAACAGCCAGACAACAGCAGCCTGCCACACAAAGCAAATACACATGACTGCACGACTTTAAAGCCACTGCATGTGTTTTAATGTTGCTTAACTGGACCTCCTTTCAAACCGGTGTGGACGTGTACAAACTGACTGACACCTCCCTCGTCCTCCTGTTAGGTTGGGACAACTTTCCCTGTGATCATTTTTATTAGCACTTTAAGTTCTGAGGACATCATAGAAGTCAACTTACACCTGACTGAAGGTCTTATCAACCACATCAATTACAGACACCTGTGTGGATGGACAAAGAGTGTCATCTGTACTAGAGCTGCAGAGATGAGCTGGTTACTCACCACTGAGTTTTTTTGTCAAATTTCAAGCAAAATGTGATGATTGCAGCTTGTCAAATGAAGGAATTAGCTATTTTCCCCTCATTTTACATTTTAATACCTTAAATGTCTTTGTCTCTTTTGGAAACAGCCAACAGTACGAATGTCATTTACACAATGATCATCTTGGCTCTCATAAAATTGTTATTTTGACTGTTTTTCTGATGCTTTATAGACCAAATGATTTATCTATTGATGGAGGAAATGCCAGAATTGAATCATTTCCAAAGTGCTGCTTTACCAGAGACACAAGTACATTCAGAAACAGAAAGAAATGGGAAGAGTGTTCATTTAATAAACTGATCCCACCAACACACATTATTTAGATCTGCTTAATATAAACATTTACATCTGTCTTAATGAAAAACAATGTTCTTGATCATCATCACCAATAAAATTACAAGCACATGTTCACTTAAATAAGACCACAAAACAGAGACGGTCTTTTGTAATGCAGCTTTATTCAGCAGGATAGTTTTCACTATCAAGCAATTTTACATTTTTCAACATCAGTTGGAGCTGTGACTAAAGTCACTACATCTCAAAGACTTCATGTTTACTCATCCAATTATTTCTTGCTTTGCAAAGCACAAAGATATAGCTCAAACTATATATTCAAAATCAAGAACAGACTCAGTCTTGATCGTATCGCCTCAACTTGTCGTCGGCCACTTCATCTTGGGATCTTTCCACACTGTTTGCATACCAAGTTAGAGAAGGGGGAACAAAAGAGAGGGATCAGTTAGTTAAATTATCAACAGAGGTCGATCAACAGAATCTTAATTGACAAATATTCAATAATTGAATAATTTTGCAATAATTTTTCAAGCAAAATCTGACAGAAATTCACTGACTCCAGCTTCTGAAATGTGTCGACTTGCTTCTTTACCCTCTATCATATCATCGTGAATTTAAATGGGTTGGACAAAATAAGGTAATTGAAGACATCATCTTGGGATCTGGTTAATACTGATGCTTTCTATGTTTGACAGGTTTGAGGCATTTCACAAAGACTTTTTATTTCTTTTATTCGTCTGTTTGAAATCAACAGAAAATATTCAGTAATACTTACCTTCTACGTCCGTTTCCTAAAGGGACAAAAAGATGAAAATGACATAAATAAACATTAGTATAATATTATCACATTTGAAAATCTTTACATTTAGAACATTAATGATGCTCTCTTTACTAGTATAAGGTTTATTATCTGAGATGCCAGGACGACATAAAATATTTTAGCTAAACACAGAACTAAATGAAGTTGTATGTAGTCAGTTAGTACAGTCAAGTGTGATTTGTTGATCTCAGACTAAAGTAGCCTGCTGTTTGTGTAAATCAGAGGTCAATCTGTTAACATCAACACAGTATGTAGGAACACTTGTGACTTGCCGCCTCCACTGCCACCACTGCAATTACTGCCATCGCCGCCACAACCGCCAGTTTGAGGAGCACTCTCCCCAGGTTCAGCCATGAGGACGACCAGCGTCAACACCAGAAAGATCATAACACACTTCATCCTGAGGAACAAATCACAATGGCCACATCCAGAATCATTCACTGCCTTCATTCACCAGTGTCAAAGCTCATCACATCTCATCTAAAAGACTTTGCATTTATTAAAGTAACATCAGGATTAAATTGACTTCTCACCTTTCCACAGCTTGTTTGTCAGAACCAAAAAAAAACTGGTGTCACAGACAACAAAGTGAGCACTGTGAGATCTAGAGGTGATGTGGACGTCTTTGCTGAGGAGTCGTGAGTTACCCGTCTCGTTATAAGGCTGGAGATGGAATAATCTTATCCAGTCATTCTGTATTTCTCAATGTGTTTTTCAAAGTCAAGTTCTGCACATGGATGACAAGATGTTGATCTAATCTCACTTTGTCATGACGGGACATTTCACTGTCCTCACAGTCACACAAAGTTACACAACACTACTTATCATCCCCCGGCTCTATGGCCTCACAAAATGTGACCATTAGAAGTTCTGTCCTATAACTGTTTATATGACTAAAAAGACAATGCATGATGTTTTTGCTAAGACAAGAAGTAATTTATTTGTTATATCAGCAAAATATCATCATTTAAAACAACAGGCACAAAACAGAGACAGCTTATTTGTAGTGCACCTTTTTATTGAGCAGGAATGTTTTCAACATCAAGCAATTTTACATTTTTCTAAATCAATGGGAGCTGTTCCTGAGATCACAACGCACATCTCAAGGGCTTTTTTTTTACGCATCCAATTATTTCTTGCTCTGCAAAGCACAAAGATGTAGCTGAATCAATATTTTCAAAAAGAACATTGTTCACTCAAAAGAGCCGTCATTATGAAGCTGAGACTGATCGTTGTCCACTGTAGGTGGGGGTCTTTCCACTCTTCTTTACCAGGTTACAGAAGAGAAAAACAAAACATTAGATCTGAAAAAAGTAGTCAAATTAGCAACAGAGAGTCAAAAATACAGCTTGATGCTTTTGCTAAAAGTCATAGTGACACTGACTAACAGCAAGACAACAGCAGCCTGCCACACAACGCAAATACACATGACTGCACGACTTTAAAGCCACTGCATGTGTTTGAATGTTGCTTAACTGGACCTCCTTTCAAACCAGTGTGGACGTGTACAAACTGACTGACACCTCCCTCGTCCTCCTGTTAGGTTGGGACAACTTTCCCTGTGATCATTTTTATTAGCACTTTAAGTTCTGAGGACATCATAGAAGTCAACTTACACCTGACTGAAGGTCTTATCAACCACATCAATTACAGACACCTGTGTGGATGGACAAAGAGTGTCATCTGTACTAGAGCTGCAGAGATTAGCTGGTTACTCACCACTGAGTTTTTTTGTCAAACTTCAAGCTAAATGTGATGATTGCAGCTTGTCAAATGAAGGAATTAGCTATTTTTTCCTCATTTTACATTTTAATACCTTAAATGTCTTTGTCTCTTTTGGAAACAGCAAACAGTACGAATGTCATTTACACAATGATCATCTTGTTTCTCATAAAATTGTTATTTTGACTGTTGTTCTGATGCTTTATAGACCAAATGATTCATCTATTGATGGAGGAAATGCCAGAATTGAATCATTTCCAAAGTGCTGCTTTACCAGAGACACAAGTACGTTCAGAAACAGAAAGAAATAGGAAGAGTGTTCATTTAATAAACTGATCCCACCAACACACATTATTAAGATCTACTTAATATGAACATTTACCTCTGACTTAATGAAAAACAATGTTCTTGATCATCATCACCAATAAAATTACAAGCACATGTTCACTTAAATAAGACCACAAAACAGAGACGGTCTTTTGTAATGCATCTTTATTCAGCAGGATAGTTTTCACTATCAAGCAATTTTACATTTTTCAACATCAGTTGGAGCTGTGACTAAAGTCACTACATCTCAAAGACTTCATGTTTACTCATCCAATTATTTCTTGCTTTGCAAAGCACAAAGATATAGCTCAAACTATATCTTCAAAATCAAGAAAAGACTCAGTCTTGATCGTATCGCCTCAATTTGTCGTCGGCCACTTCATCTTGGGATCTTTCCACACTGTTTGCATACCAAGTTAGAGAAGGGGGAACAAAAGAGAGGAATCAGTTAGTTAAATTATCAACAGAGGTCGATCAACAGAATCTTAATTGACAAATATTCAATAATTGAATAATTTTGCAATAATTTTTCAAGCAAAATCTGACAGAAATTCACTGATTCCAGCTTCTGAAATGTGTCAACTTGCTTCTTTACCCTCTATTATATCATCGTGAATTTAAATGGGTTGGACAAAATAAGGTAATTGAAGACATCATCTTGGGATCTGGTTAATACTGATGCTTGCTATGTTTGACAGGTTTGAGGCATTTCACAAAGTCTTTTTATGTCTTTTATTCGTCTGTTTGAAATCAACAGAAAATATTCAGTAATACTTACCTTTTACGTCCATTTCCTAAAGGGACAAAAAGATGAAAATGACATAAATAAACATTAGTATAATATTATCACATTTGAAAATCTTTACATTTAGAACATTAATGATGCTCTTTACTAATATAAGGTTTATTATCTGAGATGCCAGGACTACATAAAAGATTTTAGCTAAACACAGAACTAAATGAAGTTGTATGTAGTCAGTTAGTACAGTCAAGTGTGATTTGTTGATCTCAGACTAAAGTAGCCTGCTGTTTGTGTAAATCAGAGGTCAATCTGTTAACATCAGCACTGTATGTAGGAACACTTGTGACTTGCCGCCTCCTGCGCCACCACCGCAATTACTGTTAGCGCCGCCACAGCCTCCAGTTTGAGGAGCACTCTCCCCGGGTTCAGCCATGAGGACGACCAGCGTCAACACCAGAAAGATCATAACACACTTCATCCTGAGGAACAAATCACAATGGCCACATCCAGAATCATTCACTGCCTTCATTCACCAGTGTCAAAGCTCATCACATCTCATCTAAAAGACTTTGCATTTATTAAAGTAACATCAGGATTAAATTGACTGCTCACCTTTCCACAGCTTGTTTGTCAGAACCAAAAAAAAAACTGGTGTCACAGACAGCAAAGTGAGCACTGTGAGATCTAGAGGTGATGTGGACGTCTTTGCTGAGCAGTCGTGAGTTACCCGTCTCTTTATAAGGATGGAGATGGAATAATCTTATCCAGTCATTCTGTATTTCTCAATGTGTTTTTCAAAGTCAAGTTCTGCACATGGATGACAAGATGTTGATCTAATCTCACTTTGTCATGACGGGACATTTTACCGTCCTCACAGTCTCACAAAGTTACACAACACTACTTATCATCCCCCGGCTCTATGGCCTCACAAAATGTGACCATTAGAAGTTCTGTCCTATAACTGTTTATATAATTAAAAAGACAATGCATGATGTTTTTGCTAAGACAAGAAGTAATTTATTTGTTATATCAGCAAAATATCATCATTTAAAACAACAGGCACAAAACAGAGATGGCCTTTTTGTAAAGCACCTTTTTATTGAGCAGGAATGTTTTCAACATCAAGCAATTTTACATTTTTCTAAATCAATGGGAGCTGTTCCTGAGATCACAACGCACATCTCAAGGGCTTCATGTTAACCCATCCAATTATTTTTTGCTTTGCAAAGCACAAAGATGTAGCTGAATCAATATTTTCAAAAAGAACACTGTTCACTCAAAAGAGCCGTCATTATGATGCTGAGACTGATCGTTGTCCACTGTAGGTGGTGGTCTGTCCACTCTTCTTTACCAAGTTGGAGAAGACAAAAACAAAACATTAGATCTGAAAAAATAACAGACAGAGAGAGTCAAAAATGCAGTTTGATGCTTTTGTTAAAAGTGACCAAAAACATCTCAGACTTCACACAGTTGAGCAACCTAGATACAATGTTTGGCGGGGAGTCTTGTTCTGACTGACACCTCCCTCGTCCTCCTGTTAGGTTGGGACAACTTTCCCTGTGATCATTTTTATTAGCACATTAAGTTCTGAGGACATCATAGAAGTCAACTAACACCTGACTGAAGGTCTTATCAACCACATCAGTTAGAGACACCTGTGTGGATGGACAAAGAGTGTCATCTCTACTAGAGCTGCAGAGATTAGCTGGTTACTCACCACTGAGTTTTTTTGTCAAATTTCAAGCAAAAATGCCAAAAATGTGATGATTGCAGCTTGTCAAATGAAGGAATTAGCCATTTTTTCCTCCTTTTCAAGGGCGTAACCGTGGTATAGATATTGGGGGGTCCAAATTTGAGCCCTTCCCCGGATATTATTTTCTGTGTGTCCTCTCCCTATATCATGCCTGTGGCTGTCCCTCTCTCTGTCTCTCTGTGCTGCCTGCAGTGTGACCAGATACCATTATTGCACCAGAGGAACAATGACTGATCCTAATGATCATTTAATTTGATGCATTGAATATTCTGCTTATATTGCTGCTAGTGTTATTAGCTTTAACCTTACCAAGCCTGTTTAAGTGCCAATTGAATTTTAAAACCAACACACACACACACACACACACACACACACACACACACACACACACACACACACACACACACACACACACACACGAGATGGAGAAAAAAGATCAGCAGACACGGATGATACAGAGTTCAAATGGACCCCTTTTAAAAGTTTTTCCCCCCACCAGAATTTAGCCTAACTTTGGAGCATTATTCAGCCCATTTTCCGACAAGCGATCATGCCATGGTTGGTACCAATGGATGCCTTATATATTCTAGTTTCATATGATATCTGTATTTTTATTCGAGCTTTAATACTGAGACATTTAAACGCGATAATTGTTTCACATTCATTAAAAAATTTGCACTCTCGTTTTGACCAACAGGATGGAGATGGAATAATCTTATCCAGTCATTCTGTATTTCTCAATGTGTTTTGCAATGTCGAGTTCTCCACATGGATGACAAGATGTTGATCTAATCTCACTTTGTCATGACGGGACATTTCACTGTCCTCACAGTCACACAAAGTTACACAACACTACTTATCATCCCCCGGCTCTATGGCCTCACAAAATGTGACCATAAGAAGTTCTGTCCTATAACTGTTTATATGACTAAAAAGACAATGCATGATGTTTTTGCTAAGACAAGAAGTAATTTATTTGTTATATCAGCAAAATATCATAATTTAAAACAACAGGCACAAAACAGAGACAGCTTGTTTGTAGTGCACCTTTTTATTGAGCAGGAATGTTTTCAACATCAATCAATTTTACATTTTTCTAAATCAATGGGAGCTGTTCCTGAGATCACAACGCACATCTCAAGGGCTTTTTTTTTTACGCATCCAATTATTTCTTGCTCTGCAAAGCACAAAGATGTAGCTGAATCAATATTTTCAAAAAGAACACTGTTCACTCAAAAGAGCCGTCATTATGAAGCTGAGACTGATCGTTGTCCACTGTAGGTGGGGATCTTTCCACTCTTCTTTACCAAGTTACAGAAGAGAAAAACAAAACATTAGATCTGAAAAAAGTAGTCAAATTATCAACAGAGAGTCAAAAATACAGCTTGATGCTTTTGCTGAAAGTCACAGTGACACTGACTAACAGCCAGACAACAGCAGCCTGCCACACAACGCAAATACACATGACTGCACGACTTTAAAGCCACTGCATGTGTTTTAATGTTGCTTAACTGGACCTCCTTTCAAACCAGTGTGGACGTGTACAAACTGACTGACACCTCCCTCGTCCTCCTGTTAGGTTGGGACAACTTTCCCTGTGATCATTTTTATTAGCACTTTAAGTTCTGAGGACATCATAGAAGTCAACTTACACCTGACTGAAGGTCTTATCAACCACATCAATTACAGACACCTGTGTGGATGGACAAAGAGTGTCATCTGTACTAGAGCTGCAGAGATTAGCTGGTTACTTACCACTGAGTTTTTTTGTCAAACTTCAAGCAAAATGTGATGATTGCAGCTTGTCAAATGAAGGAATTAGCTATTTTTTCCTCATTTTACATTTTAATACCTTGAATGTCTTTGTCTCTTTTGGAAACAGCAAACAGTACGAATGTCATTTACACAATGATCATCTTGTTTCTCATAAAATTGTTATTTTGACTGTTTTTCTGATGCTTTATAGACCAAATGATTTATCTATTGATGGAGGAAATGCCAGAATTGAATCATTTCCAAAGTGCTGCTTTACCAGAGACACAAGTACATTCAGAAACAGAAAGAAATAGGAAGAGTGTTCATTTAATAAACTGATCCCACCAACACACATTATTTAGATCTGCTTAATATAAACATTTACCTCTGACTTAATGAAAAACAATGTTCTTGATCATCATCACCAATAAAATTACAAACACATGTTCACTTAAATAATACCACAAAACAGAGATGGTCTTTTGTAATGCAGCTTTATTCAGCGGGATAGTTTTCACTATCAAGCAATTTTACATTTTTCAACATCAGTTGGAGCTGTGACTAAAGTCACTACATCTCAAAGACTTCATGTTTACTCATCCAATTATTTCTTGCTTTGCAAAGCACAAAGATATAGCTCAAACTATATCTTCAAAATCAAGAACAGACTCAGTCTTGATCGTATCGCCTCAATTTGTCGTCGGCCACTTCATCTTGGGATCTTTCCACACTGTTTGCATACCAAGTTAGAGAAGGGGGAACAAAAGAGAGGAATCAGTTAGTTAAATTATCAACAGAGGTCGATCAACAGAATCTCAATTGACAAATATTCAATAATTGAATAATTTTGCAATAATTTTTCAAGCAAAATCTGACAGAAATTCACTGATTCCAGCTTCTGAAATGTGTCGACTTGCTTCTTTACCCTCTATTATATCATCGTGAATTTAAATGGGTTGGACAAAATAAGGTAATGGAAGACATCATCTTGGGATCTGGTTAATACTGATGCTTTCTATGTTTGACGGGTTTGAGGCATTTCACAGACTTTTTATTTCTTTTATTCGTCTGTTTGAAATCAACAGAAAATATTCAGTAATACTTACCTTTTACGTCCGTTTCCTAAAGGGACAAAAAGATGAAAATGACATAAATAAACATTAGTATAATATTATCACATTTGAAAATCTTTACATTTAGAACATTGATGCTCTCTTTACTAGTATAAGGTTTATTATCTGAGATGCCAGGAATACATAAAAGATTTTAGCTAAACACAGAACTAAATGAAGTTGTATGTAGTCAGTTAGTACAGTCAAGTGTGATTTGTTGATCTCAGACTAAAGTAGCCTGCTGTTTGTGTAAATCAGAGGTCAATCTGTTAACATCAACACAGTATGTAGGAACACTTGTGACTTGCCGCCTCCTGCGCCACCACCACAATTACTGTTAGCGCCACTACAACCGCCAGTTTGAGGAGCACTCTCCCCGGGTTCAGCCATGAGGACGACCAGCGTCAACACCACAAAGATCATAACACACTTCATCCTGAGGAACAAATCACAATGGCCACATCCAGAATCATTCACTGCCTTCATTCACCAGTGTCAAAGCTCATCACATCTCATCTAAAAGACTTTGCATTTATTAAAGTAACATCAGGATTAAATTGACTTCTCACCTTTCCACAGCTTGTTTGTCAGAACCAAAAAAAAACTGGTGTCACAGACAGCAAAGTGAGCACTGTGAGATCTAGAGGTGATGTGGACGTCTTTGCTGAGCAGTCGTGAGTTACCCGTCTCTTTATAAGGATGGAGACGGAATAATCTTATCCAGTCATTCTGTATTTCTCAATGTGTTTTTCAAAGTCAAGTTCTGCACATGGATGACAAGATGTTGATCTAATCTCACTTTGTCATGACGGGACATTTCACTGTCCTCACAGTCACACAAAGTTACACAACACTACTTATCATCCCCTGGCTCTATGGCCTCACAAAATGTGACCATTAGAAGTTCTGTCCTATAACTGTTTATATGACTACAAAGACAATGCATGATGTTTTTGCTAAGACAAGAAGTAATTTATTTGTTATATCAGCAAAATATCATCATTTAAAACAACAGGCACAAAACAGAGACAGCTTATTTGTAGTGCACCTTTTTATTGAGCAGGAATGTTTTCAACATCAAGCAATTTTACATTTTTCTAAATCAATGGGAGCTGTTCCTGAGATCACAACGCACATCTCAAGGGCTTCATGTTTACCCATCCAATTATTTCTTGCTCTGCAAAGCACAAAGATGTAGCTGAATCAATATTTTCAAAAAGAACATTGTTCACTCAAAAGAGCCGTCATTATAAAGCTGAGACTGATTGTTGTCCACTGTAAGTGGGGATCTTTCCACTCTTCTTTACCAAGTTACAGAAGAGAAAAACAAAATATTAGATCTGAAAAAAGTAGTCAAATTATCAACAGAGAGAGTCAAAAATACAGCTTGATGCTTTTGCTAAAAGTCACAGTGACACTGACTAACAGCAAGACAACAGCAGCCTGCCACACAACGCAAATACACATGACTGCACGACTTTAAAGCCACTGCATGTGTTTGAATGTTGCTTAACTGGACCTCCTGTCAAACCAGTGTGGACGTGTACAAACTGACTGACACCTCCCTCGTCCTCCTGTTAGGTTGGGACAACTTTCCCTGTGATCATTTTTATTAGCACTTTAAGTTCTGAGGACATCATAGAAGTCAACTTACACCTGACTGAAGGTCTTATCAACCACATCAATTACAGACACCTGTGTGGATGGACAAAGAGTGTCATCTGTACTAGAGCTGCAGAGATTAGCTGGTTACTCACCACTGAGTTTTTTTGTCAAACTTCAAGCTAAATGTGATGACTGCAGCTTGTCAAATGACGGAATTAGCTATTTTTTCCTCATTTTACATTTTAATACCTTAAATGTCTTTGTCTCTTTTGGAAACAGCAAACAGTACGAATGTCATTTACACAATGATCATCTTGTTTCTCATAAAATTGTTATTTTGACTGTTTTTCTGATGCTTTATAGACCAAATGATTCATCTATTGATGGAGGAAATGCCAGAATTGAATCATTTCCAAAGTGCTGCTTTACCAGAGACACAAGTACATTCAGAAACAGAAAGAAATAGGAAGAGTGTTCATTTAATAAACTGATCCCACCAACACACATTATTTAGATCTGCTTAATATAAACATTTACATCTGTCTTAATGAAAAACAATGTTCTTGATCATCATCACCAATAAAATTACAAGCACATGTTCACTTAAATAATACCACAAAACAGAGACGGTCTTTTGTAATGCAGCTTTATTCAGCAGGATAGTTTTCACTATCAAGCAATTTCACATTTTTCAACATCAGTTGGAGCTGTGACTAAAGTCACTACATCTCAAAGACTTCATGTTTACTCATCCAATTATTTCTTGCTTTGCAAAGCACAAAGATATAACTCAAACTATATCTTCAAAATCAAGAACAGACTCAGTCTTGATCGTATCGCCTCAATTTATCGTCGACCACTTCATCTTGGGATCTTTCCACACTGTTTGCATACCAAGTTAGAGAAGGGGGAACAAAAGAGAGGAATCAGTTAGTTAAATTATCAACAGAGGTCGATCAACAGAATCTTAATTGACAAATATTCAATAATTGAATAATTTTGCAATAATTTTTCAAGCAAAATCTGACAGAAATTCACTGATTCCAGCTTCTGAAATGTGTCAACTTGCTTCTTTACCCTCTATTATATCATCGTGAATTTAAATGGGTTGGACAAAATAAGGTAATTGAAGACATCATCTTGGGATCTGGTTAATACTGATGCTTTCTATGTTTGACAGGTTTGAGGCATTTCACAAAGACTTTTTATTTCTTTTATTCGTCTGTTTGAAATCAACAGAAAATATTCAGTAATACTTACCTTCTACGTCCGTTTCCTAAAGGGACAAAAAGATGAAAATGACATAAATAAACATTAGTATAATATTATCACATTTGAAAATCTTTACATTTAGAACATTAATGATGCTCTCTTTACTAGTATAAGGTTTATTATCTGAGATGCCAGGACTACATAAAAGATTTTAGCTAAACACAGAACTAAATGAAGTTGTATGTAGTCAGTTAGTACAGTCAAGTGTGATTTGTTGATCTCAGACTAAAGTAGCCTGCTGTTTGTGTAAATCAGAGGTCAATCTGTTAACATCAACTCAGTATGTAGGAACAGTTGTGACTTGCCGCCTCCTGCGCCACCACCGCAATTACTGCCACTGCCGCCACAACCGCCAGTTTGAGGAGCACTCTCCCCGGGTTCAGCCATGAGGACGACCAGCGTCAACACCAGAAAGATCATAACACACTTCATCCTGAGGAACAAATCACAATGGCCACATCCAGAATCATTCACTGCCTTCATTCACCAGTGTCAAAGCTCATCACATCTCATCTAAAAGACTTTGCATTTATTAAAGTAACATCAGGATTAAATTGACTTCTCACCTTTCCACAGCTTGTTTGTCAGAACCAAAAAAAAAACTGGTGTCACAGACAGCAAAGTGAGCACTGTGAGATCTAGAGGTGATGTGGACGTCTTTGCTGAGCAGTTGTGAGTTACCCGTCTCTTTATAAGGATGGAGATGGAATAATCTTATCCAGTCATTCTGTATTTCTCAATGTGTTTTTCAAAGTCAAGTTCTGCACATGGATGACAAGATGTTGATCTAATCTCACTTTGTCATGACGGTACATTTCACTGTCCTCACAGTCGCACAAAGTTACACAACACTACTTATCATCCCCTGGCTCTATGGCCTCACAAAATGTGACCATTAGAAGTTCTGTCCTATAACTGTTTATATGACTACAAAGACAATGCATGATGTTTTTGATGAGACAAGAAGTAATTTATTTGTTATATCAGCAAAATATCATCATTTAAAACAACAGGCACAAAACAGAGACAGCCTTTTTGTAATGCACCTTTTTATTGAGCAGGAATGTTTTCAACATCAAGCAATTTTACATTTTTCTAAATCAATGGGAGCTGTTCCTGAGATCACAACGCACATCTCAAGGGCTTCATGTTTACGCATCCAATTATTTCTTGCTTTGCAAAGCACAAAGATGTAGCTGAATCAATATTTTCAAAAAGAACACTGTTCACTCAAAAGAGCCGTCATTATGAAGCTGAGACTGATCGTTGTCCACTGTAGGTGGAGGTCTTTCCACTCTTCTTTACCAAGTTACAGAAGAGAAAAACAAAACATTAGATCTGAAAAAAGTAGTCAAATTATCAACAGAGAGAGTCAAAAATACAGCTTGATGCTTTTGCTAAAAGTCACAGTGACACTGACTAACAGCCAGACAACAGCAGCCTGCCACACAAAGCAAATACACATGACTGCACGACTTTAAAGCCACTGCATGTGTTTGAATGTTGCTTAATTGGACCTCCTTTCAAACCGGTGTGGACGTGTACAAACTGACTGACACCTCCCTCGTCCTCCTGTTAGGTTGGGACAACTTTCCCTGTGATCATTTTTATTAGCACATTAAGTTCTGAGGACATCATAGAAGTCAACTAACACCTGACTGAAGGTCTTATCAACCACATCAATTAGAGACACCTGTGTGGATGGACAAAGAGTGTCATCTGTACTAGAGCTGCAGAGATTAGCTGGTTACTCACCACTGAGTTTTTTTTGGTCAAATTTCAAGCAAAAATGCCAAAAATGTGATGATTGCAGCTTGTCAAATGAAGGAATTAGCTATTTTTTCCTCCTTTTCAAGGGCGTAACCGTGGTATAGATATTGGGGGGTCCAAATTTGAGCCCTTCCCCGGATATTATTTTCTGTGTGTCCTCTCCCTATATCATGCCTGTGACTGTCCCTCTCTCTGTCTCTCTGTGCTGCCTGCATTGTGAGCAGATACCATTATTGTACCAGAGGAACAATGACTGATCCTAATGATCATTTTAATTTGAATATTGTGCTCTTATTACTAGTTTACTGATGACATATATGACTAGGTAAAAATAATGTTATCATGTTGTTTAGAGACTCATATTACAGTGCTTTTCCTGATCATCTTCAGAGCAGGTCTCTGTGTGTCCTCTCCCTCCATCATGCCTGTGACTGTCCCTCTCTCTGTCTCTCTCTGCTGCCTGCATCGTGACCAGATACCATTATTGCACCAGAGGAACAATGACTGATCCTAATGATCATTTTAATTTGATGCATTAAGTATTCTGCTTTTATTGCTGCTAGTGTTATTTGCTTTAACCTCCGTGTTAAAGTCTTTAACCTCCGTGTAACCGCTAGTGTTATTTGCTTACCAAGCCTGTTTAAGTGCCAATTGAATTTTAAAACCATCAATCACACACACACAGACACACACACACACACACACACGACACAGGGGGGAGATGGGGAAAAAAGAACAGCACACACAGATGATACAGAGTTCAAATAGACCCCTTTTAAAAGTTTTTCCCCACCAGAATTTAGCCTAAATTTGGAGCATTATTCAGCCCGTTTTCCGACAAGTGATCATGCCATGGTTGGTACCAATGGATGCCTTATATATTCTAGTTTCATATGATATCTGTATTTTTATTCTAGCTTTAATACTGAGACATTTAAACACGATAATTGTTTCACATTCATTCAAAAATTAGCACGCTCGTTTTGACCATAGCACTACTTTTTAGGTGTCTAGTTGCTTACCGTCTGAAAAAAAGGCGAATGTCCGCCTGTTGGTCCTTTTTTTTCCGCTTTGGTGCTACTCCCTCCATTTGTTTATATGCCCATGACCACCAGTGACAGTCGGACTGAGCGGTTTTTCAAACGAAGCCGGCGTTTACGGGTGCAACCAAGTGTACAGTCGGGAGGGGGGTGGTCACACAGTTTTGTTTTCCTTGTTTTTCCTAAATTGAAAATAAATCGGAAATAACAAGAGACGGATCCACTTACAGCCAGGGTTCATAAAAGGAGGACATATCATATGTCACATATTTGGATATATTATTGGGGGGGACAGATTGGTATTTTCCCAAGCCAGGAGTGCTGTGACGGCCCCTGCCTAACTGTGTGATATTTGGGTGTTGTGGACAAGTTACTGTGTGGTACTGTTTCTCTTTAAAGGTGTTGAGGAGGACGTAGCAGTAGCCAGCCATATCACTACTGAGTAGTCATGGGACACGTCCCCCCCAAAGTATATGGTAGTTATGCCCATGCTCCTTTTACTTTTTAATACCTTAAATGTCTTTGTCTATTTTGGAAACAGCCAACAGTACAAATGTCATTTACACAATGATCATCTTGGCTCTCATAAAATTGTTATTTTGACCGTTTTTCTGATGATTTATAGCCCAAATGATTCATCTATTGATGGAGGAAATGCCAGAATTGCATCATTTCCAAAGTGCTGCTTTACCAGAGACACAAGTACATTCAGAAACAGAAAGAAATAGGAAGAGTGTTCATTTAATAAACTGATCACACCAACACACACATTATTTAGATTTGCTTAATATAAACATTTACATCTGACTGGTTAATTTAGTACAGGCAGGTGTGATTTGTTGATCACAGACTAAAGTAGCCTGCTGTTTGTGTAAATCAGAGGACAATCTGTTAACATCAACACAGTATGTATGTACAGTTGTGACTTAAATGTTCTTGGGCGTAATATTGAGCCTGTAGGATTCCTGAGCCGGGTACGAAAATAACGACAATAATGTAATGTAATGACAATGCATGATGTTTCCTAAGTAAGGAAGTGATTTATCAGTTCCATCAGCAACTGAAGAACAAACAAGGTATTTCAGAACTGAGAGGTAAAAAGGTCAACTTCCTCTTTGTAGAATTAAAAGAAATATACAGTATATAAGTTTATTGTTAAGTCTTGTAACATAACAGTACAATCTGAAATGAAATGTAAACTAGAGACCATCTTGTGATGGCAGGCCCGTAAACATGATCACCTTCGGACCCATGACTACTCAGTAGTGATATGGCTGGCTACTGCTACGTCCCCCTCAACACCTTCAAAGAGAAACAGTACCACACAGTAACTTGTCCACAACACCCAAATATCAAGCAGTTAGGCAGGGGCCATCACAGCACTCGTGGCTTGGACCACATCCATCTTTGAACTCGGCCTTCATTTTGTTCTCATCTACACACCTGAGATGTTTTATGGCTGCATCTAACACAGTTGTGATGCTATCCTATTGTCTTTGCGTTTATTAAAATAACATCAGGATTAAATTGACTTCTCACCTTTCCACAGCTTGTTTGTCAGAACCAAAACAAAAACTGGTGTCACAGACAGCAGGATGAAGATGGAATAATCTTATCCAGTCATTCTGTATTTCTCAATGTGTTTTGCAATGTCGAGTTCTCCACATGGATGACAAGATGTTGATCTAATCTCACTTTGTCATGATGGGACATTTCACTGTCCTCACAGTCACACAAAGTTACACAACACTACTTATCATTCCCCGGCTCTATGGCCTCACAAAATGTGACCATTAGAAGTTCTGTCCTATAACTGTTTATATGACTAAAAAGACAATGCATGATGTTTTTGCTAAGACAAGAAGTAATTTATTTGTTATATCAGCAAAATATCATCATTTAAAACAACAGGCACAAAACAGAGACAGCCTTTTTGTAATGCACCTTTTTATTCAGCAGGAATGTTTTCAACATCAAGCAATTTTACATTTTTCTAAATCAGCTGGGGCTGTTCCTGAGATCACAACGCACATCTCAAGGGCTTCAGGCTTACCCATCCAATTATTTCTTGCTCTGCAAAGCACAAAGATGTAGCTGAATCAATATTTTCAAAAAGAACACTGTTCACTCAAAAGAGCCGTCATTATGAAGCTGAGACGGATCGTTGTCCACTGTAGGTGGGGATCTTTCCACTCTTCTTTACCAAGTTACAGAAGAGAAAAACAAAACATTAGATCTGAAAAAAGTAGTCAAATTATCAACAGAGAGTCAAAAATACAGCTTGATGCTTTTGCTAAAAGTCACAGTGACACTGACTAACAGCCAGACAACAGCAGCCTGCCACACAACGCAAATACACATGACTGCAAGACTTTAAAGCCACTGCATGTGTTTGAATGTTGCTTAACTGGACCTCCTGTCAAACCAGTGTGGACGTGTACAAACTGACTGACACCTCACTCGTCCTCCTGTTAGGTTGGGACAACTTTCCCTGTGATCATTTTTATTAGCACTTTAAGTTCTGAGGACATCATAGAAGTCAACTTACACCTGACTGAAGGTCTTATCAACCACATCAATTACAGACACCTGTGTGGATGGACAAAGAGTGTCATCTGTACTAGAGCTGCAGAGATTAGCTGGTTACTCACCACTGAGTTTTTTTGTCAAATTTCAAGCTAAATGTGATGACTGCAGCTTGTCAAATGAAGGAATTAGCTATTTTTTCCTCATTTTACATTTTAATACCTTGAATGTCTTTGTCTCTTTTGGAAACAGCAAACAGTACGAATGTCATTTACACAATGATCATCTTGTTTCTCATAAAATTGTTATTTTGACTGTTTTTCTGATGCTTTATAGACCAAATGATTCATCTATTGATGGAGGAAATGCCAGAACTGAATCATTTCCAAAGTGCTGCTTTACCAGAGACACAAGTACGTTCAGAAACAGAAAGAAATAGGAAGAGTGTTCATTTAATAAACTGATCCCACCAACACACACATTATTTAGATCCACTTAATATAAACATTTACCTCTGACTTAATGAAAAACAATGTTCTTGATCATCATCACCAATAAAATTACAAGCACATGTTCACTTAAATAATACCACAAAACAGAGACGGTCTTTTGTAATGCAGCTTTATTCAGCGGGATAGTTTTCACTATCAAGCAATTTCACATTTTTCAACATCAGTTGGAGCTGTGACTAAAGTCACTACATCTCAAAGACTTCATGTTTACTCATCCAATTATTTCTTGCTTTGCAAAGCACAAAGATATAGCTCAAACTATATCTTCAAAATCAAGAACAGACTCAGTCTTGATCGTATCGCCTCAATTTGTCGTCGGCCACTTCATCTTGGGATCTTTCCACACTGTTTGCATACCAAGTTAGAGAAGGGGGAACAAAAGAGAGGGATCAGTTAGTTAAATTATCAACAGAGGTCGATCAACAGAATCTTAATTGACAAATATTCAATAATTGAATAATTTTGCAATAATTTTTCAAGCAAAATCTGACAGAAATTCACTGATTCCAGCTTCTGAAATGTGTCGACTTGCTTCTTTACCCTCTATTATATCATCGTGAATTTAAATGGGTTGGACAAAATAAGGTAATTGAAGACATCATCTTGGGATCTGGTTAATACTGATGCTTTCTATGTTTGACAGGTTTGAGGCATTTCACAGACTTTTTATTTCTTTTATTCGTCTGTTTGAAATCAACAGAAAATATTCAGTAATACTTACCTTCTACGTCCGTTTCCTAAAGGGACAAAAAGATGAAAATGACATAAATAAACATTAGCATAATATTATCACATTTGAAAATCTTTACATTTAGAACATTAATGATGCTCTCTTTACTAGTATAAGGTTTATTATCTGAGATGCCAGGACTACATAAAAGATTTTAGCTAAACACAGAACTAAATGAAGTTGTATGTAGTCAGTTAGTACAGTCAAGTGTGATTTGTTGATCTCAGACTAAAGTAGCCTGCTGTTTGTGTAAATCAGAGGTCAATCTGTTAACATCAACACTGTATGTAGGAACATTTGTGACTTGCCGCCTCCTGCGCCACCACTGCAATTACTGCCACCGCCGCTACAACCGCCAGTTTGAGGAGCACTCTCCCCAGGTTCAGCCATGAGGACGACCAGCGTCAACACCAGAAAGACCATAACACACTTCATCCTGAGGAACAAATCACAATGGCCACATCCAGAATCATTCACTGCCTTCATTCACCAGTGTCAAAGCTCATCACATCTCATCTAAAAGACTTTGCATTTATTAAAGTAACATCAGGATTAAATTGACTGCTCACCTTTCCACAGCTTGTTTGTCAGAACCAAAAAAAAACTGGTGTCACAGACAGCAAAGTGAGCACTGTGAGATCTAGAGGTGATGTGGACGTCTTTGCTGAGCAGTCGTGAGTTACCCGTCTCTTTATAAGGATGGAGATGGAATAATCTTATCCAGTCATTCTGTATTTCTCAATGTGTTTTTCAAAGTCAAGTTCTGCACATGGATGACAAGATGTTGATCTAATCTCACTTTGTCATGACGGGACATTTCACTGTCCTCACAGTCACACAAAGTTACACAACACTACTTATCATCCCCCGGCTCTATGGCCTCACAAAATGTGACCATTAGAAGTTCTGTCCTATAACTGTTTATATGACTAAAAAGACAATGCATGATGTTTTTGCTAAGACAAGAAGTAATTTATTTGTTATATCAGCAAAATATCATCATCTAAAACAACAGGCACAAAACAGAGACAGCCTTTTTGTAATGCACCTTTTTTTTCAGCAGGAATGTTTTCAACATCAAGCAATTTTACATTTTTCTAAATCAATGGGAGCTGTTCCTGAGATCACAACGCACATCTCAAGGGCTTCATGTTTACGCATCCAATTATTTCTTGCTTTGCAAAGCACAAAGATGTAGCTGAATCAATATTTTCAAAAAGAACACTGTTCACTCAAAAGAGCTGTCATTATGATGCTGAGACTGATCGTTGTCCACTGTAGGTGGGGATCTTTCCACTCTTCTTTACCAAGTCACAGAAGAGAAAAACAAAACATTAGATCTGAAAAAAGTAGTCAAATTATCAACAGAGAGGGTCAAAAATACAGCTTGATGCTTTTGTTAAAAGTCACAGTGACACTGACTAAAAGCCAGACAACAGCAGCCTGCCACACAACGCAAATACACATGACTGCACGACTTTAAAGCCACTGCATGTGTTTGAATGTTGCTTAACTGGACCTCCTGTCAAACCAGTGTGGACGTGTACAAACTGACTGACACCTCACTCGTCCTCCTGTTAGGTTGGGACAACTTTCCCTGTGATCATTTTTATTAGCACTTTAAGTTCTGAGGACATCATAGAAGTCAACTTACACCTGACTGAAGGTCTTATCAACCACATCAATTACAGACACCTGTGTGGATGGACAAAGAGTGTCATCTGTACTAGAGCTGCAGAGATTAGCTGGTTACTCACCACTGAGTTTTTTTGTCAAATTTCAAGCAAAATGTGATGATTGCAGCTTGTCAAATGAAGGAATTAGCTATTTTTTCCTCATTTTACATTTTAATACCTTAAATGTCTTTGTCTCTTTTGGAAACAGCAAACAGTACGAATGTCATTTACACAATGATCATCTTGTTTCTCATAAAATTGTTATTTTGACTGTTGTTCTGATGCTTTATAGACCAAATTATTCATCTATTGATGGAGGAAATGCCAGAATTGAATCATTTCCAAAGTGCTGCTTTACCAGAGACACAAGTACATTCAGAAACAGAAAGAAATAGGAAGAGTGTTCATTTAATAAACTGATCACACCAACACACACATTATTTAGATCTACTTAATATAAACATTTACCTCTGACTTAATGAAAAACAATGTTCTTGATCATCATCACCAATAAAATTACAAGCACATGTTCACTTAAATAATACCACCAAACAGCGACGGTCTTTTGTAATGCAGCTTTATTCAGCAGGATAGTTTTCACTATCAAGCAATTTTACATTTTTCAACATCAATTGGAGCTGTGACTAAAGTCACTACATCTCAAGGGTTCCATGTTTATTAATCCACTTATTTCTTGCTTTGCAAAGCACAAAGATATAGCTCAAACTATATCTTCAAAATCAAGAACAGACTCAGTCTTGATAGTATAGTTTCCATTTGTCGTCAACCACTTCATCTTCGGGTGTTCTACATGTGCAATCGCAGTTTAATCTGTACTGGGATCTTTCCACACTGTTTGCATACCAAGTTAGAGAAGGGGGAACAAAAGAGAGGAATCAGTTAGTTAAATTATCAACAGAGGTCGATCAACAGAATCTTAATTGACAAATATTCAATAATTGAATAATTTTGCAATAATTTTTCAAGCAAAATCTGACAGAAATTCACTGATTCCAGCTTCTGAAATGTGTCGACTTGCTTCTTTACCCTCTATTATATCATCGTGAATTTAACTGGGTTGGACAAAATAAGGTAATTGAAGACATCAACTTGGGATCTGGTTAATACTGATGCTTTCTATGTTTGACAGGTTTGAGGCATTTCACAAAGTCTTTTTGTGTCTTTTATTCGTCTGTTTGAAATCAACAGAAAATATCCAGTAATACTTACCTTGTACCTGCATTTCCTAAAGGGACAAAAAGATGAAAATGACATAAATAAACAATAGTATAATATTATCACATTTGAAAATCTTTACATTTAGAACATTAATGATGCTCTTTACTAGTATTAGGTTTATTATCTGAGATGTCAGGACTAAATAAAAGATTTTAGCTAATCACAGAACTAAATGAAGTTGTATGTAGTCAGTTAGTACAGTCAAGTGTGATTTGTTGATCTCAGACTAAAGTTGCCTGCTGTTTGTGTAAATCAGAGGTCAATCTGTTAACATCAACACAGTATGTAGGAACACTTGTGACTTGCCGCCTCCACTCCTACCACTGCAATCACTGTTAGCGCTGTTACAACCGCCAGTTTGAGGAGCACTCTCCCCAGGTTCAGCCATGAGGACGACCAGCGTCAACACCAGAAAGATCATAACACACTTCATCCTGAGGAACAAATCACAATGGCCACATCCAGAATCATTCACTGCCTTCATTCACCAGTGTCAAAGCTCATCAGCAACTGAAGAACAAACAAGGTATTTCAGAACTGAGAGGTAAAAAGGTCAACTTCCTCTTTGTAGAATTAAAAGAAATATACAGTATATAAGTTTATTGTTAAGTCTTGTAACATAACAGTACAATCTGAAATGAAATATAAACTAGAGACCATCTTGTGATGGCAGGCCCGTAAACATGATCACCTTCGGACCCATGACTACTCAGTAGTGATATGGCTGGCTACTGCTACGTCCTCCTCAACACCTTCAAAGAGAAACAGTACCACAAAGTAACTTGTCCACAACACCCAAATATCAAGCAGTTAGGCAGGGGCCATCACAGCACTCGTGGCTTGGACCACATCCATCTTTGAACTCGGCCTTCATTTTGTTCTCATCCACACACCTGAGATGTTTTATGGCTGCATCTGACACAGTTGTGATGCTATCCTATTGTCTTTGCATTTATTAAAATAACATCAGGATTAAATTGACTGCTCACCTTTCCACAGCTTGTTTGTCAGAACCAAAAAAAAAAAGAAAACTGGTGTCACAGACAGCAAAGGGAGCACTGTGAGATCTAGAGGTGATGTGGACGTCTTTGCTGAGCAGTTGTGAGTTACCCGTCTCTTTATAAGGATGGAGATGGAATAATCTTATCCAGTCATTCTGTATTTCTCAATGTGTTTTGCAATGTCGGGTTCTCCACATGGACGACAAGATGTTGATCTAATCTCACTTTGTCATGACGGGACATTTCACTGTCCTCACAGTCACACAAAGTTACACAACACTACTTATCATCCCCCGGCTCTATGGCCTCACAAAATGTGACCATTAGAAGTTCTGTCCTATAACTGTTTATATGACTAAAAAGACAATGCATGATGTTTTTGCTAAGACAAGAAGTAATTTATTTGTTATATCAGCAAAATATCATCATTTAAAACAACAGGCACAAAACAGAGACAGCCTTTTTGTAATGCAACTTTTTTTTCAGCAGGAATGTTTTCAACATCAAGCAATTTTACATTTTTCTAAATCAACTGGAGCTGTTCCTGAGATCACAATGCACATCTCAAGAGCTTCATGTTTACCCATCCAATTATTTCTTGCTTTGCAAAACACAAAGATGTAGCTGAATCAATATTTTCAAAAAGAACGCTGTTCACTCAAAAGAGCTGTTATTATGAAGCTGAGACTGATCGTTGTCCACTGTAGGTGGGGGTCTTTCCACTCTTCTTTACCAAGTTGGAGAAGAGAAAAACAGAACATTAGATCTGAAAAAATTTGTCAAATTATCAACAGAGAGAGTCAAAAATGCAGCTTGATGCTTTTGTTAAAAGTGACCGAAAACATCTCAGACTTCACACAGTTGAGCAACCTAGATACAATGTTTGGCGGAGAGTCTTGTTCTGACTGACACCTCCCTCGTCTTCCTGTTAGGTTGGGACAACTTTCCCTGTGATCATTTTTATTAGCACATTAAGTTCTGAGGACATCATAGAAGTCAACTAACACCTGACTGAAGGTCTTATCAACCACATCAATTAGAGACACCTGTGTGGATGGACAAAGAGTGTCATCTGTACTAGAGCTGCAGAGATTAGCTGGTTACTCACCACTGAGATTTTTTGTCAAATTTCAAGCAAAAATGCCAAAAATGTGATGATTGCAGCTTGTCAAATGAAGGAATTAGCTATTTTTTCCTCCTTTTCAAGGGCGTAACCGTGGTATAGATATTGGGGGGTCCAAATTTGAGCCCTTCCCCAGATATTATTTTCTGTGTCTCCTCCCCTATATCCTGTGACTGTCCCTCTCTCTGTCTCTCTCTGCTGCCTGCATTGCGACCAGATACCATTATTGCACCAGAGGAACAATGACTGACCCTAATGATCATTTTAATTTGAATATTATGCTCTTATTACTAGTTTACTGCTGACATGTATGACTAGGTAAATATAATGTTATCATGTTGTTTAGACTCATATCATGTCTTACCTGATCATCTTCAGAGCAGGTCTCTGTGTGTCCTCTCCTTATATCATGCCTGTGACTGTCCCTCTCTCTGTCTCTCTGTGCTGCCTGCATTGTGACCAGATACCATTATTGTACTAGAAGAACAATGACTGATCCTAATGATCATTTTAATTTGATGCATTGAATATTCTGCTTTTATTGCTGCTAGTGTTATTTGCTTTAACCTTACCAAGCCTGTTTAAGTGCCAATTGAATTTTAAAACCATCAATCACACACACACACACACACACACACACACACACACACACACACACACATGACACAGGGGGGAGATGGAGAAAAAAGAACAGCACACACAGATGATACAGAGTTCAAATGGACCCCTTTTAAAAGTTTCCCCCCACCAGAATTTAGCCTAACTTTGGAGCATTATTCAGCCCATTTTCCGACAAGTGATCATGCCATGGTTGGTACCAATGGATGCCTTATATATTCTAGTTTCATATGATATCTGTATTTTTATTGTAGCTTTAATACTGAGACATTTAAACACAATAATTTTTTCACATTCATTCAAAAATTAGCGCGCTCATTTTGACCATAGCACTACTTTTTAGGTGTCTAGTTGCTTACTGTCTGAAAAAAAGGCGAATGTCCGCCTGTTGGTCCTTTTTTTTCTGCTTTGGTGCTACTCCCTCCATTTGTTTATATGCCCATGACCACCAGTGACAGTCGGACTGAGCGGTTTTTCAAACGAAGCAGGCGTTTACGGGTGTACAGTCGGGAGGGGGGTGGTCACACAGTTTTGTTTTCCTTGTTTTTCCTAAATTGAAAATAAATCGGAAATAACAAGAGACGGATCCACTTACAGCCAGGGTTCATAAAAGGAGGACATATCATATGTCACATATTTAGATATATTATTGGGGGGGACAGATTGGTATTTTCCAAAGCCAGGAGTGCTGTGATGGCCCCTGCCCAACTGTGTGATGTTGGGAATGGATGGTAGGGCAGGTGTGGTTATTAGGAATTAGGAATCAGGAATAATTATTGAAAATGATTATTAAAATGAATAAAACAAAAATGTATAAAATTAATTTTCAAATCGTTAAAAACGGGGCACCACCCTGAAATCAGGGACCAAAAAACAGACCAAAATTAGTCTCATAAGAAGGGTTCACTTTAAATGTAAATATTTGTAGAATATTTACAATTAAAGGAACAGTGAAGGAAATGAATCCGAGCACTGACCATCACAACCAATAAATGCCACAAAACATATGCACAAAATAATCACAGAAAACTGCTATGTACAATATAATAGACTTTATTATTGTTAGCAACTTGATTAAATCAATGATACCTTCGATAAACACAAATCAATTACTCAACCAAAGCAGCTAAACTATGAAACTAAACTAAGACAAACTCAAGCACAAATAACAAACAAGCGTGTGTGTGTGTGTGTGTGTCAGAGACAAAGAAAGAGGAGACAAGATGGCGGTTGTAGTCAAAGAAACAAAATGGCCGAGAGCCAAAATGGTGGTCACGCTCATAGACATATATACGTAGACGCCTCATAGACTGACGCTGCCTATTGGAGCTGACGTTTCAGCGCGGCCGCCATCTTGGCTGGGTCCTCAATGCGCCCCCAGTGCATTTACTTCTACTGAGGAAGGTGTAAACCCCGACTATATTTATCACAACTCCCCGAATTTTTACCCGATTTTCACACGGTTTGGTTTGTTACAAACGACAGAGATTCAGTTATGATACAGGACGCTGTCACACATTAAAAACACATGCTTTCGTGCTGAAAGACTCTGTATTATGCTCTTTAACAAAGACATATGGTATGGCATATTGATAAATGTATAAATTAATTAATTTTATATTTTAATAAAGAAACAAGTTTGATTGTTCATTTGAATTTATTTTTCTCTCTGTCTCTCTCACACACACACTCCCTCTCTCTCTCTCTCTCTCTCTCTCTCTCTCTCTCTCTCTCTCTCTCTCTCACACGTTGATTATGTACAGTACTGTTGCCAGGCAAACTTCTGTAACACATATACATATATACATCCATATATATTGTACCAGCTTTGTACATTTTTTTAAAGGATTATATAATTCCAGGTCATTCCAGCATCTTACACTTCCCTGTTAGGCTTGCAACTGGGGCTGGGGAGCTAAAACCCTTGAAAAAGAACTGTTTTGCACAGCTTCTTGCGTGTGCTGGCACTCTGTAACTCCAGGGTAGTTAATTTTGCGATGTGGTGCAGCCTTACTTTGTGAAATACAGACACCACAAATGACAGAAGCATGACATGATGGTTCTCAATTCCAAATTGGGTTTCTGCAATGTGCTCCCTGAGTAAGAACACATCCTCTGAACGAATCTCTGCTCGAACGAAATGGTTGACAAAAGACACACTGACAACTTGTTCTTGTGAGTTTTGACGAATCACACGCTCTGCTGCTCTGACTACCTTCACTGTTCCCTCTGAGGGGATCATCAGCCCACCATTGTTTTTAAGTTCAAGCAGGTGGTAGCTCTGGTCAAAGGATGAGGGTACAGCAGCTGTGACAAGGCTTGCACGACACACCTCACAGGACAGTTTTTTCAGAACTTTTCTGACAACAAACCCTGAAATGTAGACCAGGGCATTGTCCACTAGACCACCAAAGCGGGTGGGCAGGTAACTGTGGTCACATGTGACTGCAGAAATGACGTGTCTGCAGCTGATAGGGACACAGTTTCATCTTGTGCTGCCACGTTGCCTGACCCACTTGGTGAGACACCACAACGGATCATCAGGCGGCGGAAAATGCCCTGGAACTGCCCTGCAGTGGGATTGTTATTCCAGCCTCCTAAAAAAAAATCAAAAATATTTACACACTTAGATTACAGAGATGTTTAATGAGGACAGTCAAAGTAATAAAAGATATATCTTCTGAGGGTAAGTAAGGAAACTGTATAACCATGTTTCTTCCACAGGTACGCTATAAAAAGATACACACTGGTGTCTGATATGCCATTTACTTTAGGGGGTGGGTTAATTCATGAGGTGATAACCACCAATATGTGACCAGTCTGAGAGGTCTATCACATCAAAACACACTGTAAACTAGGGATGTATAGGTATAAAAAAAATCTCTACTAGAATTTGCCCACCCAGATGGTACCAATATCGGGTCTGGCCCACGGACTAAAAAGACTAATTATAAATGTGAAAATTCTACCTGATGCCCTGACAGAATTGAACAAAAGCTCCAAGTGATCCTGACTGAAGCGGTATGTGCAGACATAACGCTGAACTTGGAGCAGGTCAGGAATCATCATCAACAATGTGTCCATGTTGATGACAAAGCCGATGACTGACAGATACCTTCAGAAGAAAACGTTTCATCAATATGATCATGGCAAAACAAGACACCTAGTAATTGTAGTTATTGAAAGACGTTAATTGCCTTTCTACAAATATTCATAACATGTACTGTAACACAACACATGGTGACAGAGATAGCGGCAGCAATACATGTTTTGCTCCAATAAAGTCCCTGATTGGTAAATGATTTAAGTGCACTACAAATCTACTGGGTGAAAAATTACTGGGTGCTTCTTGAGAGTGTAAGTCAGTGTCAGGAATAACTAGGAACTATATTAAAACTGAACAAGGAGAGCTTAAAAACAAGAACATGTCATACATACCATTTGACACCTCTATGACCTGAAAAACATTGAACACAAGAAGATTCCAACATGTAGAGACAACATAATAAACAGGAAGAAAAAGTGCAATACAATATATGCTCCTTAAAGCAGGAGGGACTCACATTACCTCCTGCCTCTGGTTTTGCATGCAGCAACATCATATGAACATACATACCATTTTTGACGCCTGTCCTGTATGACCTGAAAAATACTGAACACAAGAGTCAACAGAAACAAACCTGCAGACAGCAAAAAGATCCAAACAAGAGAACAGAGCATCTTATGAACTCGATGCATAGCAAGAGAACAGAGCATCATATTAACTTATGATGTTGTGAACTTTTCATGGAAACCATTCACTATTTTAAAAAACGTCTTTGTTTGGTGGAGGGGTGTGCCATTTTTCATCACCAGGCTGAGCAAGTATTTCCTGCCTCTCAACAGCAGCTCTACTCTCTCTGTCCAATTCAAAGCACCCAGGGGAGCTTTGGATCCCTTGGCACGCGGATTGCGGCTGTTCAGGATGTCAAACAACCTGTCAATCATCTAAAAAAAGCATAAGGCTCTGTTAACTGATATATCACCCCAAACAGTGGTATCGTATCATGGAGATCAAATTATAATCTAATTTCAATATATAAAACAAGTAAGTATTTGAGTACACAGCTCTGCTTCGATTTCTCTCTACAGGTAAGTATAAACAGAGTTGGATTTCATGCAGAATATGCATTACCTCAATGAACTCAGCTGTTGCTTCACAGTTTTGAAACTGTGAATAACCAAGGTCCCTCAGTGTGCGCAGTGCTACCACTACAGAATGACTCAGGGTTTGTGCAGCCAGGGACACCTTCATCTTCTGGCCATCAAAGTGGACATGCTTGTTTGTTATCTTGTTGGCCGCATGCAGTCCATCTTTTGTTTGGACATTGTTGAGCTCAACAATGTATGACCAGCTGATTTCTCCAGTGGCGCTGGTTATCGGACTGTAAGCCTGCAACATGTTGCGTGCCAGTTTCAACATGTGACAAGCTACCATTAACACAAACACCCTGTCAGCAGTCACTGGATGTTCAAAGAAGGTTTTTAATGGCTCATGGGGGTTTCCCTTTAGCTGACAACCGAGCTGGTTGCACATGTTGAAATTGGAGGCATGCCCATCCATTGTCATGCAGACCACTCTTATGCCACGTGCATGCAATTCCTCCAGAGCATGGACAACCAGGACCTTCTGTGTGTCTGGTGACAGAGACTTTGTGAGGTAGTAGGCAACTGGCGCTTTCCAATGACCCTGTATGCCTACCACCATAAAAACAAGCACCTCCGTGGCTACATCACTCTCATCCATGCCATTCCCCATATCCACATATCCAGACATTTTCTGGGTAAAGGGATTGTACTGGACATGTTTTTTGATGGCCATGGCATCCAACATGAGGGCCACTGAGCCATATTTAGCAGGGTCTTCTTCACGTCTTCTCTGCAACATGTCCATCATCATTGTGTTGAGTCCAGGCTTGGCATCAACTGATTGCATCCACCTTTACAAAAAGAAAATAAAAAGCTATTTAAGTGCTTTAACCATTGGATCCCTATTTTGGGCATTTTTAAAAAAAATTTTCTAAGATTGTTCTTTTTTCCAAGACTTTCAAAAAATAGTGAAAATAGCACATACACGCTCAAAACTTCTACATCAGGGCTGAAGTGTTTTAAGTATTTTAACCAGTATGTTTAAAAAGTGTAATCAAAAAAACATGTACTACATCGTTGCAATGTATGTGGATGTGGCAGGGGAAGATGCAGAGGTAGCTGTATGCTTTTGGACCATGGAGGTGCAGTGTCAGGGCAAACTCTCTCTGGTCCTTTGTGTATTCATGGCCCTGCTTTGAAAAGAGGTCTATCTGAAGATCTGAAATTCAGTTAATACAAACTAGTTAGTAAGTTTCCATGAAACAATACCTTTATAAAGTCTGAGTGTAAACAACATAACATTCAAGGTTGTATTATCAATTTATTTTACCTGAGTGGAAGTCTAGCCTTTCTTTCAAATCCTCATTGATAAGGTTCTCTTTCTTCAGATCTTCCAGAAGACTCTTTACAGTTTTCTTTGCTCTCCGTTCTCGGGCCTTTGCATTTTGCTTCTCCCGCTCTAGACTCTCCACTCTTGCCAAAGCTTCACTGAGTCTGGCCTTTAGACGAGTAGGAGAATTGGGCAATGCATAGGAGTGGTCCTAGTAGAAAGAAGGATGAAAATATTTTCAGTGATGTTTATATCATACCACTCGCAGGTGTTTGGTGCATAGCACTGCATATGTGCAGGCACATATTCTTAATTTCATACCCGTAATATCACTGCCTGCACCATGAGTATGAGAAACAGAGAAAGGGTGCGTGTGTGTGTGAGAGAGAGTGTCAGTGAAAATGGGTGTGTATGTGTTCACGTGTGTATTTATTTATTTATTTATAACATATAAAAAGTGTGTTATGCGAGTATGTCTGAGACGAGTTGCAGATAGCAAGGGAGAGATTTTGATATGACCAGAGCCATGATGCTCACAGCTGTATGAGACATATCAAATAGCCCACAAATACTCACATCATTGGGCTGAGGTTCACTTTCAGGGAAATGCTGAGAAAGGTCCACTGGTAGGCTCTATTCAGCTTTCCTTGAAGTTTGTGTGTTCCTTGTCACTACAGGCTAAGATATAAGAAACGTAATACTTAAAAACAACTTAATCAAAAACACTTGAAAAGGTTTTAGTATCCCACAGTGTATTGTAATACACAATACATCACTAATTCCTAAACATGCAGAAAGAACTAACGGTAAAAATAAAAAAACATGTTTAGCAAAGTGTGATATTAACTTTTGTTTTACATATGATTCATAGACATCTCTGTTAGCATGTAGAGTAAAAATACACCGACTCTGAGAAGATGAGATGGGAAGTTGAAGACAGATGGGGTCGCACCGTCTCTAAGCCTGACAATCTGACCCGTCCTGTCAATATCATCAGGCTTGAAGTGCTCACTACAGAGCTTAGACGACTCGGTCGCAACAAAATCCTCCCGTTTTATAGCAACTTCCCATTCCCTCCTCAAGCCTGTATCACTGGGAAACCTTCAAAATGTGAAGAAAAAACAAAACAGCAAGAGACAATGAGAGAGAGTACCAGTTCCTGCTGTAATAACGTTACACGTCAGTGACGTTAGTTACGATGACAAAATGTTATAAATGGTAAAATAACCAAAATTATTGTTCAATCTTACTTGTGAAAGGTAATCCCACGGGTTCTGGTCTCAATACTACGCCGGTTATTGCAACCGTAAGCTGCACAAAATACCGGCATAGTTGCTCGCTCTCCGTTGACTCCGATTGACTCTGGTGCTAGCCTAGAGTGAGGAGACCCATCCAATATGGCGGCGACGCTGGGTTACGTTCCAGCACGCCATGCGGCGTCTACGTATATATGTCTATGGTCACGCTCCCTTGGAGGGTGACATCACGGAGTGTTCCATTGAAAGGACTACAAAAATGGCCGAACCGGAAATGGGGAACTCTTGTTCGTTCGACTACAAAAATGGCTGAAACGTGACTTGGAGAAGTCACGCGTGGATACGAATTCAAAAAGGACAATAGATTTTGCTGAATCATATGTCTAGAATTCCAAAAATGGTGGACGTGAATACGTCACCTAAAGCTAGTCAAATGAATGAACGCGTGAGATTTGAACAACGGCAATGGTTACACCACCGTTGGCCTCGTGTGTCCTTTGATTGCACACGAGATGAATTTGTAGGGAAAGTGATCTACAGTTCCACAAAAGGTGGGGCGTGCTACCATGAGGTGTCCGTCTCTAAAATCATAAAAGGGAGATATCACGAGACACACATATCTTATGTTATAGCGAGGTCATCGACCATAAGTCTCCAACAGGTCGCCCATAAGATTACGTGTGTGCGCGCGTAACTCCTAATGTGTGTGTACATGTGGGTTTGTTAAGAGAGAAAGAGAGGAAGACAAAGGGCTAGCGCCCTTAGTGGCGGCTAAGCTAACACTCCCTCTCCACGTTGTGGAGGGTCTCAAATTAGCTCGTAATGAGCGAAAAGGGAAAGGAAACAACATGTTTTACAACGTAAAACAAACAGCAATAAAAGGAGGGACGCGGCGGTCCACAAAATTCACAAAGAACAATGTAGCTCACAAGCATACAATACACGCTAACTTATAGTATCTGCCCAGACACTAATTAAGCCGCACTTGTATTCGTGTCTTCCTTAATCCAGCTCGCTTCCTCGGCGTGGATTAAAGGCGATTGCAGTGTTCTGCGTTGCTGTTAAGACAGCGTAGTCGACATGGGCAATAAGAAAACGGGCAAAAGCGGGCGTTTTCTGAGGAAAAATAAAAATATCCTCCTTCTTAGACTTAGACTTAGACTTCACTTTATTGATCCCGTTGGGGTGACTCCCTCAGGGAAATTGAATTTCCAGCAGCATACAGTTCACAATAAACTCTTAGCAAAAAATAGAAAATAAAGATAGGAATAGAACAAAATACAATAGAATACAATAAAAATAAAATAAAATAAAATAAAATAGGATAAATAAAATAAAATAAAATAAATATAAATGTAGAGGACTGTATATGTGTTATTGTACAGAAATTATTGCACGAAAGTAAGAGTGTCCAGGTATGTATGTGAATAAATAGATAAATAGTTAAATAAGTTATTGCACAGTGACACAGTATTGCAGTATTGCCGGTTATCTATTTCCTCCGGTTATCTATTTCCTCCTCCCCCCAAGTGAGGAGTTGTACAGCCTGATGGCATGAGGGACAAAGGAGTTCTTAAGTCTGTTGGTCCTACACTTGGGAAGGAGCAGTCTTTCACTGAACAGGCTCCGCTGGTCACTGATGACGGTGTGCAGAGGGTGGCTGGTATTGTCCATAATATCCAGCAGTTTTTCCAGTGTCCTCCTCTCTGCCACCGTCACCAGAGGGTCGAGCTTCATGCCGACCACAGAGCTGGCCCGCCTGATCAGTTTATCCAGTCTGGATGTGTCCTTCTTGGATGTGCCGCCCCCCCAGCACACCACAGTGTAAAAGAGGACACTGGCAACCACAGACTGGTAAAACATCCACAGCAGTTTGCTGCAGATGTTGAAAGACCGCAGTCTCCTTAGGAAGTACAGCCTGCTTTGCGTCTTCCCATAAAGGTGGCTGGTGTGTGTTGTCCAGTCCAGTTTATTATCCAGCCACAGCCCGAGGTATTTGTATGAGTCCAAAGCCTCCACCTCAGGTCCCTCTAGCAGGACTGGTCGCGGTTTTGGTCTAGACCTCCTAAAGTCAATGACCAGTTCCTTCGTCTTAGAGGTGTTGAGCTGTAGGTGGTTGGTGCGACACCAGACAGCAAAGTCCCCCACCAGACTCCGATACTCCTCCTCTCTGTCATCCCTGATGCATCCAACGATGGCTGTGTCATCGGCGTACTTCTGTATGTGACACAGCTCCGAGTTGTAGCAGAAGTCCGAGGTGTACAGGGTGAAGAGAATGGGGGCCAGCACTGTTCCCTGGGGGGCTCCAGTGCTGCTGACCACAGTGTCAGACGTGGTGTCCTTCAGCTTGACGTACTGTGGCCTGTCGGTGAGATAGTTGGAGATCCAGTCCACCAGGTAGGGGTCCACTCCCATCCTGTTCAGTTTGTTTTGAAGCATAGGGGGCTGGATGGTATTGAAGGCACTGGAGAAGTCCAAGAAGAGAATCCTCACTGTGCCGCTTCCCTTATCCAGATGGGAGTGGACTCGGTGTAGCAGGTAGAGGATGGCATCCTCCACACCAACACCTGGCTGGTATGCTGGTTCTGCAGGCAGGTAAAGAGAGGCTGGTTGCACAGCATCTTTTCTGGATCCGGAGCGTGTTTGGTGGACACGGCGCAGTTTTGGCTCGTCCGGCGAGATGAAAGACTGCGGCCTGGGCAGGAAAATAAATCCAGACATCTGTATGATCCCTTAGAGTAATAGTTGCGTAAGCGAAAGCCGATGCTTCCAGCAACACGCAACTCTGGGACTGCGTTGAAATGGGTCTGCCGCTGTATTTATCTCCTCCGGCTGCAGCGGACACTGACGCGTTCAGGTGTGCTCGCAGACAATGGGAGATGGAACCTGGGGGGGCTGTGACAAGCAGGCGCCGCCTACTGGACATTAGGGTCGGTGCACTTTACTTTGTTTACCAGGCTTTGTTAGTGCAAGGACGCCGCATGGAAGCATTGAGCTGCACGCGGGCCGATCCGACGTCAGAACCATGTGGACGGTCCCAACCGTGATATTTTGGTGTTGTGGACAAGTTACTGTGTGGTACTGTTTCTCTTTAAAGGTGTTGAGGAGGACGTAGCAGTAGCCAGCCATATCACTACTGAGTAGTCATGGGACACGTCCTCCCCAAAGTATATGGTAGTTACGCCCATGCTCCTTTTACTTTTTAATACCTTAAATGTCTTTGTCTATTTTGGAAACAGCCATCAGTACAAATGTCATTTACACAATGATCATCTTGGCTCTCATAAAATTGTTATTTTGACTGTTTTTCTGATGCTTTATAAACCAAATGATTCATCTATTGATGGAGGAAATGCCAGAATTGAATCATTTCCAAAGTGCTGCTTTACCAGAGACACAAGTACATTCAGAAACAGAAAGAAATAGGAAGTGTTCATTTAATAAACTGATCACACCAACACACACATTATTTAGATCTGCTGAATATAAACATTTACCTCTGACTAGTTAATTTAGTACAGTCAAGTGTGATTTGTTGATCACAGACTAAAGTAGCTTGCTGTTTGTGTAAATCAGAGGACAATCTGTTAACATCAACACAGTATGTATGTACAGTTGTGACTTAAATGTTCTTGGGCGTAATATTGAGCCTGTAGGATTCCTGGGCCGGGTACGAAAATAACGACAGTAATGTAATGTAATGACAATGCTTGATGTTTCCTAAGTAAGGAAGTGATTTATCAGTTTCATCAGCAACTGAAGAACAAACAAGGTATTTCAGAACTGAGAGGTAAAAAGGTCAACTTCCTCTTTGTAGAATTGAAAGAAATATACAGTATATAAGTTTATTGTTAAGTCTTGTAACATAACAGTACAATCTGAAATGAAATGTAAACTAGAGACCATCTTGTGATGGCAGGCCCGTAAACATGATCACCTTCGGACCCATGACTACTCAGTAGTGATATGGCTGGCTACTGCTACGTCCTCCTCAACACCTTCTGTCAGGCCTGGACTAAAACGAGGACTCGGATGCAGAGGTTTTCGCGGATCAAGCAGGCTTTTATTCTGTGAATTCACTTGTCAGCTCTTAAGATAGAGTGATAAGAAAAAAGGCTATCAACTCTAGACTATCTGAGATTAAGGAACAGGAAAAAAATAAAATTCAAAATGCAACAGAAAATCACTCCAAAGGGAGGAAACAAAAAGGCTGAAAACTGATCTACTCTGACGAGGAATATTAACTATGAAAATTTAACAACAAAAAGCGCTCCAAATGGAGGGAGGTACTAAGGCTATAAAATTAGGCTACACTATTTCTAAAAAAACTATGAAAACAAAACCACTCCAACAGAGGGAAAAAAAGGGTTACAAAACAAGGCTAGCTTAAACACTGCTCTGAAAAAATTACAACAAGGAAGACAAGGAGACAAGGAAAAAACAATACCAACTTAGACGCTGAGGACAAGAACGAGACAAGAACTGTGACCATGGGGCTGGAGGCACACGAACAAACGAGATACTCTGGCACAGGACAAAGGGAGACTAAGGCACATGAGGGTAATGGGAAACAGGTGGAAACAATCAGGGATCGGGGAGATGTCAGATCGGTGACACAAGAGGAAGGGCAAGTGACCTGAAATGAGAGGAGAGTTACTTTTCAAAATAAAACATGAAATTCACAAGACAAAAAAATCCCAAGACGAGACGCCCCTCACCGCGGTGTAACACCTTCAAAGAGAAACAGTACCACACAGTAACTTGTCCACAACACCCAAATATCACACAGTTAGGCAGGGGCCGTCACAGCACTCATGGCTCGGACCACATCCATCTTTAATCTCGGCCTTCATTTTGTTCTCATCTACACACCTGAGATGTTTTATGGCTGCATCTAACACAGTTGTGATGCTATCCTATTGTCTTTGCATTTATTAAAATAACATCAGGATTAAATTGACTTCTCACCTTTCCACAGCTTGTTTGTCAGAACCAAAACAAAAACTGGTGTCAAAGACAGCAGGATGGAGATGGAATAATCTTATCCAGTCATTCTGTATTTCTCAATGTGTTTTGCAATGTCGAGTTCTCCACATGGACGACAAGATGTTGATCTAATCTCACTTTGTCATGACGGGACATTTCACTGTCCTCACAGTCACACAAAGTTACACAACACTACTTATCATTCCCCGGCTCTATGGCCTCACAAAATGTGACCATTAGAAGTTCTGTCCTATAACTGTTTATATGACTAAAAAGACAATGCATGATGTTTTTGTTAAGACAAGAAGTAATTTATTTGTTATATCAGCAAAATATCATCATTTAAAACAACAGGCACAAAACAGAGACAGCCTTTTTGTAATGCACCTTTTTATTCAGCAGGAATGTTTTCAACATCAAGCAATTTTACATTTTTCTAAATCAATGGGAGCTGTTCCTGAGATCACAACGCACATCTCAAGGGCTTCATGTTTACGCATCCAATTATTTCTTGCTTTGCAAAGCACAAAGATGTAGCTGAATCAATATTTTCAAAAAGAACACTGTTCACTCAAAAGAGAAGCTGAGACTGATCGTTGTCCACTGTAGGTGGGGGTCTTTCCACTCTTCTTTACCAAGTTACAGAAGAGAAAAACAAAACATTAGATCTGAAAAAAGTAGTCAAATTATCAACAGAGAGGGTCAAAAATACAGCTTGATGCTTTTGTTAAAAGTCACAGTGACACTGACTAACAGCCAGACAACAGCAGCCTGCCACACAACGCAAATGCACATGACTGCACGACTTTAAAGCCACTGCATGTGTTTGAATGTTGCTTAACTGGACCTCCTTTCAAATCAATGTGGACGTGTACAAACTGACTGACGCCTCCCTCGTCCTCCTGTTAGGTTGGGACAACTTTCCCTGTAATCATTTTTATTAGCACTTTAAGTTCTGAGGACATCATAGAAGTCAACTTACACCTGACTGAAGGTCTTATCAACCACATCAATTAGAGACACCTGTGTGGATGGACAAAGAGTGTCATCTGTACTAGAGCTGCAGAGATTAGCTGGTTACTCACCACTGAGTTTTTTTTGTCAAACTTCAAGCAAAATGTGATGATTGCAGCTTGTCAAATGAAGGAATTAGCTATTTTTCCCTCATTTTACATTTTAATACCTTGAATGTCTTTGTCTCTTTTGGAAACAGCCAACAGTACAAATGTCATTTACACAATGATCATCTTGTTTCTCATAAAATTGTTATTTTGACTGTTTTTCTGATGCTTTATAGACCAAATGATTCATCTATTGATGGAGGAAATGCCAGAAGACACAAGTACATTCAGAAACAGAAAGAAATAGGAAGAGTGTTCATTTAATAAACTGATCCCACCAACACACATTATTTAGATCTACTTAATATAAACATTTACCTCTGGCTTAATGAAAAACAATGTTCTTGATCATCATCACCAATAAAATTACAAGCACATGTTCACTTAAATAAGACCACAAAACAGAGACGGTCTTTTGTAATGCAGCTTTATTCAGCAGGATAGTTTTCACTATCAAGCAATTTTACATTTTTCAACATCAGTTGGAGCTGTGACTAAAGTCACTACATCTCAAGGGCTTCATGTTTACTCATCCAATTATTTCTTGCTTTGCAAAGCACAAAGATATAGCTCAAACTATATCTTCAAAATCAAGAAAAGACTCAGTCTTGATCGTATCGCCTCAATTTGTCGTCGGCCACTTCATCTTGGGATCTTTCCACACTGTTTGCATACCAAGTTAGAGAAGGGGGAACAAAAGAGAGGAATCAGTTAGTTAAATTATCAACAGAGGTCGATCAACAGAATCTTAATTGACAAATATTCAATAATTGAATAATTTTGCAATAATTTTTCAAGCAAAATCTGACAGAAATTCACTGATTCCAGCTTCTGAAATGTGTCGACTTGCTTCTTTACCCTCTATTATATCATCGTGAATTTAAATGGGTTGGACAAAATAAGGTAATTGAAGACATCATCTTGGGATCTGGTTAATACTGATGCTTTCTATGTTTGACAGGTTTGAGGCATTTCACAAAGTCTTTTTATTTCTTTTATTCGTCTGTTTGAAATCAACAGAAAATATTCAGTAATACTTACCTTCTACGTCCGTTTCCTAAAGGGACAAAAAGATGAAAATGACATAAATAAACATTAGTATAATATTATCACATTTGAAAATCTTTGCATTTAGAACATTAATGATGCTCTCTTTACTAGTATTAGGTTTATTATCTGAGATGCCAGGACTAAATAAAAGATTTTAGCTAAACACAGAACTAAATGAAGTTGTATGTAGTCAGTTAGTACAGTCAAGTGTGATTTGTTGATCTCAGACTAAAGTAGCCTGCTGTTTGTGTAAATCAGAGGTCAATCTGTTAACATCAACACTGTATGTAGGAACACTTGTGACTTGCCGCCTCCACTGCCACCACTGCAATTACTGCCACCGCCGCTACAACCGCCAGTTTGAGGAGCACTCTCCCCAGGTTCAGCCATGAGGACGACCAGCGTCAACACCAGAAAGATCATAACACACTTCATCCTGAGGAACAAATCACAATGGCCACATCCAGAATCATTCACTGCCTTCATTCACCAGTGTCAAAGCTCATCACATCTCATCTAAAAGACTTTGCATTTATTAAAGTAACATCAGGATTAAATTGACTGCTCACCTTTCCACAGCTTGTTTGTCAGAACCAAAAAAAAACTGGTGTCACAGACAGCAAAGTGAGCACTGTGAGATCTAGAGGTGATGTGGACGTCTTTGCTGAGCAGTCGTGAGTTACCCTCTCTTTATAAGGATGGAGACGGAATAATCTTATCCAGTCATTCTGTATTTCTCAATGTGTTTTTCAAAGTCAAGTTCTGCACATGGATGACAAGATGTTGATCTAATCTCACTTTGTCATGACGGGACATTTCACTGTCCTCACAGTCACACAAAGTTACACAACACTACTTATCATTCCCCGGCTCTATGGCCTCACAAAATGTGTTTTGTCCTGTGTTCTGTCCTATAACTGTATATATAACTAAAAAGACAATGCATGATGTTTTTGCTAAGACAAAAATTAATGTATTTGTTATATCAGCAAAATATCATCATTTAAAACAACAGGCACAAAACAGAGACAGCCTTTTTGTAATGCACCTTTTTTTTCAGCAGGAATGTTTTCAACATCAAGCAATTTTACATTTTTCTAAATCAATGGGAACTGTTCCTGAGATCACAACGCACATCTCAAGGCCTTCATGTTTACGCATCCAATTATTTCTTGCTTTGCAAAGCACAAAGATGTAGCTGAATCAATATTTCAAAAAGAACACTGTTCACTCAAAAGAGCCGTTATTATGAAGCTGAGACTGATCGTTGTCCACTGTAAGTGGGGATCTTTCCACTCTTCTTTACCAAGTTACAGAAGTGAAAAACAAAACATTAGATCTGAAAAAAGTAGTCAAATTATCAACAGAGAGAGTCAAAAATACAGCTTGATGCTTTTGTTAAAAGTCACAGTGACACTGACTAACAGCAAGACAACAGCAGCCTGCCACACAAAGCAAATACACATGACTGCACGACTTTAAAGCCACTGCATGTGTTTGAATGTTGCTTAATTGGACCTCCTTTCAAACCAGTGTGGACGTGTACAAACTGACTGACACCTCCTTCGTCCTCCTGTTAGGTTGGGACAACTTTCCCTGTGATCATTTTTATTAGCACTTTAAGTTCTGAGGACATCATAGAAGTCAACTTACACCTGACTGAAGGTCTTATTAACCACATCAATTAGAGACACCTGTGTGGATGGACAAAGAGTGTCATCTGTACTAGAGCTGCAGAGATTAGCTGGTTACTCATCACTGAGTTTTTTTGTCAAATTTCAAGCAAAATGTGATGATTGCAGCTTGTCAAATGAAGGAATTAGCTATAATGTCTTTGTCTCTTTTGGATACGGCCAACAGTACGAATGTCATTTACACAATGATCATCTTGGCTCTTATAAAATTGTTATTTTGACCGTTTTTCTGATGCTTTATAGCCCAAATGATTCATCTATTGATGGAGGAAATGCCAGAAGACACAAGTACATTCAGAAACAGAAAGAAATAGGAAGAGTGTTCATCTAATAAAGTGATCCCACCAACACACATTATTTAGATCTGCTTAATATAAACATTTACACCTGACCTAATGAAAAACAATGTTCTTGATAATCATCACCAATAAAATCACAAGCTCATGTTCACTTAAATAAGACCACAAAACAGAGACGGTCTTTTGTAATGCAGCTTTATTCAGCAGGATAGTTTTCACTATCAAGTAATTTTACATTTTTCAACATCAGTTGGAGCTGTGACTAAAGTCACTACATCTCAAAGACTTCATGTTTACTCATCCAATTATTTCTTGCTTTGCAAAGCACAAAGATATAGCTCAAACTATGTCTTCAAAATCAAGAACAGACTCAGTCTTGATGGTATCGCCTCAATTCATCATCGGCCACCTCATCTTGGGATTTTCCCCATATGCGTCTGCCTCCAAGTCTATACCAAGTTAAAGAATTGGGAAAAAATAGAGAGGTATCAGTTAGTTAAATTATCAACAGAGGTCAATCAACAGAATCTTGATTGACAAAAATTTTAATAATAGTAAAACATAAATGATAGAAATTCACTTATTTCAGCTTCTGAAATGTGTCGACTTGCTTCTTCACCCTCTATTAAATCATCAATTTAAATGGATTGGACAAAATAAGGTACTTGAAGACATCAACTTGGGATCTGGTTAATACTGATGCTTGCTATGTTTGACAGGTTTGAGGCATTTCACAAAGTCTTGTTATTTCTTTTTTATTTGTCTGTTTGAAATCAATAGAAAATATTCAGTAAGACTCACAGTGGAGCTTGAGGTCCCACAGGGACAAAAAGATGAAAATGAGATAAACATTAGTATAATATTATCACATTTGAAAATATTTACATTTAGAACAGTAATGATGCTCTCTTTACTTAGTTTAGGTTTATTAGCTGAGATGCCAGGACAGAAAATGTACTTTTTTTGTGTTTGAGCCTCACATGTTTGTAATGACAATGCTTGATGTTTCCTAAGAAAGGAAGTTATTTATCAGTTTTATCAGCAAAAGAAGAAAAAACAAGGTATTTCAAAACTCACACAATGGCTGATCGAACAGTTGGACTCAAGTCCAAGATGGTGAATCATCACTTGTTTCTTTGATAGGAGAGAACAGAGAAACAATGGTGAATCTCGCATCATGTGCTCACTGATATCACATGTGGGTGTGATATGCTCCAGGCTGAAGGAGTGTGTGTGTGTGTGTGTGTGTGTGTGAGTGTGTGTGTCACGTGATGCCAAGTTAGAGAAGATGGTTAGTTTCATACAAAGACCCTCAGTCTGTGTGACACATAATTCAACTAACATCAAATTAGCCATGTAGCAAAGCACCAGTACCAGTACCAATAACCTAACTACACAGAGATCACAATAACACCCAATCAGTGAACAAACACATAGATTGAACCCATGTGCATTACATCAACAAGAGTTAAAAAGTCCTGTGCTTAGCCGTGTTATGCTATGCTGTCTGCTATCTAGGCCCAGTTCAACGTTACCAGTCTTTGAAGAAAAGGTGTTGGTGGTTCCTTGGCTGATGAGCCAAGCAGGTAAAGGTTGTAATTCCAATGTTGAACAATGCTGTTCTTGCTGTGCAAGGTCTGATGAAAGACAGTGGATGGAGGAAACTGGTTGCTCCTTTCCTTTGCAAGGATAGCAGCTCGGTGCTAACTTGCTTCATGTTCCTTGGATTGTGTAATTAGCTGGTAAGCTTTGCATTGCAGCTGCTGGCTCTAACTAAGCTAGGATACTAACAGGAACTCGTGCCACCGCTGTGAGGAGAAGTTCTTTAGACCTGCTGGAAATGCAGTTGGCAGCTCTCAGCAGCTGTTAGGCCCAGAAGAATCCAGGAGAAGAGAACTTGAGGGCAGGCAGCCCCGTAGGGAACGATGTGGGGAAGAGAGAGAACAAAGGAAGGAGCTGGAGTTTTGACTTTCTGGTGAAAGGGGGGTCTGACAACCTGAACCAATACTAGCTCAAAACTGAATTTGCACCTAGTTGTGAAGACCCACAATGAACTACTTCATCTGTGGGTCCCAACATTAGCTGAGATGCCAGGACAGAAAATGTACTTTTTTTTTGTTTGAGCCTCACATGTTTGTAATGACAATGCATTATGTTTCCTAAGAAAGGAAGTGATTCATCAGTTTTATCAGCAAAAGAAGAATAAACAAGGTATTTCAAAACTCAAGGGGAATAAAAGTCAACTTCCTCTTTGTGAAGTTAAAAGAAATATACAGTATATAAGTTTATTGCTAAGTCTTGTAACATAACAGTACATTCTGAAATTAAATATAAGCTAGAGACCATCTTGCATTGGTAGGCTCGTAAACATGTTCACGTTTCGACCCATGACTACGCATTAGTGATTACTACATTGTCACAGGAGTACTGGGCACTCGTGGCTTGGACCACATCCATCTTTGAACTCGGCCTTCATTTTATTCTCATCTACACACCTGAGAAGTTTCATGACTGCATCTAACACAGTTGTGATGCTATCGTGTTAGCACAGTCTGCCCACAGACAGACAGGCAGACATATTGAAAATAATGACAGTTGTATTTGAGCAGATGGGGATGATTGGAACTGGGTTACACTGACCCACAACTTAAAATGTGAAACAGTTAATCACCAACAATGACTTTTGCTGTTTTCTATTTCATAAATTCCACAAGCTCACACTATTATAAAGTGGCCAGTTGTATCGTCTAATGTAATGGTAGCACTGCAGCAACAGCTAAAAGATTTAAAGCACTATTTGTAAGAAAAGCAGATTTGTGAGTCTCATTCCCAACTCATCAAGTACTGACACTTTGGGATGTAGGTTCGGTTGGCCGCCATCCCAAAGTGTCAGTATTTGACGACTTGGAATAAAGACTCAAAATAATTACTTTTCCGACAAATCGGATTTTTAAAGACAATGATAAAAATAATTTCTTACTGCTAAAGGTCCTCCCAACATTTGATGGATCCAGCTTCTCAATTGTGGGTGTTAGCTGATTTTTTTTTTACTCATTTTACAAAATAGTACCTTGAATGTCTTTGTCTATTTTGGAAACAGCCAACAGTACGAATGCTATTTAGTTTTAGTTTTAGTTTTATTTATTTTGCACAATTAAAAAAAGAAAAATACACAAAGAATGACAAAGAATACAAATAACATACAGTGCAGGGAGAGGCAGAAAACCCAGTGGGCTTATTTGAAGCCTCCACCTAAATAATGTTAAAATTTCACAATGTTATAAGGAAACACAAAATTAACATACAAAAAATCATATGACTACATAAAAGTGATAACAAGCTAATAGTAACAAATTATATATAATAACAACAAAATAATAACATCAATGTAAAAGCAGAGAATGTGAGTGTGTAAATGTATGAGTGTGTGTGTGTGTGTGTGTGTGTGTCCGTGAAGGGAATATTGGTTTATACACCTAATTTATTAATTCCTAGAGCATGTGTGAATCAAAGTAAAACACGAAGACATGGACAACAATACATAAAATCATTTAACAACAGTTAAATGATCTTTTAAGTTTCTTTTGTAGCATTTTATAGAGGAACAGTTTTTTGCCAGATGGGAAAAGCCATTCCATAATTTGGTACCCCTAAATCTTATTGAAAATTGACCTCTGCAAGTAAGAAATTTAGGAGGATGAAGATCTGAAGATTGATAAGTTGAATAGTAATGGACCTGTGAATTTGCTTTAAAGTAAGTCTTGAAATGCTCAGGAATATTCCCTTCACTTGAATGTATCTTATTAATAAAAACACATATTTGAGAAATATTGATATCGTAAATAGTAAGAATTTGTAGTTTTTGAAATAGAGGAGCAGATGAGATGTGTGACTCTGATCGAGTTGCAATTCTAACAAAATGTTTCTGGAGGACCAAGATTTTGTAGAGAGTAGTAGGAAAAGTGAAGTGTATGGGCTGTCGTCCTCAAAAGGTGTCAGCGTGTAGTATGTTGATAAAAGAAATTCTGCGGAGGCAAGGCTGGGTAAATATGACAGAGCAATCTTTATTGAAACAGATCTCAAGCCAGCGTCCGAACCAGAGTGTGCACTCCCTGGTATTCTCAAATCTCGGCAAAGTAATGCCCAAAATGCTTTGCCCTCTGCTCTATCAGAACTCCTCTCTGACCCTCAGTCTTAGGAGATCAACCAAAATCACCCCCGTTCTCTGGTGTGCAGGTCCTTTTTAGAGTTCATTTGCTCATGCCCGCCTGTTTTCTCTAATTGTTTGCTTTTGGGACACTGAGAGCCCTTCTATCCTGTGGGAAAAGAATAGGTCTACATAACATCTCTCTCTCAAGGGAATATGTGTACGTGGAGGTGTGTGTGTGACTATATTGATGTTATCTAAAGTTGACCTGCTAGTCTCTCTATACTTAGATGAAAATGTATACATCGAATCAATCTTGAACCTCTGAACTGGTCAGTCCTAAGTGTGGGCCTCTTCCTTTAGCTATTCTCTGACGCACACTACAGGACTAATATGTTGTTCTCCTGGACATGAGACCTCTACCTTGTCCCCTTCCCACATTTACTTAAAGGGAAGCATCTGGTCCTGTCCCATCCTGTCCTGCCACTCAGAGCTCAGGAGGTATAAGAAACACTCAGACACTACAAAAGTACTCGCCCAAACTATATTACAATATGAAAGATAGGGATAAATTAAACTGTAATAAAGAGTAAGGAGACAGTTTGTGGTGACAAGATGACTGACCCTCCTTATTTATTTTTCTGCTAACCCAGTCAGTTTGTTCTCTCCAACTCAAATCTTCATCAACAATAATTCCCAGGAATCTTGTAGATGACACTTGAGGTATCTCAACAGACTCAACTGTAATTTTAGATAAATCCTTAGAATATGATTTTTTGCCACTGAAAATGATAAAGTTAGATTTTTTTATATTCAAAGATAATTTATTTAATCTGAACCATGCAGCGTAGGCAGTTAAACCAACATTAGCATCCTTAATCAGTGAACTGAAATTTGAATGAGAGAGAACTAGAGTTGTATCATCTGCAAACATTATTGGAGAAAGGACATTGGAGACATTAGACAAATCATTAATATATATGAGGAATAATAATGGTCCCAGAATGGATCCCTGCGGAACCCCACAGAGTAGTCTGGCTTTGTTGGAATAACAACCCTTAACACAAACAAACTGTCTTCTGTTGGAAACATAATTTTTTAACCATTTTACCGTAGTGTCATGAAAACCGTATTTATACATCTTTTCCAGTAAAATATTATGATTTACTGTATCAAAAGCTTTTGAAAAGTCTATGAAAATACTACAAGTAAATTCATTATTTTCAAGTGCAGAAGTTACTTTGTCAACCAGGTGAAGCAGAGCCATATAAGTGGAGTGTTTTTTCCGGAAACCATAGTGGTGTTTGTAAAGAATTGAATTAGAATCTAAATGAAAAAGAATCCTTTTGTATATAATTTTTTCTAATATTTTTGAAAAACATGGCAAAATAGATATGGGTCTATAGTTATTAAAACAACATGGATCATCAGCTTTAAACAGAGGAATAACTTTGGCAACTTTTAAATCCTCTGGTACAACGCCTGTTTTCAAGGACAGAGAAAATATGTGAGCAAGTGGCTGCAGTATTGACTGTTTTACCTGTTTGACAAGGAATGCAGTAATATTGTCATGAACAGCTGAAAAGTGTTTTTAGTTCATCAATTATGTCACTTATTTCTTGGATATCAGGGGACTTAAAAGAAATAATAGGAAAATGTCTCGGAATAAAATCCAGTGGCTTACCATGACATGCAGATATTTTGTTAGCTAATTCATAACCAATATTAACAAAAAAATCACTACATTTTTGAGCTATATCGAAAGGATTTTTCAGATAATTTTCACCATCCAAAAAGACTGAAGGTAGCTATGGGACAGTTTTTTCTCTTTGCAACAACTGATTTGTTACTTTCCACGTGGTTTTAATATCCTTTGAACACCTCTTACATTTTTCACTGGAATATTTCTTTTTTGCAGATCTAATGGAATGAATATATTTATTTCTATAGGATTTATAAATACCATGAATAAGAGGAGTGTCAGGCCTAGGCTTGGAAGGAGGACTCAGGAGCAGAATTAGGACAATTAGAGCAGGCTTTTATTGTGAAATTTGTTTTCTTTACTTGAACTCTTAAGCAAGGTGACAAACAAATAGGCTATAAATCACAATATCTAATCTGCAGGCTGAGAAAACAAGAAACAGCACAACAACAAAATGAGGCAAAACAACCTCAAAGAAAAAGGATAAGGAAACAGAAAATCACTCCTGAGGAGGCAAAGAAAAGGACTAAGAACTAAACTACTCTGGCTCACTCGGCTATGAAAACTTATAACAAAAAATCACTCCAATCGGAAGAAGAAGAAAAGGCTATAAACATAAATTACTCTCTCGACTGACTATGAAAATGAATGAAACAAAAGAGGCACTTCACCGGAGGCAAACAAATGGCTATGAACTAGACTTTAAATACGCTGAGAAAAATTACAAACAAAAGTCACTCACTTAAGAGGATCAAGAAAAGAAATACAAACTTTGATTCTTGGCGTGAACAACACTGTGAATGAGAGCTGGGGTGCGTGACGAATACAACACTCTGGCACAGAACAAAGGGAGACGCAGACTATAAGACACATCAGGTAAGGGAACACAGGTGGAAACAATTAGGGATTAGGGGCGACGTCAGACTGGTGGTACATGAGGAATGGCAAGTGACCTGAAATGAGAGGAGAGTTACTTTTCAAAATAAAATAGGAAGTTCACAAGACACAAAACCCAGGACAAGACACCCCTCACCGCAGTGTGACAAGGAGTAGGATTTGAGACATATTTTCAGTATAGTTTATTCTTTTTCCTCAACAGCTTCAACAAATCAACCGTAAACCAAAGCTTATTGAAGTCTTGACTGTATTTCCTGGTAGAACTTCCAATTGGAAAACATTCATTAAAATTAAAGCTAATAACTTTCATAAAATGTTGATATGCAAACTCAGCATTATTTTCCTCATATAGGTCATCCCAAGAAATACTGGCAAGCTTGTCTTTAAATTTTGAAATATTTGACTTGCTCATAATTCTTCTGTGCATTGTTTTCTTGGTATGTTTAGCTCTATTAACCTTGATTAGAGAGTACTGGAATATGGGAAAATGGTCTGACAAGTCTAAATAATAGACCCCAGATTTCATTCATTCACTCAAAGAGTTAGTTAAGATGTTATCAATCAAAGTTGCTGAATTGTCTTTAACTCGTGTAGATGTATAAATAAGAGGGAAAAAGTAACTAGAATAAAGAATATTGAGAAAATCCCCAGTAAGGGTATCTGATTTATATTTAAAGAGATTTATATTGAAATCTCCTAAAATGTAACAGAGTTTATCCTCATTGTTTATCAGATTAAGAGAATTTGACAAACTTTCATTAAAATCTTTGATGATAGAGTCAGGTGGGCGATAAATAACACCAACAACAACATTCTTTCCACCAGAGACACCAGAGAGCTCTACAAAAACAGATTCTACCTCAGCCCCATCAGACTTTAGAGAGAGATCATCCCTAATTTTAAATTCATAGTCACCATTGATAAACAGAGATACTCCGCCTCCCGATCTATTCTCTCTTACGTAGTGAACCGAATTATATTTAGGTAATTTAAAAATGTCTCTAGAGTCCTCTGTAAGCCATGTTTCTGATAAAGCAATAACAGAAAAATCGTGTTTAAGTGAAGATAGATAATGAATGAATTTGTCATAGTTGCTGGAAAGACTTCTTATATTCAGATGAAAAGTAGAGAATATATTAGGAGGCATAGAAACACACAAGTCATTAAACTGAGTGTCATTATAAAAACTACAAATGTTAGAGGCATCAAATGATGAAAAAAAATGTAGGTCTGGGTCAACATCAAAATTGTAAGAGTCAATAGTTGAGGGATCAAAGGGCTTAAAAATCTGGCCTTCAAAATCAGGTTTGTTGTAGTCCATAGTGTGTGTAAGGAATAATGTCCTGTAGGTATATAGTTAAATAATCAAAATACTAAAAAATGTCTAATGGTGGAGATTAATGAGCCAAACTCTGAGCGTTTTTACACAATGATCATCTTGTTTCTTATAAAATTGTTATTTTGACCGTTTTTCTGATGCTTTATAGACCAAATGATTCATCTATTGATGGAGGAAATGCCAGAATTGAATAATTTCCAAAGTGCTGCTTTACCAGAGACACAAGTACATTGAGAAACAGAAAGAAATAGGAAGAGTGTTCATTTAATAAAGTGATCACCAACACACATTATTTAGATCTACTTAATATAAACATTTACCTCTGACTTAATGAAAAACAATGTTCTTGATAATCATCACCAATAAAATGACAAGCACATGTTCACTTAAATAATACCACAAAACAGAGATGGTCTTTTGTAATGCAGCTTTATTCAGCAGGATAGTTTTCACTATCAAGCAATTTTACATTTTTCAACATCAGTTGGAGCTGTGACTAAAGTCACTACATCTCAAGGGCTTCATGTTTACTAATCCAATTATTTCTTGCTTTGCAAAGCAGAAAGATATAGCTCAAACTATATCTTCAAAATCAAGAACATACTCAGTCTTGATAGTATAGCTTCCATTTGTCGTCAACCACTTCATCTTCGGGTGTTCTACATGTGCAATCGCAGTTTAATCTATTCTGGGATCTTTCCACACTGTTTGCATACCAAGTTAGAGAAGGGGGAACAAAAGAGAGGAATCAGTTAGTTAAATTATCAACAGAGGTCGATCAACAGAATCTTAATTGACAAATATTCAATAATTGAATAATTTTGCAATAATTTTTAAAGCAAAATCTGACAGAAATTCACTGATTCCAGCTTCTGAAATGTGTCGACTTGCTTCTTTACCCTCTATTATATCATCGTGAATTTAGATGGGTTGGACAAAGTAAGGTACTTGAAGACATCAACTTGGGATCTGGTAAATACTGATGCTTGCTATGTTTGATAGGTTTGAGGCATTTCACAGACTTTTTATTTCTTTTATTTGACTGTTTGAAATCAACAGAAAATATTCAGTAATACTTACGTTGGAGGTGGAGGTGGAGGTGGAGGTGGAGGTGTAGGTGGAGGTGGAGGTGGAAGTGGAAGTCCTACAGGGGAAAAAAAATGAAAATGACATAAATAAACATCAGTATATTATTATCATATTTGAACATCTTTGCATTTAGAACATTAATGATGCTCTCTTTACTTAGTTTTAGGTTTATTATCTGAGATGCCAGGACTAAATAAAACATTTTAGCTAAACACAGAACTAAATGAAGTTGTATGTAGTCAGTTAGTACAGTCAAGTGTGATTTGTTGATCTCAGACTAAAGTAGCCTGCTGTTTGTGTAAATCAGAGGTCAATCTGTTAACATCAACACAGTATGTAGGAACACTTGTGACTTGCCGCCTCTTTTGCCACCACTGCAATTACTGCCAGCGCCGCGACAACCACCAGTTTGAGGGGCACTCTCCCCGGGTTCAGCCATGAGGACGACCAGCGTCAACACCACAAAGATCATAACACACTTCATCCTGAGGAACAAATCACAGTGGCCACATCCAGAATCATTCACTGCCTTCATTCTCCAGTGTCAAAGCTCATCACATCTCATCTAAAAGACTTTGCATTTATTAAAGTAACATCAGGATTAAATTGACTGCTCACCTTTCCACAGCTTGTTTGTCAGAACCAAAAAAAAACTGGTGTCACAGAATGCAAAGTGAGCACTGTGAGATCTAGAGGTGATGTGTACGTCTTTGCTGAGCAGTCGTGAGTTACCCGTCTCTTTATAAGGATGGAGACGGAATAATCTTATCCAGTCATTCTGTATTTCTCAATGTGTTTTGCAATGTTGAGTTCTCCACATGGACGACAAGATGTTGATCTAATCTCACTTTGTCATGACGGGACATTTCACTGTCCTCACAGTCACACAAAGTTACACAACACTACTTATCATCCCCCGGCTCTATGGCCTCACAAAATGTGACCATAAGAAGTTCTGTCCTATAACTGTTTATATGACTAAAAAGACAATGCATGATGTTTTTGCTAAGACAAGAAGCAATTTATTTATATCAGCAAAATATCATCATTTAAAACAACAGGCACAAAACAGAGACAGCCTTTTTGTAATGCACCTTTTTATTCAGCAGGAATGTTTTCAACATCAAGCAATTTTACATTTTTCTAAATCAATGGGAGCTGTTCCTGAGATCACAACACACATCTCAAGGGCTTCATGTTTACCCATCCAATTATTTCTTGCTTTGCAATGCACAAAGATATAGCTGAATCAATGTTTTCAAAAAGGCCACTGTTCACTCAAAAGAGAAGCTGAGACTGATCGTTGTCCACTGTAGGTGGGGGTCTTTCCACTCTTCTTTACCAAGTTACAGAAGAGAAAAACAAAACATTAGATCTGAAAAAAGTAGTCAAATTATCAACAGAGAGTCAAAAATACAGCTTGATGCTTTTGCTAAAAGTCACAGTGACACTGACTAACAGCCAGACAACAGCAGCCTGCCACACAACGCAAATACACATGACTGCATGACTTTAAAGCCACTGCATGTGTTTGAATGTTGCTTAACTGGACCTCCTTTCAAATCAGTGTGGACGTGTACAAACTGACTGACACCTCCCTTGTCCTCCTGTTAGGTTGGGACAACTTTCCCTGTGATCATTTTTTTTAGCACTTTAAGTTCTGAGGACATCATAGAAGTCAACTTACACCTGACTGAAGGTCTTATCAACCACATCAATTAGAGACACCTGTGTGGATGGACAAAGAGTGTCATCTGTACTAGAGCTGCAGAGATGAGCTGGTTACTCACCACTGAGTTTTTTTTGTCAAATTTCAAGCAAAATGTGATGATTGCAGCTTGTCAAATGAAGGAATTAGCTATTTTTTCCTCATTTTACATTTTAATACCTTGAATGTCTTTGTCTCTTTTGGAAACAGTACGAATGTCATTTACACAATGATCATCTTGTTTCACATAAAATTGTTATTTTGACTGTTGTTCTGATGCTTTATAGACCAAATGATTCATCTATTGATGGAGGAAATGCCAGAATTGAATCATTTCCAAAGTGCTGCTTTACCAGAGACACAAGTACATTCAGAAACAGAAAGAAATAGGAAGAGTGTTCATTTAATAAACTGATCACACCAACACACACATTATTTAGATCTACTTAATATAAACATTTACCTCTGACTTAATGAAAAACAATGTTCTTGATCATCATCACCAATAAAATTACAAGCACATGTTCACTTAAATAACACCACAAAACAGAGACGGTCTTTTGTAATGCAGCTTTATTCAGCAGGATAGTTTTCACTATCAAGCAATTTTAAATTTTTCAACATCAGTTGGAGCTGTGACTAAAGTCACTACATCTCAAAGACTTCATGTTTACTCATCCAATTATTTCTTGCTTTGCAAAGCACAAAGATATAACTCAAACTATATCTTCAAAATCAAGAACAGACTCAGTCTTGATCGTATCGCCTCAATTTATCGTCGGCCACTTCATCTTGGGATCTTTCCACACTGTTTGCATACCAAGTTAGAGAAGGGGGAACAAAAGAGAGGAATCAGTTAGTTAAATTATCAACAGAGGTCGATCAACAGAATCTTAATTGTCAAATATTCAATAATTGAATAATTTTGCAATCATTTTTCAAGCAAAATCTGACAGAAATTCACTGATTCCAGCTTCTGAAATGTGTCGACTTGCTTCTTTACCCTCTATTATATCACCTTGACTTTAAATGGGTTGGACAAAATAAGGTAATTGAAGACATCAACTTGGGATCTGGTTAATACTGATGCTTTCTATGTTTGACAGGTTTGAGGCATTTCACAAAGTCTTTTTATGTCTTTTATTCGTCTGTTTGAAATCAACAGAAAATATTCAGTAATACTTACCTTTTACGTCCGTTTCCTAAAGGGACAAAAAGATGAAAATGACATAAATAAACATTAGTATAATATTATCACATTTGAAAATCTTTACATTTAGAACATTGATGCTCTCTTTACTAGTATAAGGTTTATTATCTGAGATGCCAGGACTACATAAAAGATTTTAGCTAAACACAGAACTAAATGAAGTTGTATGTAGTCAGTTAGTACAGTCAAGTGTGATTTGTTGATCTCAGAATAAAGTAGCCTGCTGTTTGTGTAAATCAGAGGTCAATCTCTTAACATCAACACAGTTTTTAGGAACACTTGTGACTTGCCGCCTCCACTGCCACCACCGCAATTACTGTTAGCGCCGCCACAGCCTCCAGTTTGAGGAGCACTCTCCCCGGGTTCAGCCATGAGGACGACCAGCGTCAACACCAGAAAGATCATAACACACTTCATCCTGAGGAACAAATCACAATGGCCACATCCAGAATCATTCACTGCCTTCATTCACCAGTGTCAAAGCTTATCACATCTCATCTAAAAGACTTTGCATTTATTAAAGTAACATCAGGATTAAATTGACTGCTCACCTTTCCACAGCTTGTTTGTCAGAACCAAAAAAAAAACTGGTGTCACAGACAGCAAAGTGAGCACTGTGAGATCTAGAGGTGATGTGGACGTCTTTGCTGAGCAGTCGTGAGTTACCCGTCTCTTTATAAGGATGGAGATGGAATAATCTTATCCAGTCATTCTGTATTTCTCAATGTGTTTTTCAAAGTCAAGTTCTGCACATGGATGACAAGATGTTGATCTAATCTCACTTTGTCATGACGGGACATTTTACTGTCCTCACAGTCACACAAAGTTACACAACACTACTTATCATCCCCCGGCTCTTGGCCTCACAAAATGTGACCATTAGAAGTTCTGTCCTATAACTGTTTATATGACTAAAAAGACAATGCATGATGTTTTTGCTAAGACAAGAAGTAATTTATTTGTTATATCAGCAAAATATCATCATTTAAAACAACAGGCACAAAACAGAGACAGCCTTTTTGTAAAGCACCTTTTTATTGAGCAGGAATGTTTTCAACATCAAGCAATTTTACATTTTTCTAAATCAATGGGAGCTGTTCCTGAGATCACAACACACATCTCAAGGGCTTCATGTTAACCCATCCAATTATTTCTTGCTTTGCAAAGCACAAAGATGTAGCTGAATCAATATTTTCAAAAAGAACACTGTTCACTCAAAAGAGCCGTCATTATGAAGCTGAGACTGATCGTTGTCCACTGTAGGTGGGGATCTTTCCACTCTTCTTTACCAAGTTACAGAAGAGAAAAACAAAACATTAGATCTGAAAAAATAACAGACAGAGAGAGTCAAAAATGCAGCTTGATGCTTTTGTTAAAAGTGACCAAACATCTCAGACTTCACACAGTTGAGCAACCTTGATACAATGTTTGGCGGGGAGTCTTGTTCTGACTGACACCTCCCTCGTCCTCCTGTTAGGTTGGGACAACTTTACCTGTGATCATTTTTATTAGCACATTAAGTTCTGAGGACATCATAGAAGTCAACTAACACCTGACTGAAGGTCTTATCAACCACATCAATTACAGACACCTGTGTGGATGGACAAAGAGTGTCATCTGTACTAGAGCTGCAGAGATTAGCTGGTTACTCACCACTGAGTTTTTTTGTCAAATTTCAAGCAAAAATGCCAAATGAAGGAATTAGCTATTTTTTCCTCCTTTTCAAGGCCGTAACCGTGGTATAGATATTGGGGGGTCCAAATTTGATCCCTTCCCCGGATATTATTTTCTGTGTGTCCTCTCCCTATATCATGCCTGTGGCTGTCCCTCTCTCTCTCTCTCTGTGCTGCCTGCAGTGTGACCAGATACCATTATTGTACCAGAGGAACAATGACTGATCCTAATGATCATTTTAATTTGATGCATTGAATATTCTGCTTATATTGCTGCTAGTGTTATTAGCTTTAACCTTACCAAGCCTGTTTAAGTGCCAATTGAATTTTAAAACCAACACACACACACAGTTCAAATGGACCCCTTTTAAAAGTTTCTCCCCCCACCAGAATTTAGCCTAACTTTGGAGCATTATTCAGCCCATTTTCCGACAAGCGATCATGCCATGGTTGGTACCAATGGATGCCTTATATATATTCTAGTTTCATATGATATCTGTATTTTTATTCGAGCTTTAATACTGAGACATTTAAACGCGATAATTGTTTCACATTCATTAAAAATTAGCACTCTCGTTTTGACCATAGCACTACTTTTTAGGTGTCTAGTTGCTTACCGTCTGAAAAAAAAAGGCGAATGTGTCACGGGTATGGTAAGGACCCAAAAGCAGCACAGGCAGACGGGATATCAGTTGGTAGTGACCTTTATTTATCACTGGAGTCTTTAACAGTTTATACAGTGACAGGGTGAAAAGTCTTGGCTCACAGTGATCTGCGAGATCTGAGAAGGAGTGAGCCTGGCGTCGCTGACTGAAGGCAAAGCCAACAACAGGTGGATTACCTAGCAGGCAGACAGGTCCAGTGGTGAGCTGTGTAGCCACAGAGCCGAGCAGGTGTGTAACCAGGAGGGAATAGGCGAAACTCGTGGTCGAAGACAGAAGGCTGAGGTAATATCCAGGGCAGAGACGAGGTCGGCAACAGGTGATCAGTCCGGGGAAAAACGCTGGAAAGTCAGGAATAACACAAGAACTATCTGGCACTGAAGCAGAGACAGTTGCAGGCTTAAATGCAGCCAGGGCTGTCACAGGTGTGGAGAGTTGGCCTGATGAGGAGGTGTGGCTGACTGGCAGAGTGGAGCAGAGACAGGTGAGTGGAATGATACCAGCAGACAGGAGATGAGCAGACTGTGACAGAATGTCCGCCTGTTGGTCCTGCTTTTTCCACTTTGGTGCTACTCCCTCCATTTGTTTATATGCCCATGACCACCAGTGACAGTCGGACTGAGCGGTTTTTCAAACGAAGCCGGCGTTTACGGGTGCAACCAAGTGTACAGTCGGGAGGGGGGTGGTCACACAGTTTTGTTTTCCTTGTTTTTCCTAAATTGAAAATAAATCGGAAATAACAAGAGACGGATCCACTTACAGCCAGGGTTCATAAAAGGAGGACATATCATATGTCACATATTTAGATATATTATTGGGGGGGACAGATTGGTATTTTCCCAAGCCAGGAGTGCTGTGACGGCCCCTGCCTAACTGTGTGATATTTGGGTGTTGTGGACAAGTTACTGTGTGGTACTGTTTCTCTTTAAAGGTGTTGAGGAGGACGTAGCAGTAGCCAGCCATATCACTACTGAGTAGTCATGGGACACGTCCCCCCCAAAGTATATGGTAGTTATGCCCATGCTCCTTTTACTTTTTAATACCTTAAATGTCTTTGTCTATTTTGGAAACAGCCAACAGTACAAATGTCATTTACACAATGATCATCTTGGCTCTCATAAAATTGTTATTTTGACCGTTTTTCTGATGCTTTATAGCCCAAATGATTCATCTATTGATGGAGGAAATGCCAGAATTGAATCATTTCCAAAGTGCTGCTTTACCAGAGACACAAGTACATTCAGAAACAGAAAGAAATAGGAAGAGTGTTCATTTAATAAACTGATCACACCAACACACACATTATTTAGATTTGCTTAATATAAACATTTACATCTGACTGGTTAATTTAGTACAGGCAGGTGTGATTTGTTGATCACAGACTAAAGTAGCCTGCTGTTTGTGTAAATCAGAGGACAATCTGTTAACATCAGCACAGTATGTATGTACAGTTGTGACTTAAATGTTCCTGGGCGTAATATTGAGCCTGTAGGATTCCTGAGCCGGGTACGAAAATAACGACAATAATGTAATGTAATGACAATGCATGATGTTTCCTAAGTAAGGAAGTGATTTATCAGTTTCATCAGCAACTGAAGAACAAACAAGGTATTTCAGAACTGAGAGGTAAAAAGGTCAACTTCCTCTTTGTAGAATTAAAAGAAATATACAGTATATAAGTTTATTGTTAAGTCTTGTAACATAACAGTACAATCTGAAATGAAATGTAAACTAGAGACCATCTTGTGATGGCAGGCCCGTAAACATGATCACCTTCGGACCCATGACTACTCAGTAGTGATATGGCTGGCTACTGCTACGTCCCCCTCAACACCTTCAAAGAGAAACAGTACCACACAGTAACTTGTCCACAACACCCAAATATCAAGCAGTTAGGCAGGGGCCATCACAGCACTCGTGGCTCGGACCACATCCATCTTTGAACTCGGCCTTCATTTTGTTCTCATCTACACACCTGAGATGTTTTATGGCTGCATCTAACACAGTTGTGATGCTATCCTATTGTCTTTGCGTTTATTAAAATAACATCAGGATTAAATTGACTTCTCACCTTTCCACAGCTTGTTTGTCAGAACCAAAACAAAAACTGGTGTCACAGACAGCAGGATGGAGATGGAATAATCTTATCCAGTCATTCTGTATTTCTCAATGTGTTTTTCAAAGTCAAGTTCTCCACATGGACGACAAGATGTTGATCTAATCTCACTTTGTCATGACGGGACATTTCACTGTCCTCACAGTCACACAAAGTTACACAACACTACTTATCATCCCCTGGCTCTATGGCCTCACAAAATGTGACCATTAGAAGTTCTGTCCTATAACTGTTTATATGACTAAAAAGACAATGCATGATGTTTTTGCTAAGACAAGAAGTAATTTATTTGTTATATCAGCAAAATATCATCATCTAAAACAACAGGCACAAAACAGAGACAGCTTATTTGTAGTGCACCTTTTAATTGAGCAGGAATGTTTTCAACATCAATCAATTTTACATTTTTCTAAATCAATGGGAGCTGTTCCTGAGATCACAACACACATCTCAAGGGCTTCATGTTTACCCATCCAATTATTTCTTGCTTTGCAAAGCACAAAGATGTAGCTGAATCAATATTTTCAAAAAGAACATTGTTCACTCAAAAGAGCCGTCATTATAAAGCTGAGACTGATCGTTGTCCACTGTAAGTGGGGATCTTTCCACTCTTCTTTACCAAGTTACAGAAGAGAAAAACAAAACATTAGATCAGAAAAAAGTAGTCAAATTATCAACAGAGAGGGTCAAAAATACAGCTTGATGCTTTTGTTAAAAGTCACAGTGACACTGACTAACAGCAAGACAACAGCAGCCTGCCACACAATGCAAATACACATGACTGCACGACTTTAAAGCCACTGCATGTGTTTGAATGTTGCTTAATTGGACCTCCTTTCAAACCGGTGTGGACGTGTACAAACTGACTGACACCTCCCTCATCCTCCTGTTAGGTTGGGACAACTTTCCCTGTGATCATTTTTATTAGCACTTTAAGTTCTGAGGACATCATAGAAGTCAACTTACACCTGACTGAAGGTCTTATCAACCACATCAATTAGAGACACCTGTGTGGATGGACAAAGAGTGTCATCTGTACTAGAGCTGCAGAGATTAGCTGGTTACTCACCACTGAGTTTTTTTGTCAAATTTCAAGCAAAATGTGATGATTGCAGCTTGTCAAATGAAGGAATTAGCTATTTTTCCCTCATTTTACATTTTAATACCTTAAATGTCTTTGTCTCTTTTGGAAACAGCAAACAGTACGAATGTCATTTACACAATGATCATCTTGGCTCTCATAAAATTGTTATTTTGACTGTTTTTCTGATGCTTTATAGACCAAATGATTCATCTATTGATGGAGGAAATGCCAGAAGACACAAGTACATTCAGAAACAGAAAGAAATAGGAAGAGTGTTCATTTAATAAACTGATCCCACCAACACACATTATTTAGATCTGCTTAATATAAACATTTACATCTGTCTTAATGAAAAACAATGTTCTTGATCATCATCACCAATAAAATTACAAGCACATGTTCACTTAAATAATACCACAAAACAGAGACGGTCTTTTGTAATGCAGCTTTATTCAGCAGGATAGTTTTCACTATCAAGCAATTTTACATTTTTCAACATCAGTTGGAGCTGTGACTAAAGTCACTACATCTCAAAGACTTCATGTTTACTCATCCAATTATTTCTTGCTTTGCAAAGCACAAAGATATAGCTCAAACTATATCTTCAAAATCAAGAACAGACTCAGTCTTGATCGTATCGCCTCAATTTGTCGTCGGCCACTTCATCTTGGGATCTTTCCACACTGTTTGCATACCAAGTTAGAGAAGGGGGAACAAAAGAGAGGAATCAGTTAGTTAAATTATCAACAGAGGTTGATCAACAGAATCTTAATTGACAAATATTCAATAATTGAATAATTTTGCAATAATTTTTCAAGCAAAATCTGACAGAAATTCACTGATTCCAGCTTCTGAAATGTGTCGACTTGCTTCTTTACCCTCTATTATATCATCGTGAATTTAAATGGGTTGGACAAAATAAGGTAATTGAAGACATCATCTTGGGATCTGGTTAATACTGATGCTTTCTATGTTTGACAGGTTTGAGGCATTTCACAGACTTTTTATTTCTTTTATTCGTCTGTTTGAAATCAACAGAAAATATTCAGTAATACTTACCTTTTACGTCCGTTTCCTAAAGGGACAAAAAGATGAAAATGACATAAATAAACATTAGCATAATATTATCACATTTGAAAATCTTTACATTTAGAACATTAATGATGCTCTCTTTACTAGTATAAGGTTTATTATCTGAGATGCCAGGACTACATAAAAGATTTTAGCTAAACACAGAACTAAATGAAGTTGTATGTAGTCAGTTAGTACAGTCAAGTGTGATTTGTTGATCTCAGACTAAAGTAGCCTGCTGTTTGTGTAAATCAGAGGTCAATCTGTTAACATCAACACAGTATGTAGGAACATTTGTGACTTGCCGCCTCCTTTGCCACCACCGCAATTACTGTTAGCGCCACTACAACCGCCAGTTTGAGGAGCACTCTCCCCGGGTTCAGCCATGAGGACGACCAGCGTCAACACCAGAAAGATCATAACACACTTCATCCTGAGGAACAAATCACAATGGCCACATCCAGAATCATTCACTGCCTTCATTCACCAGTGTCAAAGCTCATCACATCTCATCTAAAAGACTTTGCATTTATTAAAGTAACATCAGGATTAAATTGACTTCTCACCTTTCCACAGCTTGTTTGTCAGAACCAAAAAAAAACTGGTGTCACAGACAGCAAAGTGAGCACTGTGAGATCTAGAGGTGATGTGGACGTCTTTGCTGAGCAGTCGTGAGTTACCCGTCTCTTTATAAGGATGGAGACGGAATAATCTTATCCAGTCATTCTGTATTTCTCAATGTGTTTTTCAAAGTCAAGTTCTCCACATGGATGACAAGATGTTGATCTAATCTCACTTTGTCATGACAGGACATTTCACTGTCCTCACAGTCGCACAAAGTTACACAACACTACTTATCATTCCCCGGCTCTATGGCCTCACAAAATGTGACCATTAGAAGTTCTGTCCTATAACTGTTTATATGACTAAAAAGACAATGCATGATGTTTTTGCTAAGACAAGAAGTAATTTATTTGTTATATCAGCAAAATATCATCATTTAAAACAACAGGCACAAAACAGAGACAGCCTTTTTGTAAAGCACCTTTTTATTGAGCAGGAATGTTTTCAACATCAAGCAATTTTACATTTTTCTAAATCAATGGGAGCTGTTCCTGAGATCACAACACACATCTCAAGGGCTTCATGTTAACCCATCCAATTATTTCTTGCTTTGCAAAGCACAAAGATGTAGCTGAATCAATATTTTCAAAAAGAACACTGTTCACTCAAAAGAGCCGTCATTATGAAGCTGAGACTGATCGTTGTCCACTGTAGGTGGGGATCTTTCCACTCTTCTTTACCAAGTTACAGAAGAGAAAAACAAAACATTAGATCTGAAAAAATAACAGACAGAGAGAGTCAAAAATGCAGCTTGATGCTTTTGTTAAAAGTGACCAAAAACATCTCAGACTTCACACAGTTGAGCAACCTAGATACAATGTTTGGCAGAGAGTCTTGTTCCGACTGACACCTCCCTCGTCCTCCTGTTAGGTTGGGACAACTTTACCTGTGATCATTTTTATTAGCACATTAAGTTCTGAGGACATCATAGAAGTCAACTAACACCTGACTGAAGGTCTTATCAACCACATCAATTACAGACACCTGTGTGGATGGACAAAGAGTGTCATCTGTACTAGAGCTGCAGAGATTAGCTGGTTACTCACCACTGAGTTTTTTTTGGTCAAATTTCAAGCAAAAATGCCAAAAGTGTGATGATTGCAGCTTGTCAAATGAAGGAATTAGCTATTTTTTCCTCCTTTTCAAGGGCGTAACCGTGGTATAGATATTGGGGGGTCCAAATTTGAGCCCTTCCCCGGATATTATTTTCTGTGTGTCCTCTCCCTATATCATGCCTGTGACTGTCCCTCTCTCTGTCTCTCTGTGCTGCCTGCATTGTGAGCAGATACCATTATTGCACCAGAGGAACAATGACTGATCCTAATGATCATTTTAATTTGATGCGTTAAGTATTCTGCTTTTATTGCTGCTAGTGTTATTTGCTTTAACCTTACCAAGCCTGTTTAAGTGCCAATTGAATTTTAAAACCATCAATCACACACACACTCACACGACACAGGGGGGAGATGGAGAAAAAAGAACAGCACACACAAATGATACAGAGTTCAAATGGACCCCTTTTAAAAGTTTTTCCCCACCAGAATTTAGCCTAAATTTGGAGCATTATTCAGCCCATTTTCCGACAAGCGATCATGCCATGGTTGGTACCAATGGATGCCTTATATATTATAGTTTCATATGATATCTGTATTTTTATTCTAGCTTTAATACTCAGACATTTAAACACAATAATTGTTTCACATTCATTAAAAAATTAGCACTCTCGTTTTGACCATAGCACTACTTTTTAGGTGTCTAGTTGCTTACCGTCTGAAAAAAAGGCGAATGTCCGCCTGTTGGTCCTGCTTTTTCTGCTTTGGTGCTACTCCCTCCATTTGTTTATATGCCCATGACCACGAGTGACAGTCGGACTGAGCGATTTTTCAAACGAAGCCGGCGTTTACGGGTGCAACCAAGTGTACAGTCGGGAGGGGGGTGGTCACACAGTTTTGTTTTCCTTGTTTTTCCTAAATTGAAAATAAATCGGAAATAACAAGAGACGGATCCACTTACAGCCAGGGTTCATAAAAGGAGGACATATCATATGTCACATATTTAGATATATTATTGGGGGGGACAGATTGGTATTTTCCCAAGCCAGGAGTGCTGTGAAGGCCCCTGCCTAACTGTGTGATATTTGGGTGTTGTGGACAAGTTACTGTGTGGTACTGTTTCTCTTTAAAGGTGTTAAGGAGGACGTAGCAGTAGCCAGCCATATCACTACTGAGTAGTCATGGGACACGTCCCCCCCAAAGTATATGGTAGTTATGCCCATGCTCCTTTTACTTTTTAATACCTTAAATGTCTTTGTCTATTTTGGAAACAGCCAACAGTACAAATGTCATGTACACAATGATTATCTTGGCTCTCATAAAATTGTTATTTTGACCGTTTTTCTGATGCTTTATAACCCAAATGATTCATCTATTGATGGAGGAAATGCCAGAATTGCATCATTTCCAAAGTGCTGCTTTACCAGAGACACAAGTACATTCAGAAACAGAAAGAAATAGGAAGAGTGTTCATTTAATAAACTGATCACACCAACACACACATTATTTAGATTTGCTTAATATAAACATTTACATCTGACTGGTTAATTTAGTACAGGCAGGTGTGATTTGTTGATCACAGACTAAAGTAGCCTGCTGTTTGTGTAAATCACAGGACAATCTGTTAACATCAACACAGTATGTATGTACATTTGTGACTTAAATGTTCTTGGGCGTAATATTGAGCCTGTAGGATTCCTGAGCCGGGTACGAAAATAACGACAATAATGTAATGTAATGACAATGCATGATGTTTCCTAAGTAAGGAAGTGATTTATCAGTTTCATCAGCAACTGAAGAACAAACAAGGTAATTCAGAACTGAGAGGTAAAAAGGTCAACTTCCTCTTTGTAGAATTAAAAGAAATATACAGTATATAAGTTTATTGTTAAGTCTTGTAACATAACAGTACAATCTGAAATGAAATGTAAACTAGAGACCATCTTGTGATGGCAGGCCCGTAAACATGATCACCTTCGGACCCATGACTACTCAGTAGTGATATGGCTGGCTACTGCTACGTCCTCCTCAACACCTTCAAAGAGAAACAGTACCACACAGTAACTTGTCCACAACACCCAAATATCAAGCAGTTAGGCAGGGGCCGTCACAGCACTCGTGGCTCGGACCACATCCATCTTTGAACTCGGCCTTCATTTTGTTCTCATCTACACACCTGAGATGTTTTATGGCTGCATCTAACACAGTTGTGATGCTATCCTATTGTCTTTGCGTTTATTAAAATAACATCAGGATTAAATTGACTTCTCACCTTTCCACAGCTTGTTTGTCAGAACCAAAACAAAAACTGGTGTCACAGACAGCAGGATGGAGATGGAATAATCTTATCCAGTCATTCTGTATTTCTCAATGTGTTTTGCAATGTCGAGTTCTCCACATGGACGACAAGATGTTGATCTAATCTCACTTTGTCATGACGGGACATTTCACTGTCCTCACAGTCACACAAAGTTACACAACACTACTTATCATCCCCCGGCTCTATGGCCTCACAAAATGTGACCATTAGAAGTTCTGTCCTATAACTGTTTATATGACTAAAAAGACAATGCATGATGTTTTTGCTAAGACAAGAAGTAATTTATTTGTTATATCAGCAAAATATCATCATTTAAAACAACAGGCACAAAACAGAGACAGCTTATTTGTAGTGCACCTTTTTATTGAGCAGGAATGTTTTCAACATCAATCAATTTTACATTTTTCTAAATCAATGGCAGCTGTTCCTGAGATCACAACGCACATCTCAAGGGCTTTTTTTTTTACGCATCCAATTATTTCTTGCTCTGCAAAGCACAAAGATGTAGCTGAATCAATATTTTCAAAAAGAACACTGTTCACTCAAAAGAGCCGTCATTATGAAGCTGAGACTGATCGTTGTCCACTGTAGGTGGGGGTCTTTCCACTCTTCTTTACCAAGTTACAGAAGAGAAAAACAAAACATTAGATCTGAAAAAAGTAGTCAAATTAGCAACAGAGAGTCAAAAATACAGCTTGATGCTTTTGCTAAAAGTCACAGTGACACTGACTAACAGCCAGACAACAGCAGCCTGCCACACAACGCAAATACACATGACTGCACGACTTTAAAGCCACTGCATGTGTTTGAATGTTGCTTAACTGGACCTCCTGTCAAACCGGTGTGGACGTGTACAAACTGACTGACACCTCCCTCATCCTCCTGTTAGGTTGGGACAACTTTCCCTGTGATCATTTTTATTAGCACATTAAGTTCTGAGGACATCATAGAAGTCAACTTACACCTGACTGAAGGTCTTATCAACCACATCAATTACAGACACCTGTGTGGATGGACAAAGAGTGTCATCTGTACTAGAGCTGCAGAGATTAGCTGGTTACTCACCACTGAGTTTTTTTGTCAAACTTCAAGCAAAATGTGATGATTGCAGCTTGTCAAATGAAGGAATTAGCTATTTTTTCCTCATTTTACATTTTAATACCTCGAATGTCTTTGTCTCTTTTGGAAACAGCAAACAGTACGAATGTCATTTACACAATGATCATCTTGTTTCTCATAAAATTGTTATTTTGACTGTTTTTCTGATGCTTTATAGACCAAATGATTCATCTATTGATGGAGGAAATGCCAGAATTGAATCATTTCCAAAGTGCTGCTTTACCAGAGACACAAGTACATTCAGAAACAGAAAGAAATAGGAAGAGTGTTCATTTAATAAACTGATCACACCAACACACATTATTTAGATCTGCTTAATATAAACATTTACATCTGTCTTAATGAAAAACAATGTTCTTGATCATCATCACCAATAAAATTACAAGCACATGTTCACTTAAATAATACCACAAAACAGAGACGGTCTTTTGTAATGCAGCTTTATTCAGCGGGATAGTTTTCACTATCAAGCAATTTTACATTTTTCAACATCAGTTAGAGCTGTGACTAAAGTCACTACATCTCAAAGACTTCATGTTTACTCATCCAATTATTTCTTGCTTTGCAAAGCACAAAGATATAGCTCAAACTATATCTTCAAAATCAAGAACAGACTCAGTCTTGATCGTAAAGCCTCAATTTGTCGTCGGCCACTTCATCTTGGGATCTTTCCACACTGTTTGCATACCAAGTTAGAGAAGGGGGAACAAAAGAGAGGAATCAGTTAGTTAAATTATCAACAGAGGTCGATCAACAGAATCTTAATTGACAAATATTCAATAATTGAATAATTTTGCAATAATTTTTCAAGCAAAATCTGACAGAAATTCACTGATTCCAGCTTCTGAAATATGTCGACTTGCTTCTTTACCCTCTATTATATCATCGTGAATTTAAATGGGTTGGACAAAATAAGGTAATTGAAGACATCATCTTGGGATCCGGTTAATACTGATGCTTTCTATGTTTGACAGGTTTGAGGCATTTCACAAAGACTTTTTATTTCTTTTATTCGTCTGTTTGAAATCAACAGAAAATATTCAGTAATACTTACCTTTTACGTCCGTTTCCTAAAGGGACAAAAAGATGAAAATGACATAAATAAACATTAGTATAATATTATCACATTTGAAAATCTTTACATTTAGAACATTAATGATGCTCTCTTTACTAGTATAAGGTTTATTATCTGAGATGCCAGGACTACATAAAGTTGTATGTATGTAGTCACTTAGAACAGTCCAGTGTGATTTGTTGATCTCAAACTAAAGTAGCCTGCTGTTTGTGTAAATCAGAGGTCAATCTGTTAACATCAACTCAGTATGTAGGAACACTTGTGACTTGCCGTGTCCAGCGCCATCAACGCAATTACTGTTAGCACTGCCACAACCTCCAGTTTGAGGAGCACTCTCCCCGGGTTCAGCCATGAGGACGACCAGCGTCAACACCACAAAGATCATAACACACTTCATCCTGAGGAACAAATCACAGTGGTCACATCCAGAATCATTCACTGCCTTCATTCACCAGTGTCAAAGCTCATCACATCTCATCTAAAAGACTTTGCATTTATTAAAGTAACATCAGGATTAAATTGACTTCTCACCTTTCCACAGCTTGTTTGTCAGAACCAAAAAAAAAACTGGTGTCACAGACAGCAAAGTGAGCACTGTGAGATCTAGAGGTGATGTGGACGTCTTTGCTGAGCAGTCGTGAGTTACCCGTCTCTTTATAAGGATGGAGACGGAATAATCTTATCCAGTCATTCTGTATGTCTCAAGGTGTTCATGTTGATCTAATCTCACTTTGTCATGACGGGACATTTTACTGTCCTCACAGTCTCACAAAGTTACACAACACTACTTATCATTCCCCGGCTCCATGGCCTCACAAAATGTGACCATTAGAAGTTCTGTCCTATAACTGTTTATATAATTAAAAAGACAATGCATTATGTTTTTGCTAAGACAAGAAGTAATTTATTTGTTATATCAGCAAAATATCATCATTTAAAACAACAGGCACAAAACAGAGACAGCCTTTTTGTAAAGCACCTTTTTATTGAGCAGGAATGTTTTCAACATCAAGCAATTTTACATTTTTCTAAATCAATAGGAGCTGTTCCTGAGATCACAACGTACATCTCAAGGGCTTCATGTTAACCCATCCCATTATTTCTTGCTTTGCAAAGCACAAAGATGTAGCTGAGTCAATATTTTCAAAAAGAACACTGTTCACTCAAAAGAGCCGTCATTATGATGGTGAGACTGATCATTGTCCACTGTAGGTGGTGGTCTGTCCACTCTTTTTTACCAAGTTGGAGAAGACAAAAACAAAACATTAGATCTGAAAAAATAACGGACAGAGAGTCAAAAATGCAGCTTGATGCTTTTGTTAAAAGTGACCAAAAACATCTCAGACTTCACACAGTTGAGCAACCTAGATACAATGTTTGGCGGGGAGTCTTGTTCTGACCGACACCTCCCTCGTCCTCCTGTTAGGTTGGGACAACTTTCCCTGTGATCGTTTTTATTAGCACTTTAAGTTCTGAGGACATCATAGACTTGACTGAAGGTCTTATCAACCACATCAATTAGAGACACCTGTGTGGATGGACAAAGTGTGTCATCTGTACTAGAGCTGCAGAGATTAGCTGGTTACTCACCACTGAGTTTTTTTGTCAAATTTCAAGCAAAAATGCCAAAAATGTGATGATTGCAGCTCGTCAAAAGAAGGAATTAGCTATTTTTTCCTCCTTTTCAAGGGCATAACCTTGTTATAGATATTGGGGGGGTCCAAATTTGAGCCCTTCCCCAGATATTATTTTCTGTGTGTCCTCTCCCTATATCATGCCTGTGGCTGTCCCTCTCTCTGTCTCTGTGCTGCCTGCAGTGTGACCAGATACCATTATTGCACCAGAGGAACAATGACTGATCCTAATGATCATTTTAATTTGATGCATTGAATATTCTGCTTATATTGCTGCTAGTGTTATTAGCTTTATCCTTACCAAGCCTAGTGCCAATTGAATTTTAAAACCATCACACACACACACACACACACACACACACACACACACACACACACACACACACACACACACACACACACACACACACACAAAAAAGAACAGCATACACAGATGATACAGAGTTCAAATGGACCCCTTTTAAAAGTTTTTCCCCACCAGAAGTTAGCCTAACTTTGGAGCATTATTCAGCCCATTTTCCGACAAGCGATCATGCCATGGTTAGTACCAATGGATGCCTTATATATTCTAGTTTCATATGACATCTGTATTTTTATTCTAGCTTTAATACTCAGACATTTAAACGTGATAATTGTTTCTCATTCATTAAAAAATTAGCATGCTCGTTTTGACCATAGCATTACTTTTTAGGTGTCTAGTTGCTTACCGTCTGAAAAAAAAAGGCGAATGTGTCACGGGTATGGTAAGGACCCAAAAGCAGCACAGGCAGACGGGATATCAGTTGGTAATGACCTTTATTTATCACTGGAGTCTTTAACAGTTTATACAGTGACAGGGTGAAAAGTCTTGGCTCACAGTGATCTGCGAGATCTGAGAAGGAGTGAGCCTCGCGTCGCTGACTGAAGGCAAAGCCAACAACAGGTGGATTACCTAGCAGGCAGACAGGTCCAGTGGTGAGCTGTGTAGCCACAGAGCCGAGCAGGTGTGTAACCAGGAGGGAATAGGCGAAACTCGTGGTCGAAGACAGAAGGCTGAGGTAATATCCAGGGCAGAGACGAGGTCGGCAACAGGTGATCAGTCCGGGGAAAAACGCTGGAAAGTCAGGAATAACACAAGAACTATCTGGCACTGAAGCAGAGACAGTTGCAGGCTTAAATGCAGCCAGGGCTGTCACAGGTGTGGAGAGTTGGCCTGATGAGGAGGTGTGGCTGACTGGCAGAGTGGAGCAGAGACAGGTGAGTGGAATGATACCAGCAGACAGGAGATGAGCAGACTGTGACAGAATGTCCGCCTGTTGGTCCTGCTTTTTCCACTTTGGTGCTACTCCCTCCATTTGTTTATATGCCCATGACCACCAGTGACAGTCGGACTGAGCGGTTTTTCAAACGAAGCCGGCGTTTATGGGTGCAACCAAGTGTACAGTCGGGAGGGGGGTGGTCATACAGTTTTGTTTTCCTTGTTTGTCCTAAATTGAAAATAAATTGGAAATAACAAGAGACGGATCCACTTACAGCCAGGGTTCATAAAAGGAGGACATATCATATGTCACATATTTGGATATGTTATGGGGGGGGGACAGATTGGTATTTTCCAAAGCCAGGAGTGCTGTGACGGCCCCTGCCTAACTGTGTGATATTTGGGTGTTGTGGACATGTTACTGTGTGGTACTGTTTCTCTTTAAAGGTGTTGAGGAGGACGTAGCAGTAGCCAGCCATATCACTACTGAGTAGTCATGGGACACGTCCCCCCCAAAGTATATGGTAGTTACACCCATGCTCCTTTTACTTTTTAATACCTTAAATGTCTTTGTCTATTTTGGAAACAGCCAACAGTACAAATGTCATTTACACAATGATCATCTTGGCTCTCATAAAATTGTTATTTTGACTGTTTTTCTGATGCTTTATAGCCCAAATGATTCATCTATTGATGGAGGAAATGCCAGAATTGAATCATTTCCAAAGTGCTGCTTTACCAGAGACACAAGTACATTCAGAAACAGAAAGAAATAGGAAGAGTGTTCATTTAATAAACTGATCACACCAACACACACATTATTTAGATTTGCTTAATATAAACATTTACATCTGACTGGTTAATTTAGTACAGGCAGGTGTGATTTGTTGATCACAGACTAAAGTAGCCTGCTGTTTGTGTAAATCAGAGGACAATCTGTTAACATCAGCACAGTATGTATGTACAGTTGTGACTTAAATGTTCCTGGGCGTAATATTGAGCCTGTAGGATTCCTGAGCCGGGTACGAAAATAACGACAATAATGTAATGTAATGACAATGCTTGATGTTTCCTAAGTAAGGAAGTGATTTATCAGTTTCATCAGCAACTGAAGAACAAACAAGGTATTTCAGAACTGAGAGGTAAAAAGGTCAACTTCCTCTTTGTAGAATTAAAAGAAATATACAGTATATAAGTTTATTGTTAAGTCTTGTAACATAACAGTACAATCTGAAATGAAATGTAAACTAGAGACCATCTTGTGATGGCAGGCCCGTAAACATGATCACCTTCGGACCCATGACTACTCAGTAGTGATATGGCTGGCTACTGCTACGTCCCCCTCAACACCTTCAAAGAGAAACAGTACCACACAGTAACTTGTCCACAACACCCAAATATCAAGCAGTTAGGCAGGGGCCATCACAGCACTCCTGGCTCGGACCACATCCATCTTTGAACTCGGCCTTCATTTTGTTCTCATCTACACACCTGAGATGTTTTATGGCTGCATCTAACACAGTTGTGATGCTATCCTATTGTCTTTGCGTTTATTAAAATAACATCAGGATTAAATTGACTTCTCACCTTTCCACAGCTTGTTTGTCAGAACCAAAACAAAAACTGGTGTCACAGACAGCAGGATGGAGATGGAATAATCTTATCCAGTCATTCTGTATTTCTCAATGTGTTTTTCAAAGTCAAGTTCTCCACATGGATGACAAGATGTTGATCTAATCTCACTTTGTCATGACGGGACATTTCACTGTCCTCACAGTCACACAAAGTTACACAACACTACTTATCATCCCCTGGCTCTATGGCCTCACAAAATGTGACCATTAGAAGTTCTGTCCTATAACTGTTTATATGACTAAAAAGACAATGCATGATGTTTTTGCTAAGACAAGAAGTAATTTATTTGTTATATCAGCAAAATATCATCATCTAAAACAACAGGCACAAAACAGAGACAGCTTATTTGTAGTGCACCTTTTAATTGAGCAGGAATGTTTTCAACATCAAGCAATTTTACATTTTTCTAAATCAATGGGAGCTGTTCCTGAGATCACAACACACATCTCAAGGGCTTCATGTTTACCCATCCAATTATTTCTTGCTTTGCAAAGCACAAAGATGTAGCTGAATCAATATTTTCAAAAAGAACATTGTTCACTCAAAAGAGCCGTCATTATAAAGCTGAGACTGATCGTTGTCCACTGTAAGTGGGGATCTTTCCACTCTTCTTTACCAAGTTACAGAAGAGAAAAACAAAACATTAGATCAGAAAAAAGTAGTCAAATTATCAACAGAGAGGGTCAAAAATACAGCTTGATGCTTTTGTTAAAAGTCACAGTGACACTGACTAACAGCAAGACAACAGCAGCCTGCCACACAATGCAAATACACATGACTGCACGACTTTAAAGCCACTGCATGTGTTTGAATGTTGCTTAATTGGACCTCCTTTCAAACCGGTGGGGACGTGTACAAACTGACTGACACCTCCCTCATCCTCCTGTTAGGTTGGGACAACTTTCCCTGTGATCATTTTTATTAGCACTTTAAGTTCTGAGGACATCATAGAAGTCAACTTACACCTGACTGAAGGTCTTATCAACCACATCAATTAGAGACACCTGTGTGGATGGACAAAGAGTGTCATCTGTACTAGAGCTGCAGAGATTAGCTGGTTACTCACCACTGAGTTTTTTTGTCAAATTTCAAGCAAAATGTGATGAGTGCAGCTTGTCAAGTGAAGGAATTAGCTATTTTTCCCTCATTTTACATTTTATTACCTTAAATGTCTTTGTCTCTTTTGGAAACAGCAAACAGTACGAATGTCATTTACACAATGATCATCTTGGCTCTCATAAAATTGTTATTTTGATTGTTTTTCTGATGCTTTATAGACCAAATGATTCATCTATTGATGGAGGAAATGCCAGAAGACACAAGTACATTCAGAAACAGAAAGAAATAGGAAGAGTGTTCATTTAATAAACTGATCCCACCAACACACATTATTTAGATCTGCTTAATATAAACATTTACATCTGTCTTAATGAAAAACAATGTTCTTGATCATCATCACCAATAAAATTACAAGCACATGTTCACTTAAATAATACCACAAAACAGAGACGGTCTTTTGTAATGCAGCTTTATTCAGCAGGATAGTTTTCACTATCGAGCAATTTTACATTTTTCAACATCAGTTGGAGCTGTGACTAAAGTCACTACATCTCAAATACTTCATGTTTACTCATCCAATTATTTCTTGCTTTGCAAAGCACAAAGATATAGCTCAAACTATATCTTCAAAATCAAGAACAGACTCAGTCTTGATCGTATCGCCTCAATTTGTCGTCGGCCACTTCATCTTGGGATCTTTCCACACTGTTTGCATACCAAGTTAGAGAAGGGGGAACAAAAGAGAGGAATCAGTTAGTTAAATTATCAACAGAGGTTGATCAACAGAATCTTAATTGACAAATATTCAATAATTGAATAATTTTGCAATAATTTTTCAAGCAAAATCTGACAGAAATTCACTGATTCCAGCTTCTGAAATGTGTCGACTTGCTTCTTTACCCTCTATTATATCATCGTGAATTTAAATGGGTTGGACAAAATAAGGTAATTGAAGACATCATCTTGGGATCTGGTTAATACTGATGCTTTCTATGTTTGACAGGTTTGAGGCATTTCACAGACTTTTTATTTCTTTTATTCGTCTGTTTGAAATCAACAGAAAATATTCAGTAATACTTACCTTTTACGTCCGTTTCCTAAAGGGACAAAAAGATGAAAATGACATAAATAAACATTAGCATAATATTATCACATTTGAAAATCTTTACATTTAGAACATTAATGATGCTCTCTTTACTAGTATAAGGTTTATTATCTGAGATGCCAGGACTACATAAAAGATTTTAGCTAAACACAGAACTAAATGAAGTTGTATGTAGTCAGTTAGTACAGTCAAGTGTGATTTGTTGATCTCAGACTAAAGTAGCCTGCTGTTTGTGTAAATCAGAGGTCAATCTGTTAACATCAACACAGTATGTAGGAACAGTTGTGACTTGCCGCCTCCACTGCCACCACCGCAATTACTGTTAGCGCCACTACAACCGCCAGTTTGAGGAGCACTCTCCCCAGGTTCAGCCATGAGGACGACCAGCGTCAACACCAGAAAGATCATAACACACTTCATCCTGAGGAACAAATCACAATGGCCACATCCAGAATCATTCACTGCCTTCATTCACCAGTGTCAAAGCTCATCACATCTCATCTAAAAGACTTTGCATTTATTAAAGTAACATCAGGATTAAATTGACTTCTCACCTTTCCACAGCTTGTTTGTCAGAACCAAAAAAAAACTGGTGTCACAGACAGCAAAGTGAGCACTGTGAGATCTAGAGGTGATGTGGACGTCTTTGCTGAGCAGTCGTGAGTTACCCGTCTCTTTATAAGGATGGAGACGGAATAATCTTATCCAGTCATTCTGTATTTCTCAATGTGTTTTTCAAAGTCAAGTTCTGCACATGGATGACAAGATGTTGATCTAATCTCACTTTGTCATGACGGGACATTTCACTGTCCTCACAGTCACACAAAGTTACACAACACTACTTATCATCCCCCGGCTCTATGTCCTCACAAAATGTGACCATTAGAAGTTCTGTCCTATAACTGTTTATATGACTAAAAAGACAATGCATGATGTTTTTGCTAAGACAAGAAGTAATTTATTTGTTATATCAGCAACATATCATCATTTAAAACAACAGGCACAAAACAGAGACAGCTTTTTTGTAAAGCACCTTTTTATTGAGCAGGAATGTTTTCAACATCAAGCAATTTTACATTTTTCTAAATCAATGGCAGCTGTTCCTGAGATCACAATACACATCTCAAGGGCTTCATGTTAACCCATCCAATTATTTCTTGATTTGCAAAGCACAAAGATGTAGCTGAATCAATATTTTCAAAAAGAACACTGTTCACTCAAAAGAGCCGTCATTATGATGCTGAGACTGATCGTTGTCCACTGTAGTTGGTGGTCTGTCCACTCTTCTTTACCAAGCTGGAGAAGACAAAAACAAAACATTAGATCTGAAAAAATAACAGACAGAGAGAGTCAAAAATGCAGCTTGATGCTTTTGTTAAAAGTGACCAAAAACATCTCAGACTTCACACAGTTGAGCAACCTAGATACAATGTTTGGCGGGGAGTCTTGTTCTGACTGACACCTCCCTCGTCCTCCTGTTAGGTTGGGACAACTTTCCCTGTGATCATTTTTATTAGCACATTAAGTTCTGAGGACATCATAGAAGTCAACTAACACCTGACTGAAGGTCTTATCAACCACATCAATTAGAGACACCTGTGTGGATGGACAAAGAGTGTCATCTGTACTAGAGCTGCAGAGATTAGCTGGTTACTCACCACTGAGTTTTTTTGTCAAATTTCAAGCAAAAATGCCAAAAATGTGATGATTGCAGCTTGTCAAATGAAGGAATTAGCTATTTTTTCCTTATTTTACATTTTAATACCTTGAATTTCTTTGTCTCTTTTAGAAACAGCCAACACTACAAATGTCATTTACACAATGATCATCTTGTTTCTCATAAAATTGTTACTTTGACTGTTGTTCTGATGCTTTATAGACCGAATGATTCATCTATTGATGGAGGAAATGCCAGAAGACACAAGTACATTCAGAAACAGAAAGAAATAGGAAGAGTGTTCGGTAACCCTTTCTTTTACGGTACAGTAATTACTGGGTATTTACCCAGTAATTAGATGGTAACAAAAACACGTTACCAGGTAATTACAACTGGTAACAAGAAGGTAAGTACAATGAAACTATGGACAAATTGCTGGGTATTTACCTTGTAACTGTTTGGTAAATTTTAGTGTGTTATTGGGTTATAAGCTGGTAATAAGCAGGTAGCTACAGTCCCCTAATTACTAGCTACTTACCCAGTGAATATATGGTAACAAAAAGATATTACTAGGTATTAACCACTCTAATAAGAAGGTAAGTACAATGAAACTATGGGCAAAGTACTAGGTATTTACCCACTAAATTATAAAGCATTCTTGGTAATCACTACTGGTAATAAGTGGGTAAAAACAGCAAATCTACGGCTGAAATACTCGGTACACTAGGTAAATTATACTTAAGATTGTAGATATTTTACCTTTGCCATTGAATCAACACAAACTTGTACCATGTAGGTTCAGATATATTACTATGTAATACATGATCATTTACCTGGTAAGTAAACTGAAACTGTACTGTAAAAGAAAGCCTTGTTTGTTTGTACGTAATTACCATGTTCTTACACATATAATTTGTAATAGATAACTCATCTCACTGGTAAATAAACACTAACGTGTACCATGTAGGTTCAGATATATTACTATGTAATACACGATCATTTACCTGGTAAGTAAACTGAAACTGTACTGTAAAAGAAAGCCTTGTTTGTTTCGACGTAATTACCATGTTCTTACACATATAATTTGTAATAGATAACTCACCTCACTGGTAAATAAACACTAACGTGTACCATGTAGGTTCAGATATATTACTATGTAATACACGATCATTTACCTGGTAAGTAAACTGAAACTGTACTGTAAAAGAAAGCCTTGTTTGTTTCCATGTAATTACCATGTTCTTACACATATAATTTGTAATAGATAACTCACCTCACTGGTAAATAAACACTAACGTGTACCATGTAGGTTCAGATATATTACTATGTAATACACGATCATTTACCTGGTAAGTAAACTGAAACTGTACTGTAAAAGAAAGCCTTGTTTGTTTCCATGTAATTACCATGTTCTTACATCTATAATTTGTAATAGATAACTCACCTCACTGGTAAATAAACACTAACGTGTACCATGTAGGTTCAGATATATTACTATGTAATACACCATCATTTACCTGGTAAGTAAACTGAAACTGTACTGTAAAAGAAAGCCTTGTTTGTTTCCATGTAATTACCATGTTCTTACACATATAATTTGTAATAGATAACTCACCTCACTGGTAAATAAACACTAACGTGTACCATGTAGGTTCAGATATATTACTATGTAATACACGATCATTTACCTGGTAAGTAAACTGAAACTGTACTGTAAAAGAAAGCCTTGTTTGTTTCCATGTAATTACCATGTTCTTACATCTATAATTTGTAATAGATAACTCACCTCACTGGTAAATAAACACTAACGTGTACCATGTAGGTTCAGATATATTACTATGTAATACACCATCATTTACCTGGTAAGTAAACTGAAACTGTACTGTAAAAGAAAGCCTTGTTTGTTTCCATGTAATTACCATGTTCTTACACATATAATTTGTAATAGATAACTCACCTCACTGGTAAATAAACACTAACGTGTACCATGTAGGTTCAGATATATTACTATGTAATACACCATCATTTACCTGGTAAGTAAACTGAAACTGTACTGTAAAAGAAAGCCTTGTTTGTTTCCATGTAATTACCATGTTCTTACACATGTAATTTGTAATAGATAACTCAACTCACTGGTAAATAAACACAAACTTGAAACTTATAACTCCACAACATTACTAAGTAAAACATGTCAAATTACCCAGTGAGTAAGATGCCACTGTACCATACAAAATGGAATGTTTAATCGTTTAAATGCATAACAAAGGCACAGTAGAATGCAACAAGGTGTGCAAAAGTTTAAATTGTTGAAAACATGAGCAATATTAAATAATATAATAATAATACTTATTACGGCAGATTTGGGATTCAAAGACAACACAACACCAAAAAAACAAACAAACATACAAAAAAAAAACAGAACTTTAAAATCTTAAATAAAGTATCCTGCTGTACACAAGTAGAGGTACTCTAAAACTGTAATTTCTGCACTTTCACCAGAACAGAACTGGCAGAACTGGCTTCAACTTCCTACAATAGCGAAAAACACATAACCCTTCCTAACATTGTAGAAGTGTCTACGACTCAGTGAGTAGTGTGAACCCTCACTTTCTGAATTTACATTTTATGGGTAGCAGCTCAGACTTTTTTTTCATTTGTTTAATTTTTTCTTCAAGAGGTGTATTACCCTCCAGGAAGGTCTTGCAGGTTTTGGCATACTTTCCTAAAGTGTCCTCCTCAGTGAACTCTGGCAGAAGCCCGAAGTCTTCACCCTCTGCAGCAATCAGTACTTCTGCAATGATTGCTGTCAAGGCGATTGTGTTTCTGTCCACGCTCAGCGATTCACAGCTGAGGCTGACGCTCCTTTTACGCCTAAATTCTTTCAGAACAGCTCTGTATCGGTGTACGACGTCCTCTGGAGTATTAACTGCAAGACAGATTATAAAATATGATCTATTAACATTATATCATGATCACAAATACATACATTGTATCATGTATATGATAATCCATCAATCCACTGATTGATTATCAAAGGCTTCAATGAAAACAAGTGCACACAACCGAGAAGGGTGAGCAAAACAGCGGAGAAGTGACCGGACGTACAGATTCACTTAATGATGCAATTTATAAATCAATAAAAGTCGTATTTTGACCAACATTTGTGATACGTATGAAATAGGGATGTAAACAATTAATCAACTATCGATTAATTGTCGGTAAGAATTTAATAGATTAAATTAAATTAATTGCAGTTAATTTATCCTTTCCACAGGAGTTTTTCTGTGAAATGTAAACAAGCAAAGCTGACATAATGTAGTGGGATCTCTGTTTAAAACATGTGCATAGCACACTGATCACACAAGGGAGAGAGAGACAAAGCTGTTGTAGCCTACCTACTGGCCTCAGACATGTAGATCGCTAAAACACCAACAGCCAGTGAGTAACGAGTCAAAAAGCCACCGCCAGTACTCACTGCTGCCTGCAGTAGCCTGTTAATTCATGAACGCAGCTCAAGCTGACCTGGTGCCTCAGCACGGCGCCCACGCTTTGGTGAAGACACCGAATCCCTCATTTTAGCCGGGTCGCTACCGAAGCTAAATTTAAAATTTAAAAAAATTTAAAAAAATTTAAAAACGCTCGTCACAGTGGAGCTGAGAACAGCGGAGTTTCCTCTACTACAGCTGAACAGATGACATCTGGTCAAGACATAAGGACCTGTCATAGTCTCATGGTGCATTTCATTATTATAAACTTAAACCTCAAAGCTGTCAGTCCTCAGACTGTCCTGACCTGTCCCTGAACATCACACAGGGACAACATGGAGCTGTGTGATTTGTTACTGAGTCTTATTAATGTTTATATCAAGCTGGGTTCAACAAATCAGTTTATGCTAGTTTGATTTAAGCCTAGTGGCAGGAAAGACCAATTCACCTGTATGTATTGTGTATGGCCCATGCTTGGTCATGTTAGAAGTCAAGTTAGAGGAAAAATGTTTAGGGTGTTTTTACTGTTCTCAATTGTAAAAATGGGTCACATTGGACCCTCTGCATTATTAAAGGGTTAAATAACGTGTTACTTAAACATTTTTATTGTGCTCTTAAAGTAAACAAATAAATATTAGTGTAGAGCCCTGTATAACCAATGTTCAGCTTAAATTTTCCTTCTAACAAACCTAAATTTCCCAGTGGAAAATTTAGGTTTCTCAGGAAAATGGCGGGAATAAGCGCTAAAGAAACAAGAATGGGCCTTACTTCTTCTGTTTAACTAATATACAGTGTTTCTAATAAATAGCTGTCATATTCATTTCTGCGTAGGACATGGTCAATATTGAAAATCAGTTTCTATCATAGTTGTTGACAATACTCTGTCCTTGGCAATGCCCTGAACGATGAACTACAATGACTGTATTATACAATATAAGATGATTGTGTGTTTTATAATGATTAAAGTTACCTCTTTTCCCAAATTTTGCAGGGTTTTGCTTGTTATTCTTCCTCTTCTTCTTCCTCTTTTCTTCTTCTGAGGAGGAGTCTGACCCAGAGTCTGATGAGTCAGACTCTGAGGAATCCATTAGCTTCCTTTTATCTGAGTCATTAACAGAGTACCAAAATTAGAAAATAATTATTCTTATTCTTTTTTCTGATTTTCCACCTAAAAAATGATCTTGTTGAGTTTTCTTATATTATTTGTGTGATATGGATACAAAATCCGGAATTCATTTAGAATATAGAAATAGCCTTCCATGTTGTTTTTGGTAAGAACACTGTCTGGATACCTTTAGAAGAAGTTGAGGGTCTGGTCTTAAGTTTCTCCTTAATGAAATCCCGCTCCTGTTTGAGTAGTCGGTTCTCCTCTTTGAGTAGTCGATTCTCCTCTTTTAAGAGTCTATAATCCTCCTGTAGGTTAGCCATGGTTGGGGCAGTGGTTGGAGCAGAGAGATGCGTAATCTCTTCAACTAAAAAAGATGCAAAGGAAATTATTACATATTGATATATATATTAGGGCTGCAATGAGCTGCATAATAATACTGTCATTATCTGGAAGTGGTGGAGGGGCCAGAGAACAGGTTCTTGGAGTTAGTGTTTCAATTATCAACCAGAGGAGGGTGCATGATAACAATTTTACACCGGGTGGCCATTATACACTTAATGTTTTTACTTTACATTTGCAGTATAATATATTATTGTCAGAACCTGTCTGGATAAACTGCACAGTACAGGCCATTAAATGTCAACCAAGGGAAGTACTCCTCATGACTGGGGCAGTACCCCTTTTGAGCAAGGAAAACCCTATCTTGCCACCACACAAAATACTTTTGTAGTATTTACATCCTTTCCCATATAAAATTAAGTTACCTTCATTGCCAGACTGCAGCAAGTCTTCATCTGGTGGGTTGTTGTTTCTTTTTGATGTGTTGGTTCGTCTCTTACCCCGTGTGGATGGCATGACTATATGTAAAAGAAAGAAAGAAAAAAAAAAAGACTAACATTGTGTTAGTGTCCTTTAGCACATGGACTGTAGCTAATGTTCTTAAGAAAACAAGAAGATTATTGATTCTTCTTTGGAGGAGGGTCTGGCGAGCGAGACTATTCATTAGGAGACAGCACAGCAGCCTTTGCTTGCTATTAAGCTATATCTAGCTCACCAAAAGACAGAAAAAAAACAAGAAACAGGCCGTATAAAAAGAAGTGGAAGTGTCAGAGACTCTGACAGCTTCAGGACCTCAGTGAGGATGGAAAATCTGATGAGGGAGAAATATCACTGTGACTGTCCCCTCATTTCCACCTCATCAATCGTCTTCAACTGATAAAAGAGTAATTAGCATAAACACGAATGATTTTGTGTGCTGGCTCTATGAAATAGCATCTCAGGCTGCAGAGTTGCTATGGCTCCAACACTGTACAGCGGGTTTTTCCTTGGCAGTGTGGGACGGAGAGAAATAATCCGCTCAGCACGTGGCTGCCAAAAAAAAAAGTCCCGAAAGCAGATATCAGCAGAATGTTTTTGTTAATATAAGTCCTAAATAGTCCTATTTTCCGTCAGCAATCACTTACATGGAGTGTTTCAGCCGAAACACGAGTCTCTCCGTCACTCTGCTCTGCTGTAAACAGAGGAGAAAAACTTATATACAAGGGCGTAGGTTTGGTCTCAGCTTTGGTAGTGACATTACCAGGGGTGGACTGGGACAAAAATTCAGCTCTGGCATTTTCTGTCCAGACCAGCCCACTATATTATCAGCGGACACCACGAAGAAGTCCACAAATCTCGTGGCGTCCTTTCTCACACATACTACAAAGGAGAGTCATATTCCTTGATAGCAGTTAACAAATAAAGCACGTAGCTATGAACTCAAGGACTAAAACTGACAGCTATAGCAATCAACCAATCAATCTTTGTTCATTATAGTGTCAAATCACAACAGAAGTTATGTTATGACCAGGGGTGGGACGAGACTAACGGGAAGAACCCAAAACCAGAGACGGGGTGGAGTTTTTCTCACATCATTACTTACATTTGCACAACAGTTGGTGCATTTCTCAAAACAATTAGTACAAACTGCAAAACCTTGTTGATAACCTGCAAAAGCATGTCACATGCTCAAAATAGAGGTCATTCCTCAAAACCAAGTATTCCTATCAATGAAAGTGTGTGTGTCATAAAAAAAAGTCCTGACACCATCATTTATGAACAAGGTAGTCAAATGGCTTTGTCGTGTTTTCATTAGGACACTTTACTAGTGTTTCCCAATGCAAAAAAGCCAGATCTTTGTGACCTGAAAATGCTCAAGACTATACACTAACACTATACACAGCCATTTGAAAACTACAGTAAAAGTAACACATTTACACACAAATTATACCTATTAGATAGTTATCACCTCAGTAAACAATAAATGAATTGAAAGATTACAATAAATTCAATGGTAAATATTGCAAATTAAATGTATTATTTGCTATAGGTTTACTTGTGTTTTGTATCTCTGTTTACAGCTCATCAGGCCACGTGAATGTTTACTGTTGCTATGGCAACAAGAGACCGCTGACGTTAGCATCTGTTAGCTAGCTTAGCTAAATCATCTGAACAATAATAACCCATAATATCACAATTCGGCGTATTTGAACAAAATCAACCACAACTACCAACAGTCACAGCCCTTTAACTCTGGGCTGATGTGCTGCCACATGTTAGATTGTCAAAGTTAGAAAATAACGACTTCAGTCCCTGAGGAGCTACGTTAGCATTAGCGGCAGCTACGTTAGCATTAGCGGCAGCTGCATTCATCAGTATGTTAGTGAGGTCGCATCACATTCAATGTAAAAACGTTTTTTTACTTTGTTTTGGACATGTCTCAAACATTTAGCCGAGCCAGCCCCAGGCTGACGTTACTGACCCTGTCTGCCTCCACTCGCTCATCATCGTCAGGTCCTCCTCCCTCGTCTCCCGGCACAGCAGCACCTGTGGCTGCTGGCGGGTCGGTGTCACTGGTCCCGGCACCAAAAAGCTCCGTCAACTTCGCACATTTAGCAGCCTCCACCTCCAGAGACTTCAACTTTTTAATCGCTGTTTCTCAGCTGTTTCTTCCTCTTATCCATTTCAAGTAGCGGACACAGTTTGGAAGATGCTCACTACTACCACTCACTAACGTTACTACTGGCTCAGCAGCAGACAAATATTGGTAGTGACTATTTTGCAATCCTCTAACATTGGTTGTGACATGTCACGACCATCTATATAGAAACCTACGCCCATGCTTATATATATATATTAACTTATATGCATCCCAAAGCCATGGAGAGAATCCATTGCTCTGGTTAAGTTTGTTCCCCGTTGCGTTACGTTGTTACTGAATTTTGGTAGTCAAAATGCAGTAGGCTACAACGAAGGAAAAACGTTATGCATCTAAATTTTCACAAAACAGTTCACTGTATCTTGCACAATCAACATACCTTAGCAAAATGCTCCTTGAAGGGCGCTTTATTCACTCCCCGCCGTCTTCTTTTCTCATCAAATTTGACAGAGCAGCACCACAGGTCTGACGCATCTTCCGGTCTACACAGAGAGCGCCAGCAAGTAAAAGACATTTCTGTTTAACAATCTACGTAGGTGTGACAGTACAAATTACATGTGAATGAATGGACTTGAAAATGTTAAATAAATGTTACGTAATGAAAGTGACTTATGAAAGACTGGTGCTTTGGTGCACTCGTACAGTTTTTTTTTCACCAGCGACACTCTTATTGTGAAGTATTTCCGTTGTTGTACTCGGTGCATTGGTGCTGATTTTATTAAAGTGAAAAGGCCGGGAAATTCAGCAGGAACTGAGGACTGAAGAAGAGGAGAACGTTGCTGATATCTATGAGGAGTTTCGAACCTGGTAAAAGTAGGTTGAAACTATTAAGCTAAATCAATATATAAAGGCAACACGATGATATTACAAATGCATTTAATGTTACATCCGTTATATTTTGAATTGTTTTTTTTTCTTTCCAGTAAAATGACACTGACAAGAACATTACTGCAGAAGTCAGCACAAGGTGGTAAAAACCTGATAAGATGGCTTCAGAAGAACAGGCTGTTGGCAAGAAAAAAGCGATGCCCTGTCTGCAACAGCAGAATGAAACTGAAAAGAACAGACACAACAAAAGATGGATATAGGTGGTAAGGTCGACACATCATTGCTACACACAATCATATAAGTGTACTGTATCTTTAGCCTTCTTAAAATTGATCAGGTTTCAAAAGAAAATAAGCATTTTGTCATTCAGAATATTGAAATACCAACCAGACCTAAGTGGGATTATTGATATCTAGATCTGTCTGTGTTTTTTGGTCTATACTTAGGGTTAGTGGTTGAGGGTAATTACATGTAGAATGGCATTCAAGCATATTTTGTCTGCACAATCTCTTGACTAGAGTGGTGACTACAAGTCACCCACTTGAGATGTGCTGTAATCAATGGATATGCAACCACGGACTTAATATGACAACTGTGCCCAATACTACACTTAGAAATAAGTAAAAATGCAATATTATTTATTGGTGAAAATGACTCTCTCCACACAAATATTTTAGGTGCACACACATGTATTTGGCATTTCATATAATATTAATAAATAAAATATCTAAAAATACATATATTTGTGTGTGCATCAGAAATACATTTGTGAAACTTTTTTGGTTATTTGTGGATTTTTTTTACATTTATATTAAATATCAAATATATGTGTGTGCACTGAAAATATTTGTGTGGAGAGAGTCATTTATATAAATCTTAACATGTATTTGTGAATCTTTTTGTGTGCATTTATTAATATTGAGACTAATCTAACTACACTAAATCCTTCAAACGCATCATGTTGAAGCATAAAACCAAAATAATGAAACAAGTCACTTTTCAAAGACTTTTAGAGGTCATTATGAATGAACAATAGTGTTTTGCCTTCAAAAACACATAAGAAACATGGTAAATTTAATTTATCAAGTCAACACATTGAATTAATGCTTATTTCTCTGTGCCATCTGCAAATTTTGTTACAGGATCTGTAGAAAGACAGCCCATAAGAGCAGGGGCATCACAAGATCCATCAGGGAGGGCTCCATATTCTCTGGGTCACACATTCCGTTGCCAAGTTGGCTGACAATCATGCACAGGTCAGGGTCCTTCTCCGTGTCTGTCTCTCAGTGTATTTTTTTTTATGCTGTACGAATGTGGCCTATTATTGCTGACCTGTTAAGACCACATTAGCAAATTTTATGTAAAAATCTAATTAGATTCTTCATTGTTGTTTTGTGATTATAATCAGGCTGATCAGTTGCTAATATACTTTTTTTTGTCTTAGTTTGTCACAGGGTTTGCGAAAGCGGCAAATCGACCTGATAGAGGATGGATGTGGGAGCAGCAAGTCACTGACTCGGGTGACAACACTCTTACGAAAAATATGCGTTAAAGCTGTCAGGCGACTGGAGAGAAGACGAGGAATGCGCATTGGAGGGAGGAGAGCTTTTGTCGCAATTGATGAGAGCAAATTCAGACACAAGAGAAAGGTACTGTTTGTTTTAGTAAAATTGCAATTTATGCTTTGAATAGTAGATTACATGTGAATTACCATGGCAATATAAATACCTATCATCAGTCATTGGTATTGTGATATAAAAATTTCATACTGTTTCATCTCTAGTTTGTACCATGACCATGAGGGTGAATCTAACGTACATCATCATCCAACATCAAATGATACATTTTCGGTGGAATACCTTTATATATGACATGCTTATTTTTCAGTACGGACGTGGACGACGAGGACACACCTGGCAAAGGCGCTCATGGGTCTTTGGCATGCTGGAGGTGAAGAGGTCCAGACGACGTCCCATCTTGAAATTGGTGAAAAATCGGTCAAGAAGGCGATTACTGCCAATAATACAAAAGTATATTAGACCGGGCACTGAGGTGATCAGTGATTGCTGGAGGGCCTACAATAGTTTGTCTAATCGAGGGTACATTCACTATCAGGTGAATCACCAAAGATATTTTGTCCACCCTGGGACTGGTGCGCATACGCAACACATTGAACGGGCATGGCGGAATTATAAAGAGGACATCTACAGATACCGGGGCAACTTTTCAGAGGAGGCTTTGAGGATGAACCTAAGGTTCATTGAATGGAATCACTGGCTTGGAAAAAAACACAAAGAGGGCATTCTTGGACGCTTGTTTGAAGATATCCAAGCATGTTACAAAGTGTAACAAACATACATAATGTTTCAGCGTTTTTTCAGACTATTTGGTCTGTGTTTTTAGTTCCTGTTTTATTTTGAAGTTCTGTGCCCTGTTTTCCTGTGTCATGGTCTGTGTCTTTTGGTCTGTCTCAAGTTCCTGTTTTATTTTGAAGTTTCGTGTCCTGGCTTCCTCTGTGCTCCCTGCTCGTGATGAAATAAAGAATGATCATGTATTACATAGTAATATATCTGAGCCTACATGGTACATGTTTGTGTTTATTTACCAATGAGGTGAGTTATCTATTACAAATTATAGATGTAAGAACATGGTAATTACATGGAAACAAACAAGGCTTTCTTTTACAGTACAGTTTCAGTTTACTTACCAGGTAAATGATCGTGTATTACATAGTAATATATCTGAACCTACATGGTACACGTTAGTGTTTATTTACCAGTGAGGTGAGTTATCTATTACAAATTATAGATGTAAGAACATGGTAATTACATGGAAACAAACAAGGCTTTCTTTTACAGTACAGTTTCAGTTTACTTACCAGGTAAATGATCGTGTATTACATAGTAATATATCTGAACCTACATGGTACACGTTAGTGTTTATTTACCAGTGAGGTGAGTTATCTATTACAAATTATATGTGTAAGAACATGGTAATTACATGGAAACAAACAAGGCTTTCTTTTACAGTACAGTTTCAGTTTACTTACCAGGTAAATGATGGTGTATTACATAGTAATATATCTGAACCTACATGGTACACGTTAGTGTTTATTTACCAGTGAGGTGAGTTATCTATTACAAATTATATGTGTAAGAACATGGTAATTACGTCGAAACAAACAAGGCTTTCTTTTACAGTACAGTTTCAGTTTACTTACCAGGTAAATGATCGTGTATTACATAGTAATATATCTGAACCTACATGGTACACGTTAGTGTTTATTTACCAGTGAGGTGAGTTATCTATTACAAATTATATGTGTAAGAACATGGTAATTACGTCGAAACAAACAAGGCTTTCTTTTACAGTACAGTTTCAGTTTACTTACCAGGTAAATGATGGTGTATTACATAGTAATATATCTGAACCTACATGGTACACGTTAGTGTTTATTTACCAGTGAGGTGAGTTATCTATTACAAATTATATGTGTAAGAACATGGTAATTACATGGAAACAAACAAGGCTTTCTTTTACAGTACAGTTTCAGTTTACTTACCAGGTAAATGATGGTGTATTACATAGTAATATATCTGAACCTACATGGTACACGTTAGTGTTTATTTACCAGTGAGGTGAGTTATCTATTACAAATTATAGATGTAAGAACATGGTAATTACATGGAAACAAACAAGGCTTTCTTTTACAGTACAGTTTCAGTTTACTTACCAGGTAAATGATCGTGTATTACATAGTAATATATCTGAACCTACATGGTACACGTTAGTGTTTATTTACCAGTGAGGTGAGTTATCTATTACAAATTATATGTGTAAGAACATGGTAATTACATGGAAACAAACAAGGCTTTCTTTTACAGTACAGTTTCAGTTTACTTACCAGGTAAATGATGGTGTATTACATAGTAATATATCTGAACCTACATGGTACACGTTAGTGTTTATTTACCAGTGAGGTGAGTTATCTATTACAAATTATAGATGTAAGAACATGGTAATTACATGGAAACAAACAAGGCTTTCTTTTACAGTACATTTTCAGTTTACTTACCAGGTAAATGATCATGTATTACATAGTAATATATCTGAACCTACATGGTACACGTTAGTGTTTATTTACCAGTGAGGTGAGTTATCTATTACAAATTATATGTGTAAGAACATGGTAATTACGTCGAAACAAACAAGGCTTTCTTTTACAGTACAGTTTCAGTTTACTTACCAGGTACATGATCGTGTATTACATAGTAATATATCTGAACCTACATGGTACACGTTAGTGTTTATTTACCAGTGAGATGAGTTATCTATTACAAATTATATGTGTAAGAACATGGTAATTACGTACAAACAAACAAGGCTTTCTTTTACAGTACAGTTTCAGTTTACTTACCAGGTAAATGATCATGTATTACATAGTAATATATCTGAACCTACATGGTACAAGTTTGTGTTGATTCAATGGCAAAGGTAAAATATCTACAATCTTAAGTATAATTTACCTAGTGTACCGAGTATTTCAGCCGTAGATTTGCTGTTTTTACCCACTTATTACCAGTAGTGATTACCAAGAATGCTTTATAATTTAGTGGGTAAATACCTAGTACTTTGCCCATAGTTTCCTTCTTATTAGAGTGGTTAATACCTAGTAATATCTTTTTGTTACCATATATTCACTGGGTAAGTAGCTAGTAATTAGGGGACTGTAGCTACCTGCTTATTACCAGCTTATAACCCAATAACACACTAAAATTTACCAAACAGTTACAAGGTAAATACCCAGCAATTTGTCCATAGTTTCATTGTACTTACCTTCTTGTTACCAGTTGTAATTACCTGGTAACGTGTTTTTGTTACCATCTAATTACTGGGTAAATACCCAGTAATTACTGTACCGTAAAAGAAAGGATTACCGAGTGTTCATTTAATAAACTGATCACACCAACACACACATTATTTAGATCCACTTAATATAAACATTTACCTCTGACTTAATGAAAAACAATGTTCTTGATCATCATCACCAATAAAATTACAAGCACATGTTCACTTAAATAACACCACAAAACAGAGACAGTCTTTTGTAATGCAGCTTCATTCAGCAGAATAGTTTTCACTATCAAGTAATTTTGCATTTTTCAACATCAGTTGGAGCTGTGACTAAAATCACTTCATCTCAAGGGCTTCATGTTTACTCACCCAATTATTTCTTGCTTTGCAAAGCACAAAGATATAGCTCAAACTATATCTTCAAAATCAAGAACATACTCAGTCTTGATAGTAAAGCTTCCATTTGTCGTCGGCCACTTCATCTCCGGGTGTTCTACATGTGCAATTGCAGTTTAATCTGCACTGGGATCTTTCCACAGTTTGCATACCAAGTTAGAGAAGGGGGAACAAAAGAGAGGAATCAGCAGGGCCGGCTCATAGGCGATATAGGCGGTCGCCTAGAGCGCCATTTGCTGGACGGTCGCCACCAGTCACCCTCGAGGGAGAAAAAAAAAATCAATAATAATTTTCGATGCCCATTGGTGCCCTCCCTTCGTGTTCTGTCTTGAAAACGGCCTGGTCCTAGGCATGGGCCCTGGGGGGAATGCACCCCCAAATGCTTCGACTGCCCCACCACCAAAACGACCCCGCTTCATTCCGAAAATCCCAAGAAAAAAAGAAAAGTATATTCAAATATATTATATTGTAATTTATTCCCATAAATGCTGCTCAGAGTAATCACAGTCCACAGCTCTTCTGCCAACAGAGTCGGGGTCTCTCTCTCTTGAGCCGTGCATACAGTCAGTAGCAGCTTCTCTCGGTTAGCATCACATTAGATACCACGGGCGCTCCAGATAGTTTTAGCCACAGGCTTGTTAGTTGTTACCATGCCTGCTAGCAACTGCTAGTAGTAGCATAGTCCCATCGACAGCTGCTGCAGAGTTTGTCTCTGTCCCGCTCCGCGGCATGGGAAGCCTCACAAGGGCAGGCTACGTACATACGGTTGTGAAGCAGGTTTCAACTTTCAACCCTTGCTGGCCTGCTGTTAGTCCTGTTGGCCCGCGAGCCTCCCCCAACCCCGCCAACAGGATTAAACAACACACGTTAGTGATAGGGGACTCCATTACCCGTAAATTCAGGTTAGCGCCGCCGGCCACTGTTTACTTCCTGGGGCCAGAGCCTCCGACAGTGGCTAATCTGAGGGTGCAGGGAGAAACAGGGAACCCAGGCAGGCACACACGACTTTCCGAAGCGCAAGCAAGTGGTGCACAATAATATAGCATCAATCAATCAGTCAAGACTTATTTTTATAGCGCTGATAACAAAATTGCATTGTCACAGATTACTTCACAGATTACAAAGAAACCTACATTTTGCCCCACCATCAAATTTCCCATCCTCCTTTCACATCTACCACCACCCACCCACCGGTAGGCTATCTGAACGAGAGAGCTGCAACTAATATACAGTAAAAACTACTATAAAACAATAAATTCTAAACTTTCCATTTTCATAGTCCCATTACAGTCTAGACCTTTCTAACAATTAGATATAACATTAAAAAAGTTGTCCTCCTATAAGAGGGGGAGTGGAGGTGTGTTTAAAATGTAAAATTGACAATGCCAATTACATCGTAACTTCACATTTAAATAGAAAATATTGTAGTGACTGGAGGAGTACCAGTTACGGACAGTGAGGGCTAGGTGGTGCAATGACTCATGGGAGTGTAATGTCAGACACTCATGAGGCTGTTATTGTTCAGATATGTTGCGTTTGATTACTTTCTGTAAATGTCCTGAGTGTTGTGGTTGTGTCCTGTTATGTTCTAAGGATGTGTGTGTTAAATTAGCATAAATATAAGTTTTACATTGTGCCACCATGGCCGAATAAAATATAGCGGGTAATGATGTTCATCAAATGTTTGTGTGTAAGGGGCGTGTCTAATATTAATAAATCTGCATCGTACTGAAGGGTCTGTCTGGTCAGGCTGTTTTCATACTAAGCTCATCTCAATTTATTAGTAGACTGACATCAAGAATTTGTTGCCCACAGACTTTGTTTTTTACGACAATCTAGAAAAAAAAATCCCACTAGAGCTTTATCGATTAAATCATGGCAAATAGGTGATGCTTATGTCTGGGTTGGCATCACAGACTGGTAGGCAGACTAAAAAACGTCATCCCTATGGCACTCAACACAGTAGCATTTGGTGACCATCAACATTTCTTACTGCCCCCCCCAATCAAGGCAGTCTAGAACCGGGCCTGCTTGAAAATAATAAATATTAACAAAATAAAGAAACAGATAAACAATTACATGTTTCTCACTTGTGGTGCTGAGTCACGTGACGTGTGGTCATTGGCTGCGCACCTCAGAGGGTCAGATAGGTGTCACGTCAAGTGACAGACAGATTATGTTTTCAACAGTTGTTTGTCCTATTCTGTCTGCTGTAGTTTTTTTTGTTGTTGTTGTTTGTACAGTAATAAGTGAATCTACTCTACATCTGTCTAGATGCGCTCAAAAAATATTTCTAGAAGCCCGTAACAGCTGCTGGAGAGGGGCCTTCTGATGCAACATCCACACAACTCTCTGAAGCATGTAAGTTTAGCCAATTGTTTGTGGTCTCTTATGCACTGCTATGTTGTTGTTGTTGTTATGATTATTATTATCATTATTGTTGTTGTTGTTGTTGTGACTGAATGGTACAAGCTTGTTAGCAATTACAGTAAATTTAGGTTTTAGGCAAATAAAATAAAGTTTATTTGTACAGTACCTACTTTATATCAAACCTTATTAATGAATTTATTAAATGAAATAGAATGACACAACAAACTTAACAGTATTGGATGTTTGAATACAGCTACAAGTCAGGCATCATGCAGCGCTACCACATCAACCACACCACCCACCTCTGAAAGTCAGCTTGAAGCAGATGAGTTATGTAATTGCATGTTACAGCTGCAGTCACATTACTGAACCATACTATGTTTATTCATAATGTATGCTGGAAAGAGTGACTTGAAAGCTCATTGTTGTTGTTCAAATAACATTTTTTTTGGGGGGGTGGGGGTGTGGGGGAAGTAATCTCCCCTGGGGCACCAAATGGGCTAGAGCCGGCCCTGGTAGGTCGGGTTGGCCTCCATTTCAACGTGTCGGTATTTGACGAGTTGGGATTTAGACTCAAAAATCTACCTTTTTTACAAATGGGATTTATGAAGACAATGATCAGTAGAAATTATTACTGCTAAAGCTCCTCCAACATTTGATGGTTCCAGCTTCTCAATTGTAGGTATAAGCTGATTTTATTTTACTCATTTTATATTTTAATACCTTGAATGTCTTTGTCTCTTTTGGAAACAGCAAACAGAACAAATGCCATTTCCACAATGATCATCTTGGCTCTTGTAAAATTGTTATGACTGTTTTTCTGATGCTTTATAGACCAAATGATTCATCTATTGATGGAGGAAATGCCAGAATTGAATCATTTCCAAAGTGCTGCTTTACCAGAGACACAAGTACATTCAGAAACAGAAAGAAATAGGAAGAGTGTTCATTTAATAAACTGATCACACCAACACACACATTATTTAGATCTACTTATTATAAACATTTAACTCTGACTTACAGTCTTGATAGTAAGAACAGACTCAGTCTTTACTTAGTTTAGGTTTATTAGCTGAGATGCCAGGACAGAAAATGTACTTTTTTTGTGTTTGAGCCTCACATGTTTGTAATGACAATGCTTGATGTTTCCTAAGAAAGGAAGTGATTTATCAGTTTTATCAGCAAAAGAAGAACAAACAAGGTATTTCAAAACTCACACACAATGGCTGATCGAACAATTGGACTCAGGTCCAAGATGGTGAATCACCACTTGTTTCTTTGATAGGAGAGGACAAAGAAACAATGGTGAATCTCAAAAGAGCCGTCATTATGATGCTGAGACTGATCGTTGTCCACTGTAGGTGGTGGTCTTTCCACTTTTCTTTGCCAAGTTACAGAAGAGAAAAACAAAACATTAGATCTGAAAAACTTACAGACAGAGAGTCAAAAATGCAGCTTGATGCTTTTGTTAAAAGTGACGAAAACATCTCAGACTTCACTTCACACAGTTGAGCAACCTAGATACAATGTTTGGCGGAGAGTCTTGTTCTGACTGACACCTCCCTCGTCCTCCTGTTAGGTTGGGACAACTTTCCCTGTGATCATTTTTATTAGCACATTAAGTTCTGAGGACATCATAGAAGTCAACTAACACCTGACTGAAGGTCTTATCAACCACATCAATTAGAGACACCTGTGTGGATGGACAAAGAGTGTCATCTGTACTAGAGCTGCAGAGATTAGCTGGTTACTCACCACTGAGTTTTTTTGTCAAACTTCAAGCAAAATGTGATGATTGCAGCTTGTCAAATGAAGGAATTAGCTATTTTTTCCTCATTTTACATTTAAATACCTTAAATGTCTTTGTCCATTTTTGAAACAGCCAACAGTACGAATGCTATTTACACAATGATCATCTTGTTTCTTATAAAATTGTTATTTTGACTGTTTTTCTGATGCTTTATAGCCCAAATGATTCATCTATTGATGGAGGAAATGCCAGAATTGAATCATTTCCAAAGTGCTGCTTTACCAGAGACACAAGTACATTCAGAAACAGAAAGAAATAGGAAGAGTGTTCATTTAATAAACTGATCACACCAACACACACATTATTTAGATCTACTTATTATAAACATTTAACTCTGACTTACAGTCTTGATAGTAAGAACAGACTCAGTCTTTACTTAGTTTAGGTTTATTAGCTGAGATGCCAGGATAGAAAATGTACTTTTTTTGTGTTTGAGCCTCACATGTTTGTAATGACAATGCTTGATGTTTCCTAAGAAAGGAAGTGATTTATCAGTTTTATCAGCAAAAGAAGAACAAACAAGGTATTTCAAAACTCACACACGATGGCTGATCGAACGATTGGACTGAGGTCCAAGATGGTGAATCACCACTTGTTTCTTTGATAGGAGAGAACAGAGAAACAATGGTGAATCTCGCATCATGTGCCCACTGATATCACATTTGGGTGTGATATGCTCCAGGCTGAAGGAGTGTGTGTGTGTGTGTGTGTGTGTGTGTGTGTGTGTGTGTGTGTCAAGTGATGCCAAGTTAGAGAAGATGGTTAGTTGCATACAAAGACCCTCAGTCTGTGTGACGCATAATTCGACTAATGTGAAATTAGTCGCGTAGCAAAGCAAACTACCAATAACCTGACTACACAGAGATCACAATAACACCCAAACAGTGAACCCATGTGCGTTACATCAACAAGAGCTAAAAAGTCCTGTGCTTAGCCATGTTATGCTATGCTGTGTGCTATCTAGGCCCAGTTCAAAGTTACCAGTCTTTGAAGAAAAGGTGTTGGTGGTTCCTTGGCTGATGAGCCAAGAAGGTGAAGGTTGTAATTCCAATGTTGAACAATGAATGACAATAATGTAATGTAATGACAATGAATGATGTTTCCTAAAAAGGAAGTGATTTATCAGTTTTATCAGCAACTGAAGAACAAACAAGGTATTTCAGAAGTCAGAGGTAAAAGAGTCAACTTCCTCTTTGTAAAGTCAAAAGAAATATACAGTATATAAGTTTATTGTTAAGTCTTGTAACATAACAGTACATCCTGAAATTAAATGTAAACTAGAGACCATCTTGTGATGGCAGGCCCGTAAACATGATCACGTTCCGACCCATGACTACTCAGTATTGATTACTACATTGTCACAGGAGTACTCAGTACTGTCATAACCCGGCTCTTAGGCCATGACAAATACGGGATGGACACAATAGATGACTGAGAATTAAAGTGTTAATTATGATGAAGCATATAACTGGAAATAAATAACTACAACTGTGGAGTGTGTGAGTCAGTATTATCAGTATTGTAAATGTGAATATGTGAGCATTATGAGGTGTGCAGTGCTGTAGCGTGAAAACAAAACCAAAACCAAACAAAGCAAAGGCGTGTGGACGGTGGCTGGGTCCAGACCAAGTGAGAGAGAATGCAGAGCTGGGCTTTTATCATGTGGGAGCGCTTAGCCCAGGTGCTCCAAACCTGGCTGGCTACTGCTACGTCCTCCTCAACACCTTCAAAGAGAAACAGTACCACACAGTAACTTGTCCACATCACCCAAATATCACACAGTTAGGCAGGGGCCGTCACAGCACTCGTGGCTTGGACCACATCCATCTTTGAACTCAGCCTTCATTTTGTTCTCATCTACACACCTGAGAAGTTTTATGGCTGCATCTAACACAGTTGTGATGCTATCGTGTTGTCTTTGCATTTATTAAAGTAACATCAGGATTAAATTGACTTCTCACCTTTCCACAGCTTGTTTGTCAGAACCAAAAAAAAACTGGTGTCACAGACAGCAAAGTGAGCACTGTGAGATCTAGAGGTGATGTGGACGTCTTTGCTGAGCAGTCATGAGTTACCCGTCTCTTTATAAGGATGGAGATGGAGGATGGAGATGGAATAATCTTCATCCAATCTTCATCCAGTCATTCTGTATTTGGGTCAGTGACATATACACCAGAAAAAAGTGTTTTTTCAAAAACTTCAAATAACAGGCATAAAAATGATTGACTTTTGTTCTACTAACTCTCATCTTTATAGAAACATATATTATTTTTAGATTTTCAATTGGAATCAGAATTTATGTGACAATTTGTTGTATTAGTGCCTAAAATCGTCATATGGTGTGACATGAAAATAATTGTATATAAAATGAAAATGGATTATACCTTTCTTAAGTTACTCACTTTATCAAAGTCCTTTATCATAACTAAACTGTGATCCATTATAGTTTTGTGAAAATTAATTAAATTTGTGTATTATTTTCTAAATCATTGCTCAATGTGAGACCTATGTCGTCAGTCTTTCAACTTATTTTCTATTTATTGTGACAAACCTTGCTATAAAATTATAAAAATATTTGTGACTCTTGCTCATACTATTTTCTATGTATTCCATGAACATTTTCACATTTTATCATTAATAAAGGTATGTTATTTTCACAATTTGGAATGTCACACCACATGATATAGTGTCACACCATATGATCATGTCGCCATGTGTCACTGCAAAACATGTAATAACCTACCTATTGGTGAGTACTGATCACTCATATGGCAGGAAATATTAATTAGGGTTGAGATGTGATGAGATTCTCTGCATTTCATAACTGCGTTCCTCTTAGTTGCACTGCCTACAGTGTTCTAGTCCAATGATATTTTAGATATCATGTATTGCCAGGCTTCAAGAAATCTGCCCCAAGGCCTTTTGAATCAACAATGAAGGCACCCTCTAAAACCCTCCCTCAGACCTTCCTATTGGTCAGCGAATGGAAACAGACAGTTGTCGTTTACTTTTCTTTTCTTTGCCTCAGCAACTCCTCTCTCCTCACAGGGTGTCATTATTTGCCTCAAGCTGACAAAAAAAAAGGGACTGTATGGTTTAAGACGAAGACAAAACATTGTTTAGACTTAAACAGCATTCTAAGGTTTCTGTGAAGGGGTCTGCTGTGTCTGTCTGATAAACTAGAAATCTGTATCACCGAATAAAACTAAACTAAACTAAACACAATCTATTGTGGATAATTACAGCTTTTATGTGATGATGGATGCAAACAAATGTTTAAAAGGACAAAACATACATTGGACTTTGTTATTTATTGTTATATCTGCAGGAAATTACAATTCGTATCATATGGTGTGACAATCAAAATCATATGGTGTGACAGGCAGACATGTCACACCATATGATAAAGTGTCACACCATATTATGTTTTCTGCACTTAGCACAACCTTGAGTCTTGTAGCTACACATTAACATGCTAACAAGATGCTAGCTATAACAAAGCAACATAGATTTACATGTAATTATGACAAAAAAAAAATAATTTCTTTTGCATTTCTATGAAAAATGTGCCACACCAAAAGACATCTGGAAGTGGGACTTTTGTCAGAGTGCCAACAAAATCTGATTTATTGAAAATATAAAAATGATAGCTCACCTCAGAAACCTGTCATGGTCTGGTATTAATAGTACTAAACAACCTTGCTGAAGAAGGACCTCTCATTCCCAAGGATGTCAAAACAGTTGCCCGTTGAAATATCCCAAAATAGTGTCACACCATATGATTTTGATTTGTGTGACAAAATCTTTTTGATCAGAACTGACTCAAAACATTATGCTTGGACTTTGAAAAGAGTAGGCTCACAAATAGACATCTGTATTATTTTTCTGTATTGTTTTGAGAATTTTTGCATTTATTTTTCTTAGCTTTATTCAAGTTCTTACTTTGAGAAACAAGTGCCGGACAGTCACACCATATGAGTTTTGTTATGTTTGGTTGAAAATTCTGAAAAAATGAGTGATGAACTGTTTCAATGTTGAGTATGTTCACATAAAGCACAATCTTCTGCACAATATTGAGAAGGTTTTTTTTTTTATACATGTTTGACACTGAAGACAGCAAAACTGCCATGTCACGTCACACACCCGTTTCTTAATGTGTTTTTCAAAGTCAAGTTCTGCACATGGATGACAAGACGTTGTTCTAATCTCACTTTGTCATGACGGGACATTTCACTGTCCTCACAGTCACACAAAGTTACACAACACTACTTATCATTCCCCGGCTCTATGGCCTCACAAAATGTGACCATTAGAAGTTCTGTCCTATAACTGTATATATAATTAAAAAGACAATGCATGATGTTTTTGTTAAGACAAGAAGTAATTTATTTGTTATATCAGCAAAATATCATCATTTAAAACAACAGGCACAAAACAGACACAGCCTTTTTGTAATGCACCTTTTTATTCAGCAGGAATGTTTTCAACATCAAGCAATTTTACATTTTTCTAAATCAATGGGAGCTGTTCCTGAGATCACAACGCACATCTCAAAGGCTTCATGTTTACCCATCCAATTATTTCTTGCTCTGCAAAGCACAAAGATGTAGCTGAATCAATATTTTCAAAAAGAACACTGTTCACTCAAAAGAGCCGTCATTATGAAGCTGAGGCTGATCGTTGTCCACTGTAGGTGGGGATCTTTCCACTCTTCTTTACCAAGTTACAGAAGAGAAAAACAAAACATTAGATCTGAAAAACTTACAGACAGAGAGAGTCAAAAATGCAGCTTGATGCTTTTGTTAAAAGTGACCAAAAACATCTCAGACTTCACACAGTTGAGCAACCTAGATACAATGTTTGGCAGAGAGTCTTGTTCTGACTGACACCTCCCTCGTCTTCCTGTTAGGTTGGGACAACTTTCCCTGTGATCATTTTTATTAGCACATTAAGTTCTGAGGACATCATAGAAGTCAACTAACACCTGACTGAAGGTCTTATCAACCACATCAATTAGAGACACCTGTGTGGATGGACAAAGAGTGTCGTCTGTACTAGAGCTGCAGAGATTAGCTGGTTACTCACCACTGAGTTTTTTTGTCAAATTTCAAGCAAAAATGCCAAAAATGTGATGATTGCAGCTTGTCAAATGAAGGAATTAGCTATTTTTTCCTCATTTTACATTTAAATGCCTTAAATGTCTTTGTCCATTTTGGAAACAGCCAACAGTACGAATGCTATTTACACAATGATCATCTTGTTTCTTATAAAATTGTTATTTTAAATGTTTCTCTGATGCTTTATAGACCAAATGATTCATCTATTGATGGAGGAAATGCCAGAATTGAATCATTTCCAAAGTGCTGCTTTACCAGAGACACAAGTACATTCAGAAACAGAAAGAAATAGGAAGAGTGTTCATTTAATAAACTAATCACACCAACACACACATTATTTAGATCTACTTATTATAAACATTTACATCTGACTTTATAAAAAACAATGTTCTTGATCATCATCACCAATAAAATTACAAGCACATGTTCACTTAAATAAGACCACAAAACAGAGACAGTCTTTTGTAATGCAGCTTTATTCAGCAGGATAGTTTTCACTATCAAGCAATTTTACATTTTTCAACATCAGTTGGAGCTGTGACTAAAGTCACTACATCTCAAGGGCTCCATGTTTACTAATCCAATTATTTCTTGCTTTGCAAAGCACAAAGATATAGCTCAAACTATGTCTTCAAAATCAAGAACATACTCAGTCTTGATAGTATAGCTTCCATTTGTCGTCAGCCACTTCATCTTCGGGTGTTCTACATGTGCAATTGCAGTTTAATCTATTCTGGGATCTTTCCACACTGTTTGCATACCAAGTTAGAGAAGGGGGAAGAAAAGAGAGGAATCAGTTAGTTAAATTATCAACAGAGGTCAATCAACAGAATCTTAATTGACAAATATTCAATAATTAAATAATTTTGCAATAATTTTTCAAGCAAAATCTGGCAGAAATTCACTGATTCCAGCTTCTGAAATGTGTCGACTTGCTTCTTTACCCTCTATCATATCATCATGAATTTAAATGTGTTGGACAAAATAAAGTAATTGAAGACATCAACTTGGGATCTGGTTAATACTGATGCTTTCTATGTTTGACAGGTTTGAGGCATTTCACAAAGTCTTTTTATGTCTTTTATTCGTCTGTTTGAAATCAACAGAAAATATTCAGTAATACTTACCTTGTACCTGCGTTTCCTAAAGGGACAAAAAGATGAAAATGAGATGAATAAACATCAGTATATTATTATCACATTTGAAAATCTTTACATTTAGAACATTAATGATGCTCTTTACTTAGTATAAGGTTTATTATCTGAAATGCCATGACTACATAAAAGATTTTAGCTAAACACAGAACTAAATGAAGTTGTATGTAGTCAGTTAGTACAGTCAAGTGTGATTTGTTGATCTCAGACTAAAGTAGCCTGCTGTTTGTGTAAATAAGAGGTCAATCTGTTAACATCAACTCAGTATGTAGGAACACTTGTGACTTGCCGCCTCCACTCCTACCACTGCAATCACTGTTAGCGCTGTTACAACCGCCAGTTTGAGGAGCACTCTGCCCGGGTTCAGACATGAGGACGACCAGCATCAACACCAGAAAGATCATAACACACTTCATCCTGAGGAACAAATCACAATGGCCACATCCAGAATCATTCACTGCCTTCATTCACCAGTGTCAAAGCTCATCACATCTCATCTATAAGACTTTGCATTTATTAAAGATTTATTAAACATCAGGATTAAATTGACTTCTCACCTTTCCACAGCTTGTTTGTCAGAAACAAAAAAAAACTGGTGTCACAGACAGCAAAGTGAGCACTGTGAGATCTAGAGCTGATGTGTATGTCTCTGCCGAGCAGTCGTGAGTTACCCGTCTCTTTATAAGGATGGAGATGGAACAATCTTATCCAGTCATTCTGTATTTCTCAATGTGTTTTGCAATGTCGAGTTCTCCACATGGATGACAAGATGTTGATCTAATCTCACTTTGTCATGACGGGACATTTCACTGTCCTCACAGTCACACAAAGTTACACAACACTACTTATCATTCCCCGGCTCTATGGCCTCACAAAATGTGACCATTAGAAGTTCTGTCCTATAACTGTTTATATGACTAAAAAGACAATGCATGATGTTTTTGCTAAGACAAGAAGTAATTTATTTGTTATATCAGCAAAATATCATCATTTAAAACAACAGGCACAAAACAGAGACAGCCTTTTTTGTAATGCACCTTTTTTTTCAGCAGGAATGTTTTCAACATCAAGCAATTTGACATTTTTCTAAATCAATGGGAGCTGTTCCTGAGATCACAACACACATCTCAAGGGCTTCATGTTTACCCATCCAATTATTTCTTGCTTTGCAAAGCACAAAGATGTAGCTGAATCAATATTTTCAAAAAGAACACTGTTCACTCAAAACAGTGAAGAGAAGCTGAGACTGATCGTTGTCCACTGTAGGTGGGGGTCTTTCCACTCTTCTTTACCAAGTTACAGAAGAGAAAAACAAAACATTAGATTTGAAAAAAGTAGTCAAATTATCAACAGAGTCAAAAATACAGCTTGATGCTTTTGTTAAAAGTCACAGTGACACTGACTAACAGCCAGACAACAGCAGCCTGCCACACAACGCAAATGCACATGATTGCACAACTTTAATGCCACTGCATATGTTTTAATGTTGCTTAACTGGACCTCCTTTCAAATCAGTGTGGACGTGTGCAAACTGACTGACACCTCCCTTGTCCTCCTGTTAGGTTGGGACAACTTTCCCTGTGATCATTTTTATTAGCACTTTAAGTTCTGAGGACATCATAGAAGTCAACTTACACCTGACTGAAGGTCTTATCAACCACATCAATTAGAGACACCTGTGTGGATGGACAAAGAGTGTCATCTGTACTAGAGCTGCAGAGATTAGCTGGTTACTCACCACTGAGTTTTTTTGTCAAACCTCAAGCAACATTTGATGATTGCAGCTTGTCAAATGAAAGAATTAGCTATTTTTTCCTCATTTTACATTTTAATACCTTGAATGTCTTTGTCTCTTTTGGAAACAGCCAACACTACAAATGTCTTTTACACAATGATCATCTTGTTTCTTATAAAATTGTTATTTTAACTGTTTTTCTGATGCTTTATAGACCAAATGATTCATCTATTGATGGAGGAAATGCCAGAAGACACAAGTACATTCAGAAACAGAAAGAAATAGGAAGAGTGTTCATTTAATAAAGTGATCCCACCAACACACACATTATTTAGATCTACTTAATATAAACATTTACCTCTGACTTAATGAAAAACAATGTTCTTGATCATCATCACCAATAAAATTACAAGCACATGTTCACTTAAATAAGACCACAAAACAGAGACGGTCTTTTGTAATGCAGCTTTATTCAGCAGGATAGTTTTCACTATCAAGCAATTTTACATTTTTCAACATCAGTTGGAGCTGTGACTAAAGTCACTACATCTCAAAGACTTCATCCAATTATTTCTTGCTTTGCAAAGCACAAAGATATAGCTCAAACTATATCTTCAAAATCAAGAAAAGACTCAGTCTTGATCGTATCGCCTCAATTTGTCGTCGGCCACTTCATCTTGGGATCTTTCCACACTGTTTGCATACCAAGTTAGAGAAGGGGGAACAAAAGAGAGGAATCAGTTAGTTAAATTATCAACAGAGGTCGATCAACAGAATCTTAATTGACAAATACTCAATAATTGAATAATTTTGCAATAATTTTTCAAGCAAAATCTGACAGAAATTCACTGATTCCAGCTTCTGAAATGTGTCAACTTGCTTCTTTACCCTCTATTATATCATCGTGACTTTAAATGGGTTGGACAAAATAAGGTAATTGAAGACATCATCTTGGGATCTGGTTAATACTGATGCTTTCTATGTTTGACAAGTTTGAGGCATTTCACAAAGTCTTTTTATGTCTTTTATTCGTCTGTTTGAAATCAACAGAAAATATTCAGTAATACTTACCTTCTACGTCCGTTTCCTAAAGGGACAAAAAGATGAAAATGACATAAATAAACATTAGTATAATATTATCACATTTGAAAATCTTTACGTTTAGAACATTAATGATGCTCTTTACTAGTATAAGGTTTATTATCTGAGATGCCAGGACTAAATAAAAGATTTTAGCTAAACACAGAAATAAATGAAGTTGTATGTAGTCAGTTAGTACAGTCAAGTGTGATTTGTTGATCTCAGACTAAAGTAGCCTGCTGTTTGTGTAAATCAGAGGTCAATCTGTTAACATCAACACAGTATGTAGGAACACTTGTGACTTGCCGCCTCCACTGCCACCACCGCAATTACTGCCAGCGCCACTACAACCGCCAGTTTGAGGAGCACTCTCCCCGGGTTCAGCCATGAGGACGACCAGCGTCAACACCAGAAAGATCATAACACACTTCATCCTGAGGAACAAATCACAATGGCCACATCCAGAATCATTCACTGCCTTCATTCACCAGTGTCAAAGCTCATCACATCTCATCTAAAAGACTTTGCATCTATTAAAGTAACATCAGGATTAAATTGACTTCTCACCTTTCCACAGCTTGTTTGTCAGAACCAAAAAAAAAACTGGTGTCACAGACAGCAAAGTGAGCACTGTGAGATCTAGAGGTGATGTGGACGTCTTTGCTGAGCAGTCGTGAGTTACCCGTCTCTTTATAAGGATGGAGACGGAATAATCTTATCCAGTCATTCTGTATTTCTCAATGTGTTTTTCAAAGTCAAGTTCTGCACATGGATGACAAGATGTTGATCTAATCTCACTTTGTCATGACGGGACATTTCACTGCCCTCACAGTCAAACAAAGTTACACAACACTACTTATCATCCCTCGGCTCTATGGCCTCACACAATGTGACCATTAGAAGTTCTGTCCTATAACTGTTTATATGACTAAAAAGACAATGCATGATGTTTTTGCTAAGACAAGAAGTAATTTATTTGTTATATCAGCAAAATATCATCATTTAAAACAACAGGCACAAAACAGAGACAGTCTTTTTGTAATGCACCTTTTTTTCAGCAGGAATGTTTTCAACATCAAGCAATTTTACATTTTTCTAAATCAGCTGGAGCTGTTCCTGAGATCACAACACACATCTCAAGGGCTTCATGTTTACGCATCCAATTATTTCTTGCTTCGCAAAGCACAAAGATGTAGCTGAATCAATATTTTCAAAAAGAACACTGTTCACTCAAAAGAGCCGTCATTATGAAGCTGAGACTGATCGTTGTCCACTGTAGGTGGGGATCTTTCCACTCTTCTTTACCAAGTTACAGAAGAGAAAAACAAAACATTAGATCTGAAAAAAGTAGTCAAATTATCAACAGAGAGAGTCAAAAATACAGCTTGATGCTTTTGCTAAAAGTCACAGTGACACTGACTAACAGCCAGACAACAGCAGCCTGCCACACAACGCAAATACACATGACTGCACGACTTTAAAGCCACTGCATGTGTTTGAATGTTGCTTAACTGGACCTCCTTTCAAATCAGTGTGGACGTGTACAAACTGACTGACACCTCCCTCGTCCTCCTGTTAGGTTGGGACAACTTTCCCTGTGATCATTTTAATTAGCACTTTAAGTTCTGAGGACATCATAGAAGTCAACTTACACCTGACTGAAGGTCTTATCAACCACATCAATTACAGACACCTGTGTGGATGGACAAAGAGTGTCATCTGTACTAGAGCTGCAGAGATTAGCTGGTTACTCACCACTGAGTTTTTTTTGTCAAACCTCAAGTAAAATGTGATGATTGCAGCTTGTCAAATGAAGGAATTAGCTATTCTTTCCTCATTTTACATTTTAATACCTTGAATGTCTTTGTCTCTTTTGGAAACAGCCAACAGTACAAATGTCATTTACACAATGATCATCTTGGCTCTCATAAAATTGTTATTTTGACTGTTTTTCTGATGCTTTATAGCCCAAATGATTCATCTATTGATGGAGGAAATGCCAGAATTGAATCATTTCCAAAGTGCTGCTTTACCAGAGACACAAGTACATTCAGAAACAGAAAGAAATAGGAAGAGTGTTCATTTAATAAACTGATCACACCAACACACACATTATTTAGATCTACTTAATATAAACATTTACATCTGACTGGTTAATTTAGTACAGTCAAGTGTGATTTGTTGATCACAGACTAAAGTAGCCTGCTGTTTGTGTAAATCAGAGGACAATCTGTTAACATCAACACAGTATGTATGTACAGTTGTGACTTAAATGTTCTTGGGCGTAATATTGAGCCTGTAGGATTCCTGGGCTGGGTACGAAAATAACGACAATAATGTAATGTAATGACAATGCATGATGTTTCCTAAGTCAGGAAGTGATTTATCAGTTTCATCAGCAACTGAAGAAAAAACAAGGTATTTCAGAACTGAGAAGTAAAAAGATCAACTTCCTCTTTGTAGAATTAAAAGACAGATACAGTATATAAGTTTATTGTTAAGTCTTGTAACATAACAGTACAATCTGAAATGAAATGTAAACTAGAGACCATCTTGTGATGGCAGGCCCGTAAACATGATCACCTTCGGACCCATGACTACTCAGTAGTGATATGGCTGGCTACTGCTACGTACTCCTCAACACCTTCAAAGAGAAACAGTACCACACAGTAACTTGTCCACAACACCCAAATATCACACAGTCAGGCAGGGGCCGTCACAGCACTCGTGGCTTGGACCACATCCATCTTTAATCTCGGCCTTCATTTTGTTCTCATCTACACACCTGAGATGTTTTATGGATGCATCTAACACAGTTGTGATGCTATCCTATTGTCTTTGCATTTACTAAAATAACATCAGGATTAAATTGACTTCTCACCTTTCCACAGCTTGTTTGTCAGAACCCAAACAAAAACTGGTGTCACAGACAGCAGGATTGAGATGGAATAATCTTACCCAGTCATTCTGTATTTCTCAATGTGTTTTTCAAAGTCAAGTTCTCCACATGGATGACAAGATGTTGATCTAATCTCACTTTGTCATGACGGGACATTTTACTGTCCTCACAGTCACACAAAGTTACACAACACTACTTATCATCCCCCAGCTCTATGGCCTCTGTCATATTTCCCCAGCTAAGTGCTTATTTTGTCAGTTTCTGTCTTGTGGTTTCTGTGTTTTATTTTGTTACTCACCCTGTTGTCTCTGTTCTAGGTCCGTCACTTCCTGCCCCTGTGTCCTTACCTCCTGTGTGATTACCTGTCCCCACCCTGATGTGTTTCACCTGTGTCTCATCGTCTCACCCCCTGTGTGCTTTAAGTAGTCTGCCTTCCCCAACTCCTGTGCCACTTCGTCTTAGCTTGTCTTGCATTCCAGCCCTTTTCCTAGTGTTCCGAGTGTGTTTTGATAGCCCGACTTTTGCCTGTTTCTCCGACCCTGTCTCTGCCTGACCCCCTCTGGATTTGTTTGCCTGCCTTGGACTGATTATCTGTGTACCGTACCCGTTTTTGGAATAAAGTTTTTTTGTGTTCTCTGAGGCCTGTGTCCTGCATTTTGGGTCCACCCTCTGCTCGGCCGTGATAGTACGAACTGGCCAGTATGGACCCAGCGGACGCTGGCTCTGTGCTGTAGGCGCATGCACAGAAGATTCAGAGTCAAGATGACCACATCAGCACCCTGAGACATGAGATCGGGGACTCTCTGACAGACAGGAGAGCTTCATGTCGTCAATGAGTGCACAGATTACCTTTTTAGTTGATAAGTTGCAGCAGACACAGTCGCCACCATTGCCTCCCACCACCAGTGCCGCGGCGTCTCCGGCTGGATACACCGCTCCTTTGTCTTCTGTCACACCCATGAGGGCGGCTAGACATTAAGATTCCTTTAGAAACTCTACTGGGGAGATTCACCGACTCAAAACAACACACAGACGCCAGTTACAGGGAACAAGTTATATTTTAAAAAGAATAAATAAATGATAAAAACAGTAAAAATGTAATATAAAACGAAATGGTAAAATAAGATTAAAAAAACAGTCCAAGGTGTGTCCACAATATCCCAGGGTCCAATGGGCAAGGCGCCTAAAAGTCCAATCTGTGAGGTGGTTGCTACTTCGGGAGGCCTGGCGTCCACTGCCACGTGGCATCCGGCTCTAGCAGGTACAGGAGGGAAAGGAGAAGGAGAACCCAAATCAACAGACCCTTCAGTTCTCACTCGTTCGTCTTCAGATGAAGAAATAGCCTAATAGAAATATTAAATCAAGACAAAATTATATACACTAAACAAAACAAACAGAGCAAAAATCAAAAGAAATTCGTCACACAAACTTAAGCAAATTAATGGAAAAATCACAAATAAAATACACCAAAGTAAACATGCGAATAACTAGCAGCCTTCCCCTTTTAGTCTCGGTTCGGTAGATACACTCTTCTGACGAAATCAGTAGTCCTATGAACTAGACATAGCCAGCGGTAGAATAAAGGATGAGTGAAGAGGGAGACTTAACTGAAGGAGGGGTGAAGCGTGCATTCACCCCTCCGCTTTCCCACGTGGCGTGTCTCCCTCTCGGTAGCAGTCGGACGTCTTATAGTCTCTCCGCTGCTGCTCTTTCCTGGTGTGGTCGAGCTGTCAGGACTCTTCTCGTTCTCTTGGAGCTCAGTCAATCCGGCCGTAGGCTGGCAGGGTACCCACGGGGTCTTAAAAACTTGAAAAAGTCTTAAATTTGATAACCGTAAATTAAGGCCTTGAAAAGGTGTAGGAACACATGTCCATCGCCTCTGCATTCCATTGAGGTTCTGTTCTTGCATTAATTACTCCTCTCATCTGCAAGAGGACTGTTTTCAAGAAAGAGACGCCATGAAGTCTCTCACCTCTTCACCTGACTTGTTTTGCTTTCAATGAAACCGTCAGATGGACGCTTCACAGGAGAACCCCCCTCATTTATTTACAGCTTTGGATAACCATTTGTCCTCTTTCCCCACTCAAGATATTGACACTCCTTTCTCTCAGGTTGGTCGAGGTCATCATCAAATGAATCCACTCTCCAGAGTAAAAGTACTCTGGGCCTCTTCTCTGTTTTTCTAGCCCTCCTGCCCAAATGGTTTACGACTATGCTTCTCTTATCACACATTCCAACCTATAATGGTTTCTGCACTCATCCCGATTTCAAGCAAGTTCTAAAATACCATTAAACCAGGAACTCATCCTCTTAATTTTAACAGGTTAGGAAACAGTAAAAGAAGTTCATAAAACTGATCGTTTTCCCGTTTCTCTACGATTAAGATAACTAAGGCAGAAGGCCGCATTAACTGACTTGAGTCTCAGTTTAAAGCACAAAAGGAGGAACAGGCTGAAATGCAGGAAGGAAACTCAGAGCTCAAACAAGTCCTTCATGCCCAAGGGCTAGAGCTAGATAAAACAGAATATGAACTTGGAAAAGTAACTAAACATCTTGAAGATGCTAACAAAGACCTTGGAAAAGCAACCGAGGAAAATAAGGAGCTAAAATTTAAGCTCGAAGTCTGGGACAGGGCCAGACAAAGAGAAAGGAAATGTCTACAAGACATGCAACAGGCACTAAAGGAAGCCAGGGACCAAGTTAACGAATCCCATCTTGAACAGATGGAGCAAGAGCCAGAGCTTGAAGAGGTTAAAAGGGAATTAAAGCACTCCCTTGAGTATAGTTCATTCCCAAAAGCGCCTGAGGGTGCAAACTCTCATGAGGAAAGGAAAGAGAGCAGATTCCACAGGAACGCTCAATTAGGCATGTCCTCGCCACGAACTATGTCGCCCATAGACCCCACTGTCCACTCTCGGACTGACAGGGACCTGCGTGACTGAGATAAAAGGTCTCCCTCCCCTCAGCCTCTCCCTCCTCCAAGCGCGCAATATTCGCGAGGCCCCTCTGACAGGGACCTAGATAAAATAGCTCGAAACATAACCCATTTCGAACCCAAACCTGGTGCCTTTGATGAAACTTCCTGGCAATTCGACCCTGAATTTCTTCCCAACCCTCCCACCCAAATGATCGGCGTTGCCGCTTGACCTCAGGCAGTAGCCAATACTCCTGCCGACTCTTCAGAACCGAGACGTTCCGGTCCTGACTTGAAATACTTGCATGACGCACGCACTGCCCTGCGCATTGTCGAGGGGCCCCTTGTACATGTCTCCGATGCTCTCACTTCCCTTGCATTCGTGGTGCCTCAGAGCCACAGGGGGGTGATGCTAATGCAGGCCCATAACTCTCCGTGCGCAGAACATAGAAAAGCCAAAGCAACATACCAGGCACTCCAACAAGTAGCCTATTGGCCACACATGCAGGAAGATGTAGCAAACTACATCAAAGACTGCTCGATTTGCCGTCAGGCCCAACTGTCAAACCTGCTTCACAGAGCTCCCTTCCCACGAAGGGGCTGCAGAGCCTACTATGACCAAAAAGTGTCCCATGACAAAGTCCAAGTGGGGGACAAGGTGTGGTACTACACCTCTGCTCCCCTGACTAGAAAGGCCAACCAAAACACCAGAAGGCTTGACCACAAGCTTCTGCCCCAAAAGATCAAAGTAAACAAAGGCCAGAAAGAGCAGACGCTTAAGTGGGTCCATCGCAACCAGATGAAACCACACAAGAACCCCATGGGACTTGACAGGGATGCAAACTTCTCTGTTAGGTCATAAATGAGGATAAAACCCTTAAAGCACTTAAAAGTGCCAATCGCGAGTAGAATTATTTTTTTTGCCAACAAAGGTCACTGTTGTTCGCGTCATTTACAAAAGTTGAATTGAGAAACAGGCTTTGCAAATCAACCTGCTAACTTAACCTGCTTAACTAAATACAGTCATTTGATTCACCCAAACTAATTGATCCCAAGTGGGGGTTAATCTAACACGTTTGCCTTTGGTCCAAAGTGTATAATAAATTGACAAGTAGTATCAAACCAAACTCTGAATGTATGTGAATTTCAAGCTGAAATCCCAGACATCAGAGCACAGATCAACCAACAACAGCAGGTGCTACAAACATAAGCCAGTCATTGTAGAGCATCATTTTGGTGGTCAATACCCATAGTGAAGTTCTGAACAAAACTCTCCTTGCTATAATCAGAATTAGAATCAGAAATACTTTAGTGATCCCTGAAGGGATATTGCTTGTGTTACAGCTGCTCCCATTCAGTCTTAGAAAATAAGCAGAAATGTACATCTATATGAACAGTGTAATAAATATTTACATAAGTAAACATTCTCCTTTCGGTAGTCTCGGTTGATTATGCTCACACACAACTGGTCAGTCGTTATGGCAGACACGCTGAGAGACATTGGATCCTCAGTGAACAGCTTAGCCATAAATAAGATTCTTCTGCATCTTATCCCGCTGTTTCTGGTGAAGGAAGTTTTATCCACCATCACCAGAGCACGTTATCCTATACATTGGAAATTTAGCTCTATCATTTGGACACAAACCAATATGAAAGCGAAATCAAGACATCTAAATTTTTCGACAAACACACACTCGAGTTAGAGCAAAACACTCTTACTCAAGTGCAGTGATCAGTTAGTGATAGCGACTCTTACAGCTAGTTGATAACAGTTACTAGTGACAGCTTTATAATAGGCTCCTTAATCCTAGAAGATTAAGATTAGAACTTTCCACTAACCAAGTTAGTATTATCAGTATCGTTTTCCCTTATTCTTTCTTTACTATATGATTAGACCTTAGCACATGCCAAAGACAGACACCATCTCTGATCATAAAGTGGGCCACCTGTGCTCCTCGACGATGGACATCATGACTTCATCGATCCAAAGTTCCCGCTACTACGGTCATTCAGATCGAAGTGGGGGATATGTAGGAACACATGTCCATCGCCTCTGCATTCCATTGAGGTTCTGTTCTTGCATTAATTACTCCTCTCATCTGCAAGAGGACTGTTTTCAAGAAAGAGACGCCATGAAGTCTCTCACCTCTTCACCTGACTTGTTTTGCTTTCAATGAAACCGTCAGATGGACGCTTCACAAGAGAACCCCCCTCATTTATTTACAGCTTTGGATAACCATTTGTCCTCTTTCCCCACTCAAGATATTGACACTCCTTTCTCTCAGGTCGGTCGAGGTCATCATCAAATGAATCCACTCTCCAGAGTAAAAGTACTCTGGGCCTCTTCTCTGTTTTTCTAGCCCTCCTGCCCAAATGGTTTACGACTATGCTTCTCTTATCACACATTCCAACCTATAATGGTTTCTGCACTCATCCCAATTTCAAGCAAGTTCTAAAATACCATTAAACCAGGAACTCATCCTCTTAATTTTAACAGATTAGGAAACAGTAAAAGAAGTTCATAAAACTGATCTTTTTCCCGTTTCTCTATGATTAAGATTGACTGAGATCAAGTTTTAATGTTTAATGTGTCCTGTGATCGGTGGAACCACAGCACCTCCTGATGGTGAGTCCTGGTACAGTTGGATGAGCTGTTTAAGAACTATTCTGTTTAATATGTTTATTGTTATCACCAGTAAATGTCTCTGATATGTTTTTGTTTTAACAAGTATTAAGCTAGAACTAGGAGAAATATGTATAAGTGATCAATTCTACCAGTTCTACCTATTGTATATTCAAGTGTGTTTTTCTTTTACGATTTTAATTATGTCATAATCCTTTTTCATGATAGACAAAGTACATCTATTGAGCCATGGTGAGATTCTGTGAAAGGTGAAGCACGGTTTTGAAACGTTTAAAACTATAGTTTAGCTTAGTGAGTTCCTGTGAATTTTCACACTTACTACTTGGAGACAAAAAGCCAGCAGTCCTGCCCCCAGGGACGCCCGACTCTTTGACAAGCCCCCAGCGCTTGCTAGCGGTACCACCCCGCTGGGCATTGAGCCAAGATCTGCACCGGATCGGTACGGGACCAGCTGCCCTCTTCCTAAGACATCGGACCAAGGTGTCCAACCGGCTGATACCGGACGAGCTGACCCTCGGCCACTGGACCGGGACTGCCAGCTAGAGTCGCAAACCACCTGCTAAGAAAGTAGGCTCTCCATCACTCATAATAGCTGGATTCACACATGATACATGAGATGGTGTCTGTGGCTCTGATTCATATCTTTTAGCTTAAGAGAAATTCGGTTAGGGTCTCGTTAGTATTAAAATTACTCCTGTAATATTTAAATGCTTCAACCTAACTCATGATCTCACCATCAGCCCATATTCCACTAATAACCCATTAATTAGTTATCCCACATCTCCTGTTACCTGTTGTTATTCATTTAAATTGCCATTTCATTTATTTAATCTGAATTATTTAGTCAATAAACATATTTAACCATATGTCGTTGTCTGTGCAGGTTTGTTTTTAATGTGGAGAACCGATGGATCTGTGTAGAATTCACTAATTCATTTATGAGATTGAATAAATTTATCTGAAATTGATTAGAATTGTTACAAGTTAACCTTGTCCAGTCGAATTTGATTAATTGCCTCCGGATTATTCAAATAGACAAAACAACGGAGGTGGTGCCCCATTAACGAGTGTTTTATTAATCGCCAGTGATTAATAAATTACATTTATTATTAGTGTATCTCCTACAAAGGTCTTAAATTTTGTTTACAAGTCTTAAATTTCATTCTCAAAGGTCTTAATTTTTCCCTTTCTTATCTGCATGATACAGCTCAACAACATAACTGCATACTAAGTAAACTAACAAAAACAAATCATGGAACGTTGCGTTGTAAAATGATTTTTTTCTCCAACTTTATCGATCTCCAACATGAGGTGGCGTTCCAATGCACTGTTTCAACTAGGAGGTCTGAAAATCCTGATTTCCGAGTTTTCTAGAACGCAGCATTACGTTGGAGCGTGCACAGTCAGTCGCTGACCCACCGAGGTCGTCGCTCGCGCAGCAACTTTGGGATGGGCAAGTACAGAATTAATCCATTGTGGCTAAGTGACTCAAAATATGACTGGGTTCAGGCTGTACCAGGGAATGAGTGGGAGGCTCAGTGCAGCCTGTGCCGTAAAAAATTCAAGCTCGGCACAATGGGACATATGGCCTTGGAGTCGCACATGAAGAGTGCTAAACATTTAGCATGCTCAGCAGCTACACGGAGGCAGGCACCCATATCCCAGTTCTGCGCGGCAAACCCGACACTAACCTCAACAGTCACCTCGGCTGCCAGCAGCACTGAGCCCACACAGCCAGGTAACATACGAGCTCTTTGTGGCTCGACGCCAACGCTTAAGGCAGAGGTGACGTGGACACTAAAGACGATATCGGACCACCACTCGTATACGTCAAATGATAATATAAGCGAGCTCTTCAAAGTCATGTTCCCTGACTCAGAGATCGCGGCTACATGTGGGAGCAACAAGACTGCCTATATTACTAAGTTTGGTCTGGCCCCTTTCATCACCAAACAACTGACCGAGCAGGTCAATAAGGCGTCTGGATTTGTGGTCATGCTTGACGAAAGTCTAAACAAAAGTACAAAAACTAAACAGCTGGACATTCATCTGCGCTACTGGGTTGGTGACCGCGTCCACTCAAGATATTTTGGCTCTGAGTTCATGGGCTATGCTACGGCGGTGCACACACAGGTGCATGCACACACTTCTCACACTGTAGTTGTGTTATTTTTATGGTTTTGATTGTTAATACAGTGTTGACACTGTTCCAGCTCCATTATAATACATGCGCACACAGACGTTCACTCACTCACACACACACACACACACACACACACTCACATTCCTTGCAGTTAGTGTTTTGTATATGATTGTGTCTAATATGTTAAGACATTGTTCTTTTGTGTAATGTATCTGCACACACACACTCCTCACACAGTTGTTTTGTTTCTTACAGTGTTGAGAGATTGCAGCAGAGTTTTATAGGGCTGTATGCTCCATTTGTAATACTTTTGCACACAGGCGTGCGCACGCACACACTGTATTGTTTATTAAAAAAGTGATTGTTATTTGTTCCTGTGCTGTTATTTTTAGTTATTCTGACAGATTTTTTTTTGCATTATTTCATAAATGTATGCCAGAATAGGTGCGAGGTTGGTCTTAAATTTCATTGGACGTGGTCTTAAAAAGGTCTTAAAAAGTCTTAAATTTGAGTGGAAAAATCCTGGGGGGACCCTGGGCTGGTTGGGACCCCGTGGTTCTCTCGAGCTCTTTTCTCCCGTTGCCGTCTTCCCCGCTGCCTTTTGGCGTCTGTCTTCTCCTTTTTTTCACCCACACCTGGCTCGCATTTTCTCAATCACCTGGCTGGAGGTGGGTTGGGCTCGCCGCTCCAAGCTGCAGACGCCAATCAGCATCTCCCTGTGACACACATGTACACACACACACACACACACACACACACACGTACACCCTGTGACACTTCTCCCATGCCTCTTCACCTCTCCAAGCCTGCCATGTTCTCCGGGGACTCGGGGGATTGCTCCGCCTTCCTCACGCAGTGTGAACTCCACTGCGAGCTCCAGGCGGCGATATTCCCTCCGACCGATCCAGGGTGGCGTATATTATCTCCCACCTGACGGGTAGAGCCGAGGCTTGGGCTACAGCCGAATGGAGCCGAGGTACCGCCATCTGCAATTCTTTGGCTCAATTCACTAAGGCATTTTCCCAGATCTTTCAGTCGATTTCCCCTCAGCCGGGAGGCGGCGCGGGCTCTGGTGCGATTGCGGCAGGGAGGACGCCGGGTTTCTGATTACGCCATCGAGTTCAGGGCGCTCTCCTGGCAGCGGAGAGCGGCTGGAATCAGGAAGCCTTGTTCGACACATTCATCGAGGGCCTTTCTGACCCCCTCAAGGATCAACTCACCCCACTCGACTTGCCTGCAGACTTTGACTCTCTCATCGCCCTGACTATTAAGATAGACAAGCGTCTATTTGAGAGGGAACGGGATCACCGCAGGTCAACATATTCTCCGCCCCTCCAGCAGAGGCGCCAGTTTTCCCGGGGAAGATCTCCGTCTTCGTCATGGCGTCGCCCTTCTCCTCCCAGGACTACTTCCTCTCCACCGACGGAGGAGCCCATGCAGGTGGGACGCACCCGCCTCTCTCCGGAGGAACGACAGCGCCGTATGGTAGATGCGAGGTGCATTTACTGTGGGCAGAATGGACATTATATCGCCACCTGCCCTCTGAGAAACTCCGCAAAATCCAGCAAGATCACTAGCAGTACCTGATCCATTTCTAATCCTGCTAAACTGCAAGTCTCAGTTACCCCTAACCTCTCCCTCACAAACTGTAGTTACCCCAGTGTTTATCGACTCAGGCTCAGATGCTAATTTCATGGACTTTTCTCTTGCTAGTTCTCTCAGGCTAAAGACTTATCGGCTCCAGAGACCCATAGAGGCCTTCGCACTGGACGGCAGACTTATCTGTAAGGTCACCCATCACACTCAGTCTCTCCTCCTCTCCTTTCCAGACTCCCACACGGAGAGAATTAGTTTTCATGTTTTCAAGGCTCCTCAGCACTCATTAGTTTTAGGTCACCCCTGGCTCTCCTCACATAACCGACACATAGACTGGAACACTAGTCAAGTAATATCTTGGGGAAAGGACTGTATGGGAAATTGTTTTCCCACCACCAAGGCTCTGACCCCCTCACTTGACGCTAATTATCCCGACCTCTCCAAGGTTCCCTCCTGTCACCACCAGCTAAAGGAGGTGTTCAATAAGGCCCGAGCCCTTTCCCTTCCTCCACATCGCTCTTATGACTGTGCTATTGAGCTCCTTCCAGGAGCTGCTCCGCCTAAGGGGAGGCTATACTCCCTGTCCGGACCAGAAACCTTGGCCATGAGGAGGTACATTGAGGAATCCCTCACCACTGGAATCATCCGTCCCTCCTCCTCACCTGCCGGAGCAGGGTTCTTCTTTGTTGACAAGAAGGATAAATCTCTACGGCCCTGCATTGATTACAGAGGACTTAATGACATCACCATTAAGAACAGGTACCCCCTCCCTTTGATCTCTTCTGCTTTTGAACTATTACAAGGAGCCAAGTGGTTCACCAAATTAGATCTCCGCAATGCCTATCATTTGGTCAGAATCAGGGAGGGGGATGAGTGGAAAACTGCTTTTAACACCCCCAGCGGCCATTATGAGTATCTGGTGATGCCTTTTGGCCTAACTAACTCACCAGCAGTTTTCCAGGCACTGGTTAATGATGTCCTTAGAGACTTTTTGAATGACTTCCTGATATCCTGATCTTCTCTCCCGACGAGCAGTCACATATCCAGCATGTCAGCCAGGTCCTACAGCGTCTCCTCCAGCACCAGCTCTATGTCAAGGCCGAGAGTGTGAATTTCACGTTGACTCATGTGTCCTTCCTCGGCCTCATGATCACCCAAGGAAAAGTGGCGATGGATCAGGAGAAGGTGAGGGCGGTGGCTGGATGGCCGATTCCCACCTCAAGGAAGGAGGTACAGTGATTTTTGGGCTTCGCTAATTTCTATAGGAAGTTTATCAGGAATTTTAGCTCTATTGCTGCACCTTTACATGCTCTAACCTCTCCTAAGACTCTTTTCCAGTGGACTAGCCATGCCGACACCGCCTACACTTCCCTCAAGAAAAGTTTCTCGTCTGCTCCCATACTCACTGTGCCAGATCCTGAACGCCAGTTTATTGTGGAGGTGGATGCCTCAGATGTGGGCATAGGGGCAGTCCTTTCCCAGAGGTCTGCAGCAGACGGTCGTCTGCACCCCTGTGCTTATCTCTCCAAAAAACTTTACCATGCAGAGAGAAATTACGATGTGGGAAACAGAGAACTGCTGGCGGTGAAGGTGGCGCTGGAGGAGTGGCGGCACTGGCTGGAGGGAGCACAGAGCCCTTTTCTTGTATGGACTGATCACAAGAACCTTGAGTACCTGAAGAAGGCCAAGAGACTTAATGCTCGTCAAGCAAGGTTGGCTCTTTTCCTTACCCGCTTTAATTTCACCCTGTCTTACCGTCCTGGCTCCAAGAACACAGAACCTGATGCTCTGTCTCGTCTGTATTCAGCTGAGAGTTGTGATCATTCTGACTCCATGATTCTCCCTCCGTCCTGTGTGGTGGGGGCTGTTTCCTGGGGAATAGAAGACCAGGTCTTACGAGCTAATGTTAATAATCCCCCACCAGTCTGCTGTCCGCCGAATCGTTTATTTGTCCCTGATCATCTTTGTTCACAGGTCATTCACTGGGCCCACGCTTCCCGACTCTCCTGCCACAACAAACCCTCTTTGTGACAAGACAAAGATTTTGATGGCCCGCCATGGAAGGGGACATCACGGACTACGTCACTGCCTGCCCTATGTGTGTGTAGGAACACGTGCCTGTGTTCCTTTCTCTCTGATGCTGAGGCCCTGTTTTTGTTATCACCTCTGTTTTTCTGGATGAAGCAATTCTACAGGAAGAGGGGCGCCATCTTATCGCCTGGCAGAGAGGACAGTGTTTTTCTTGGTTGTAAATACTTCGTATGAAGACACTTTTAATTAATTTACAACCCAAAGCCTGTGGATGAACTTTCTCTCCCTTTCAAGCACACAAATCCTCTTTCACAGGTCATGTTGAGGCCTCTGCCAGTTCACCAGGAGGGACGAACGAACTGGTCATCAGAAGGTGTCAATACAGAGTCTTTATATATGTAAATTAACTCACACATCAAATGGTTTTTTTCCTTTGTTTTAGAGTATCTCTCTCTACCTGTGTCTCTCTCCTCACCTCTAACTTCTAAAGCACACGTCAGAAGAGAAGACACTGGAAACCTTCTGATTTGTTCTATGCCCTCACTCCCAGGTCTGTGATTTATGACACGTCTGGATGCTATCTGTGGTCACATTCCACACAAATGGTCTCTGTGTTCCTCCAGATTTCAGACCATTTCTAATTAACCATTAAGTCAGGATCTCATTCTCTTAATTCCAACAGATTAAGGGTCAGTAAGAGAAGCTCATAAAACTGATCTTTCTCCCGTTTCTCTGTGATGAAATTTGGCTAAAATCAAATTTAATGTTTAATTGTGTCATGTGTTTGGTGGAACCACAGTGCCCTCCAGTGGTGAGTCCGGGTACAAAGGAATCAGACTGTTAAGATATCTATGTTTTAATACGTTTTCCTGATTAAAAGTCTGTAATATGTTTCTTCATTTACAGGTATTAGAACTATAAGAAATGCTTATATGTGGTCAGATTCTATCAGTTCTACTGAATCTTTAAGTGTTTTCATGTTTGATCCAGTGTTAATTTCTTTTAGTCGTTCAGCGAATTTAATCAGGTCATATTATTTCATTAAGTCCATTTATTTTGCCATGGTAAGGTCCTGAGAAAGGTGAAGCACGATCGCGAAACATTAAATCGGTTTAATTTAATTCAAGTTTCGTAAGTGTAGGCGATATGATACACAGTGAGAATCGTCAGCCCTCCCCTTAGGGACCGCCTGCCGATTTGGACTACAAATACCAAGAGACAACTGCTCACTCGCTCTCTTGCTGTAACCTCTTGCTGTAATCTCTTGTTGTAACTCTTTTTGTAACTCTCTTCTAAATTTTTCTTCACTTCTAAATCTTTACTTTTTGTATTTTTGCGACACTCTCTTAGGCAGAAATCTCCGCACAATTGACCACGTGCGATTTTTACCTCAATACCCTAATTTGAGGATGCACTGACTCTAAGTGCTTTCGTTTCGTTTTGTTAAGTATCAGTATTTTACTCAGTAGAAGTTAATTTGACTTAATTCGTCTTGTTTTGAGTAATAACTGAGGACTCGCCCGGCCAGCGTTATTCTCTAGTTATTTTCGTCAAGAAAGTTGAATTAGTTCGATCAAAAGTTCAGAGTCATCACTACATGCAAGAAGAAGACTTTTAATCCGACCACCAGCGTTGTGCAGTAATTGCCTGCATCAACAAACCGTGTGAACGGTTTGCAACGAACAGACATTTTGCCAAGCCGACCGGCCTGCCTTCAACGCTCACAAGCGGTGCCATTCCGCTGGGCAGCGGACCGGGACCTTCCTGCCGAGTACTGGACAGACGGCGTTCTCCCTCCGACACCGGGACGGGAGAAACCCACTGCAAGCCGCAGACGCTCTGCGACATCCCTCCGGCCAGCGGACCGGCACCTCAAGCCGAGGTCAAGCTATCAGCTCCGGAGAGGTCCAAAGTGGTGAACATCTCCCAGTCTTCAGGCAAAGTAGGCTAAACACCCACGCACACTGCTGGAGTCACACGCATGTTCTTGAGTTGGTGATGTCTCTTTTCTTTTGATTCATAGTACTCTTTAATTAATAAGAAATCCGGTTAGGGTCTCGTTAGTGTCAAAATTACTATAGTAATCTTTGAATGCTTCCCAGACTCGCGACTTTACCATCCGCTCATCTCCATCCATTCATTACCATGATCATTTAGTCTCTACATTTTATGTTATCAATATCGTTTGTTTGAATCATCCTTTCATTTATTCACCTTGATTTATTTAGTAAATAAACATATTTAACCGTACGTCGTTGTCTGTGCAGGTTTGTTTTAATGTGGAGAACCGATGGATATGTGTAGAATTCATTTCTTCATGTGTGAGATTGAATAAATTGTTCTGAAATTGATTAGAATTGATACAAGTTAACCTTGTTTAGTCGAATTTGATTAATTACCTCCGGATTATTCAAATAGATAAAACATTGGAGGTGGTGCCCCATTAACGAGTGTTTATTATTAGTGTATCTCCTACATGTGCACGGTGCAAAACCTCCTGTCGCCCCACTTCAGGCCTGCTTCGCCCTCTCCCCGTGCCAGGACGGCCCTGGTCGGACATTTCTTTGGACTTTGTCACCGGACTCCCACCTTCGGAAGGTAACACAACCATTCTCACAGTTGTAGATCGTTTCTCTAAAATGGTTCACTTTATTCCCCTGCCGAAGCTGCCCTCAGCCAAGGAGACGGCGGAGGTAATGCTGCAACATGTGTTTCATCTCCATGGTCTGCCTAAGGATATTGTCTCCAACCAGGGTCCCCAGTTTGTGGCACAGTTCTGGCAGACTTTTTGTTCGCTCCTGGGAGCCACGGCCAGCCTGTCCTCAGGTTATCACCCACAATCCAAAACAGTCAGACGCTCTCTACTGTGCCACTCGGACCAGTATAAGGTGGCGGCAGACAGGTGACACTCCAAGGGACCCAGTTATCAGGAGGGACAAAAAGTGTGGCTTTCTACAAAGAACCTGCCCCTCCGTGTGGAAGCCAGGAAGCTTGCCCCCAGGTTTGTGAGTCCATTTCCTATTTCAAAAGTTATTAACCCTGTTGCTGTGAGGCTTAGACTCCCCAGGACCATGAGGGTACACCCGACATTCCACATCAGCCAGGTGAAACCCTCCAGAGAAAGCACTCTGGTCCCTGCCTCCAGACCCCCGCCTCCCCCCCGGTTTGTGGACGGGGGCCCTGTCTTCACTGACATCTGGCTGTTCGCCAACGGGGACGTGGGTTCCAGTACATGGTTGACTGGGAGGACTACGGTCCGGAGGAGCACTCCTGGGTGCATGCTAGACGCATCATAGACCCTGACCTTATCCGAGAATTCCACCGTGAGCATTCAGGGGAGCCGAGGCCGCCAGGTGTCGGCCGTTGAGGGGGGGGTACTGTCATATCTCCCCAGCTAAGTGCTTCCCTCTTATTTTGTCAGTTTCTGTCTTGTGCTTTCTGTGTTTTATTTTGTTACTCACCCTGTTGTCTCTGTTCTAAGTCCGTCACTTCCTGCCCCTGTGTCCTTACCTCCTGTGTGATTACCTGTCCCCACCCTGATGTGTTTCACCTGTGTCTCATCGTCTCACCCCCTGTGTGCTTTAAGTAGTCTGCCTTCCCCAACTCCTGTACCAGTTCGTCTTAGCTTGTCTTGCGTTCCAGCCCTTTTCCTAGTGTTCCGAGTGTGTTTTGATAGCCCGACTTTTGCCTGTTTCTTCTGATGTACCGTACCCATTTTTGGAATAAAGTTTTTTTGTCTTCACTGAGGCCTGTGTCCTGCATTTTGGGTCCACCCTCTGCTCGGCCATGATAGCCTCACAAAATGTAACCATTAGAAGTTCTGTCCTATAACTGTTTATATGACTAAAAAGACAATGCATGATGTTTTTGCTAAGACAAGAAGTAATTTATTTGTTATATCAGCAAAATATCATCATTTTTGTAATGCACCTTTTTATTGAGCAGGAATGTTTTTAACATCAAGCAATTTTACATTTTTCTAAATCAATGGGAGCTGTTCCTGAGATCACAACACACATCTCAAGGGCTTCATGTTTACGCATCCAATTATTTCTTGCTTTGCAAAGCACAAAGATATAGCTGAATCAGTATTTTCAAAAAGAACACTGTTCACTCAAAAGAGCTGTCATTATGATGCTGAGACTGATCGTTGTCCACTCTAGGTGGGGGTCTTTCCACTCCTCTTTACCAAGTTACAGAAGAGAAAAACAAAACATTAGATCTGAAAAATTTAGTCAAATTAATAACAGAGAGGGTCAAAAATACAGCTTGATGCTTTTGTTAAAAGTCACAGTGACACTGACAACAGCCAGACAACAGCAGCCTGCCACACAACGCAAATACACATGACTGCATGACTTTAAAGCCACTGCATGTGTTTTAATGTTGCTTAACTGGACCTCCTTTCAAATCAGTGTGGACGTGTACAAACTGACTGACACCTCCCTCGTCCTCCTGTTAGGTTGGGACAACTTTCCCTGTGATCATTTTTATTAGCACTTTAAGTTCTGAGGACATCATAGAAGTCAACTTACACCTGACTGAAGGTCTTATCAACCACATCAATTAGAGACACCTGTGTGGATGGACAAAGAGTGTCATCTGTACTAGAGCTGCAGAGATTAGCTGGTAACTCACCACTGAGTTTTTTTGTCAAACTTCAAGCAAAATGTGATGATTGCAGCTTGTCAAATGAAGGAATTAGCTATTTTTTCCTCATTTTACATTTTAATACCTTGAATGTCTTTGTCTCTTTTGGAAACAGCCAACAGTACAAATGTCATTTACACAATGATCATCTTGTTTCTTATAAAATTGTTATTTTGACTGTTTTTCTGATGCTTTATAGACCAAATGATTCATCTATTGATGGAGGAAATGCCAGAAGACACAAGTACATTCAGAAACAGAAAGAAATAGGAAGAGTGTTCATTTAATAAAGTGATCCCACCAACACACATATTATTTAGATCTGCTTAATATAAACATTTACCTCTGGCTTAATGAAAAACAATGTTCTTGATCATGATCACCAATAAAATTACAAGCACACATTCACTTAAATAATACCACAAAACAGAGACGGTCTTTTGTAATGCAGCTTTATTCAGCAGGATAGTTTTCACTATCAAGCAATTTTACATTTTTCAACATCAGTTGGAGCTGTGACTAAAGTCACTACATCTCAAAGACTTCATGTTTACTCATCCAATTATTTCTTGCTTTGCAAGCACAAAGATATAGCACAGACTCAGTCTTGATCGTATCGCCTCAATTTGTCGTCGGCCACTTCATCTTGGGATCTTTCCACACTGTTTGCATACCAAGTTAGAGAAGGGGGAACAAAAGAGAGGAATCAGTTAGTTAAATTATCAACAGAGGTCGATCAACAGAATCTTAATTGACAAATATTCAATAATTGAATAATTTTGCAATAATTTTTCAAGCAAAATCTGACAGAAATTAACTGATTCCAGCTTCTGAAATGTGTCGACTTGCTTCTTTACCCTCTATTATATCATCGTGAATTTAAATGGGTTGGACAAAATAAGGTAATTGAAGACATCAATTTGGGATCTGGTTAATACTGATGCTTTCTATATTTGACAGGTTTGAGGAATTTCACAAAGACTTTTTATGTCTTTTATTCGTCTGTTTGAAATTAACAGAAAATATTCAGTAATACTTACCTTCTACGTCCGTTTCCTAAAGGGACAAAAAGATGAAAATGACATAAATAAACATTAGTATAATATTATCACATTTGAAAATCTTTGCATCGAGAACATTAATGATGCTCTCTTTACTAGTATAAGGTTTATTATCTGAGATGCCAGGACTAAATAAAAGATTTTAGCTAAACACAGAACTAAATGAAGTTGTATGTAGTCAGTTAGTACAGTCAAGTGTGATTTGTTGATCTCAGACTAAAGTAGCCTGCTGTTTGTGTAAATCAGAGGTCAATCTGTTAACATCAACTCAGTATGTAGGAACACTTGTGACTTGCCGCCTCCACTGCCACCACCGCAATTACTGCCAGCGCCACTACAACCTCCAGTTTGAGGACCACTCTCCCCGGGTTCAGCCATGAGGAGGACCAGCGTCAACACCAGAAAGATCATAACACATTTCATCCTGAGGAACAAATCACAATGGCCACATCCAGAATCATTCACTGCCTTCATTCACCAGTGTCAAAGCTCATCACATCTCATCTAAAAGACTTTGCATTTATTAAAGTAACATCAGGATTAAATTGACTTCTCACCTTTCCACAGCTTGTTTGTCAGAACCAAAAAAAAAACTGGTGTCACAGACAACAAAGTGAGCACTGTGAGATCTAGAGCTGATGTGGACGTCTTTGCTGAGCAGTCGTGAGTTACCCGTCTCTTTATAAGGATGGAGACGGAATAATCTTATCCAGTCATTCTGTATTTCTCAATGTGTTTTTCAAAGTCAAGTTCTGCACATGGATGACAAGATGTTGATCTAATCTCACTTTGTCATGACGGGACATTTCACTGTCCTCACAGTCACACAAAGTTACACAACACTACTTATCATCCCCCGACTCTATGGCCTCACAAAATGTGACCATTAGAAGTGCTGTCCTATAACTGTTTATATGACTAAAAAGACAATGCATGATGTTTTTGCTAAGACAAGAAGTCATTTATTTGTTATATCAGCAAAATATCATCATTTAAAACAACAGGCACAAAACAGAGACAGCTTTTTTGTAATGCACCTTTTTATTGAGCAGGAATGTTTTCAACATCAAGCAATTTTACATTTTTCTAAATCAATGGGAGCTGGTCCTGAGATCACATCACACATCTCAAGGGCTTCATGTTTACGCATCCAATTATTTCTTGCTTTGCAAAGCACAAAGATGTAGCTGAATCAATATTTTCAAAAAGAACGCTGTTCACTCAAAAGAGCCGTCATTATGATGCTGAGACTGATCGTTGTCCACTGTAGGTGGTGGTCTTTCCACTCTTCTTCACCAAGTTGGAGAAGAGAAAAACAAAACATTAGATTTGAAAAAAGTAGTCAAATTATCAACAGAGAGAGTCAAAAATACAGCTTGATGCTTTTGTTAAAAGTCACAGTTCAGTTCAGTTCAGTTCAGCTTTATTTATATCCCGAGGGAAATTGAATTTGCAGCAGGCATCAAAAACACAATAGACAGAAGACAGCACCAAAACATCAACATATCACTGGCCACAACATAGTGCAGTAGTACATAAAAACAGGTAGTACAAATAATAAAACATACTACTAATAATAAATTACTGTTAATAATAATGCATAATGCTCTCAGTGCATAGTAAAAATGTAAACAGTCCACACAATGCGTTAAAGTGCATAGTGCTGCAAGAATTAAAGAAAACACTTTAATACTTTAATACCAAAGTGCACATAAGTGCAGAGGCCTGAGAGTATAGGCAAGCCTAGCCCGGGAGATTAAGCCTGTTCTGGTCTTAGGCATCCTAAAACGGCGTCCAGATGGGAGGAGGTCAAACTCCTTATAAAGTGGGTGGTCAGGACAGTCGAGGATAAGTTTTGCCTTGGTCCATACTCGCTTGAGATATGTATCCTGAAGCTGGGCTTGCTGCACCCCAATCACCTTGCTTGCCACTTTGGTAAGCCTTGCTAGCCTGTTTTTGCTGGACAGGGTGAGGAATCCAAACCAAGCCACACAGCAATAAGTAAGAACAGACTCGATAAAACACTGGTAAAATAAGGTCATTAAAATTTGATCAGACTTTGAATGAATTTAGTTTTCTTAAGAAGAACAAGCGCTGCTGAACCTTTTTACATACTGCATCTATGTTTGCTTCAAAGCTCAGCTTATTGTCAATGACAGTCCCTAAGTATTTATATTCTGATACAATCTCAACCTCCTTGTCCTGAATGATTGTCCGAGGAGTACTGCTAGGTTGGGATTTTCGGAAATCAATAAGCATGTCTTTTGTTTTTAACACACTGATTAACAGGAAGAAGTCATTGCACCATGTTATAAAATCATCTACCACAGCACCATGCTCAGTTTCACTGTCCTTTAAAAGACTTATTATAACACAGTGACACTGACTAACAGCCAGACAACAGCAGCCTGCCACACAACGCAAATACACATGACTGCACGACTTTAAAGCCACTGCATGTGTTTTAATGTCGCTTAACTGGACCTCCTTTCAAATCAGTGTGGACATGTACAAACTGACTGACACCTCCCTCGTCCTCCTGTTAGGTTGGGACAACTTTCCCTGTGATCATTTTAATTAGCACTTTAAGTTCTGAGGACATCATAGAAGTCAACTTACACCTGATTGAAGGTCTTATCAACCACATCAATTAGAGACACCTGTGTGGATGGACAAAGAGTGTCATCTGTACTAGAGCTGCAGAGATTAGCTGGTTACTCACCACTGAGTTTTTTTGTCAAACGTCAAGCAAAATGTGATGATTGCAGCTTGTCAAATGAAGGAATTAGCTATTTTTTCCTCATTTTACATTTTAATACCTTGAATGTCTTTGTCTCTTTTGGAAACAGCCAACAGTACAAATGTCATTTACACAATGATCATCTTGTTTCTTATAAAATTGTTATTTTGACTGTTTTTCTGATGCTTTATAGACCAAATGATTCATCTATTGATGGAGGAAATGCCAGAATTGAATCATTTCCAAAGTGCTGCTTTACCAGAGACACAAGTACATTCAGAAACAGAAAGAAATAGGAAGAGTGTTCATTTAATAAACTGATCACACCAACACACATTATTTAGATCTGCCTAATATAAACATTTACAGCTGACTTAATGAAAAACAATGTTCTCGATCATCATCACCAATAAAATTACAAGCACATGTTCACTTAAATAAGACCACAAAACACAGTCTTTTGTAATGCAGCTTTATTCAGCAGGATAGTTTTCACTATCAAGCAATTTTACATTTTCAACACCAGTTGGAGCTGTGACTAAAGTCACTACATCTCAAAGGCTCCATGTTTACTCATCCAATTATTTCTTGCTTTGCAAAGCACAAAGATATAGCTCAAACTATATCTTCAAAATCAAGAACAGACTCAGTCTTGATAGTATTGCCTCAATTTATCGTCGGCCACTTCATCTTGGGATCTTCCCCATCTGTCTCCATACCAAGTTAGAGGAGGGGGAACAAAAGAGAGGAATCAGTTTGTTAAATTATCAACAGAGGTCGATCAACAGAATCTTAAATGACACATATTTTAATGATTGAATAATTGTGCAATAATTTTCAAACATAAATGACAGAAATTTACTGATTCCAGCTTCTGAAATGTGTCGACTTGCTTCTTTACCCTCTATTATATCATCGTGAATTTAAATGGGTTGGACAAAGTAAGGTAGTTGAAGACATCAACTTGGGATCTGGTTAATACTGATATTTGCTATGTTTGACAGGTTTGAAGCATCTCACAAAGTTTTTTTATTTCTTTTATTCGTCTGTTTGAAATCAACAAAAAATATGCAGCATTACTTACATTCTATCTGTGAGTACTGAAGGGGAAAAAAACAGAAAATGAGATAAGTAAACATTAGTATATTATTATCATATTTGAAAATCTTTGTATTTAGAACATTAATGATGCTCTCTTTACTTAGTTTTAGGTTTATTATCTGAGATGCCAGGACTAAATAAAAGATTTTAGCTAAACACAGAACTAAATGAAGTTGTATGTAGTAAGTTAGTACAGTCAAGTGTGATTTGTTGATCTCAGACTAAAGTAGCCTGCTGTTTGAGTAAATCAGAGGTCAATCTGTTATCATCAACACAGTATGTATGTACAATTGTGACTTAAGTGTTCTTGGGCGTAATATTGGACCTCTAGGGTTCTTGGGCCGGGTACGAAAATAACGACAATAATGTAATGTAATGACAATGCATGATGTTTCCTAAGTAAGGAAGTAATTTATCCGTTTCATCAGCAACTGAAGAACAAACAAGGTATTTCAGAACTGAGAGGTAAAAAGGTCAACTTCCTCTTGTCATGGCCAAGAAAGCTGGTGGTGTTTAGTTGTCTTGTGTCTATGTTGTCTTATGGTTTCCTGTTTTATTTTGAAATTCTACTCTCCTCTCGTTTCAGGTAACTTGCCCCTGCCCCTTGTGTTTTTCCCGCCAGTCTGATTGTCTTCTCTGCCCTGATTGTTTCCACCTGTTCCCCATTACCCTGTGTATATATGGTCTGCGTCTCCCTTTGTCTGTTGCCAGTTCGTCTTGTCTTGTGTGCCAGTGAACCAGCTCCGTGCCGTCATCTCATCAAGAATTGTCAGCGTTTGTTCCATGCCTGTCTTGTCAGGTTTTGTACTTTTATTTGATACTTTTTCAAGCCCTTGGTTTTGTTAGTAGGTTTTCCCTCTTGTGAGTGTTTTTTTGTTTATTAGCTGTTGTAGTGATTTTTTTCCTCCTTGTGAGTGATTTTCTGTTGCACTTTTATAATAAAAGATTTGTTTATTTTCTACTTTGCCTCCTGAGTCGTGCATTTGGGTTCAAGTCCTAGTTCAGTTGTGACACCTCTTTGTAGAATTAAAAGAAATATGCAGAATATAAGTTTATTGCTAAGTCTTGTAACATAACAGTACATTCTGAAATGAAATGTAAACTAGAGACCATCTTGTGATGGCAGGCCCGTAAATATGATCACCTTCGGACCCATGACTACTCAGTAGTGATATGGCTGGCTACTGCTACGTACTCCTCAGCACCTTCAAAGAGAAACAGTACCACACAGTAACTTGTCCACAACACCCAAATATCATACAGTAAGGCAGGGACCGTCACAGCACTCATGGCTTGGACCACATCCATCTTTGAACTCGACCTTCATTTTGTTCTCATCTACACACCTGAGAAGTTTCATGTCTGCATCTAACACATTTGTGATGCTATTGTGTTGGCAAAGTCTGCCCACGGACGGACAGACAAACAAGACAGACAGACATATTGAAAATAATAACAGTTGTACTCGAGCAGATGGGGATGACTGGAACTGGGTTACACTGACATGCAACTTAAAATGTGAAACAGTTAATCACCAACAATGACTTTTGCTGTTTTCTATTTCATAAATTCCACAACCTCACACTATTATAAAGTGGCCAGTTGTGTCATCTAATGTAATGGTAGCACTGCAGCAACAGCTAAAAGATTTAAAGGTCCTATTTGTAAGAAAAGTAGATTTTTGAGTCTCATTCCCAACTCGTCAAGTACTGACACTTTGGGATGTAGGTCGGGTTGACTACCATCCCAAAGTGTCAGTATTTGACGAGTTGGGATTAAGACTCAAAAAATTACTTTTCTTACAATGGGATTTTTAAAGACAATGATGAAAATAAATGCTTACTGCTAAAGTTCCTCCCAACATTTGATAGATCCACCTTCTCAATTGTGGGTATTAGCTGATTTTTTAAACTCATTTTACAAAATAGTACCTTGAATGTCTTTGTTTATTTTGGAAACAGCCAACAGTACGAATGTCATTTACACAATGCTCATCTTGGCTCTTATGAAATTGTTATTTTGACTGTTTTTCTGATGCTTTATAGCCCAAATGATTCATCTATTGATGGAGGAAATGCCAGAATTGAATCATTTCCAGTGCTGCTTTACCTGAGACACAAGTACATTCAGAAACAGAAAGAAATAGGAAGAATGCTCATTTAATAAACTGATCACACCAACACACACATTATTTAGATCTACTTAATAAAAACATTTACCTCTGACTCAATGAAAAACAATGTTCTTGATCATCATTACCAATAAAAATACAAGCACATGTTCCCTTAAATAACACCACAAAACAGAGATGGTCTTTTGTAATGCAGCTTTATTCAGCAGGATAGTTTTCACTATCAAGCAATTTTACATTTTTCAACATCAGTTGGAGCTGTGACTAAAGTCACTACATCTCAAGGGCTTCATGTTTATTCATCCAATTATTTCTTGCTTTGCAAAGCACAAAGATATAGCTCAAACTATGTCTTCAAAATCAAGAACAGACTCAGTCTTGATAGTATCGCCTCAATTTATCGTCATCCACTTCATCTTGGGTTTTTCCAATTTTACCTCTGCATCCGAATCTATACCAAGTTAGAGAAGGGGGGCGGGGGGAAATAGAGAGAAATAAGTCAAATTATCAACAGAGGTCATTCAACTGAATCTTAATTGAGGAATATACTAATAATTGAATATTTTTACAATAAATTTTCAAGCAAAATCTGACAGAAATTCACTGATTCCAGCTTCTGAAATGTGTCGACTTGCTTCTTTACCCTCTATTATATCATCATGAATTTAAATGGGTTGGACAAAATAAGGTAATTGAAGACATCAACTTGGGATCTGGTTAATACTGATGCTTGCTATGTTTGACAGGTTTGAGGCATTTCACAAAGTCTTTTTATGTCTTTTATTTGTCTGTTTGAAATCAACAGAAGATATTCAGCATTACTTACCTTACACCTCCAAGTACTAAAGGGACAAAAAGATGAAAATGACATAAATAAACATTAGTATAATATTATCACATTTGAAAATCTTTACATTTAGAACATTAATGATGCTCTCTTTACTTAGTTTTAGGTTTATTATCTGAGATGCCAGGACTACATAAAAGATTTTAGCTAAACACAGAACTAAATGAAGTTGTATGTAGTCAGTTAGTACAGTCAAGTGTGATTTGTTGATCTCAGACTAAAGTAGCCTGCTGTTTGTGTAAATCAGAGGTCAATGTGTTAACATCAACTCAGTATGTATGAACACTTGTGACTTACCACACGGGGGACGTCTGGGGACAGGGCGACGTCGAGACTGACTCTCCCCGGGTTCAGCCATGAGGACGACCAGCGTCAACACCACAAAGATCATAACACACTTCATCCTGAGGAACAAATCACAATGGCCACATCCAGAATCATTCACTGCCTTCATTCACCAGTGTCAAAGCTCATCACATCTCATCTAAAAGACTTTGCATTTATTAAAGTAACATCAGGATTAAATTGACTTCTCACCTTTCCACAGCTTGTTTGTCAGAACCAAAAAAAAACTGGTGTCACAGACAGCAAAGTGAGCACTGTGAGATCTAGAGGTGATGTGTATGTTTCTGCCGAGCAGTCGTGAGTTACCCGTCTCTTTATAAGGATGGAGATGGAATAATCTTATCCAGTCATTCTGTATTTCTCAATGTGTTTTTCAATGTCAAGTTCTGCACATGGATGACAAGATGTTGATCTAATCTCACTTTGTCATGACGGGACATTTCACTGTTCTCACGGTCACACAAAGTTACACAACACTACTTATCATTCCCCGGCTCTATGGCCTCACAAAATGTGACCATTAGAAGTTCTGTCCTATAACTGTATATATAATTAAAAAGACAATGCATGATGTTTTTGCTGAGACAAGAAGTAATTTATTTGTTATTTCAGCAAAATATCATCATTTAAAACAACAGGCACAAAACAGAGACAGCCTTTTTGTAATGCACCTTTTTATTGAGCAGGAATGTTTTCAACATCATTATTTCTTGCTTTGCAAAGCACAAAGATGTAGCTGAATCAATATTTTCAAAAAGAACACTGTTCACTCAAAAGAGCCATTATTATGAAGCTGAGACTGATCGTTGTCCACTGTAGGTGGGGGTCTTTCCACTCTTCTTTACCAAGTTGGAGAAGAGAAAAACAAAACATTCAATTTGAAAAACTTACAGACGGAGAGAGTCAAAAATAGAGCTTGATGCTTTTGTTAAAAGTCACAGTGACACTGACTAACAGTCAGACAACAGCAGCCTGCCACACAACGCAAATACACATGACTGCACGACTTTAAAGCCACTGCATGTGTTTTAATGTTGCTTAACTGGACCTCCTTTCAAACCAGTGTGGATGTGTACAAAATGACTGACACCTCCCTCGTCCTCCTGTTAGCTTGGGACAACTTTCCTTGTGATCATTTTTATTAGCACTTTAAGTTCTGAGGACATCATAGAAGTCAACTTACACCTGACTGAAGGTCTTAGCAACCACATCAATTAGAGACACCTGTGTGGATGGACAAAGAGTGTCATCTGTACTAGAGCTGCAGAGATTAGCTGGTTATGTCACAATCTCATTTTGTGGGGGATTATTTGTGTTTTGGTGCTTGGTGCTGTTTTCTGTTTTGCATGCAGAGGTGCACTGTGGCTGGGCGGAGTTTGCTGTCCCTGGAGTAGGGTTGCCAACTTTGTCACAATGAAATAAGGGACAAAAGGTAGCCTGCAGCAGCAATGCGAGTATGGTTTTGTGTGAATATACAGTGTATTGTTTTAAGGCATTTGTCATAATGATAGCAGTTTTGCAGAGGAATAAAATAGCAGAGACTCAGAACGTGCACCCTCTGTGTACACAAACAGTGGTGGGGAATAAATGCTTCACATTCTTATTCACTCAAACTATATATAAGTTGGAAAACAAAACATTTAAAAAAAAATAGAGGAAAAGAGGGGCTTACCTCTGCTCACCAACTCTACTTTTTCTATGGATATTTTTGGCTGCTCTTGACCGATTCAAGCAGTCTTTTGTCCTTTTGTGCAGCCAGAGAAAAGTCCTTACATGACAAGTCAGAGTTCACAGATATTTGAAGTTCATTTTTGATCAGCTCTGTGCTGCATCTGTTTCTTGAGTCTGACCATTTAATGGTCATCAGAGAGAAATTTCTCTCTACAAAGGCATTTGAGCTTGGCACACTGAGGACAAATGAGACAATCCTGAACATGTTGATCAAGTTGGCTTTCTCTAGGTTTTGGAAAACTGCAACCCACTTCTCACTGGTGGATTTTGTGGTATCCTGTGTGGCTTTCTTTATTTCCTCCCTGCTAGCACAAAACTCTTCATAGAGTTGGTCCATACTCACCGTCTCTGTCATTTCGAGGGCAACCACCACCTGCTCCAGGTCAGTGAAGGAGATCTCCTTGTGTAGGCCGATCGGTTTAAGTTTCATCATCACATTTTCTGATGAGAAATCAAACCATTTGTCAATGTATGCAATGACAGAGTCATAGAACGTCAGAAAGTCCTTTTATTGAGTTATTATAACTGAGGTTCAGGAACTGGACCATGCCGCCCCTTCTCGCTGATCTGCCACCCAGGCCCAGCCAATCCAACCGCCTGCGTCTCAACCAATTACCTGAGTCTCATCAACCTAACCACCTGTGTCTCATTAACTCAACCACCTACGTCAACCTGATTCAATCACCTGCAACTCATATAAGCATGCCTAACCAGTGTTCTCCCGTTCGTCTCAAGTTCTGATAACCCTCCCCCCCAGACCCTCTCCTTTTCACTATCCTCTCTCACAGGATCGCCAGCAGCCCAGCCTTCGACATCGCCATCCCATGGCAAGAAGATCCTCCAGACCAGACACCCAGGCCCCCCCCCCTTCATCCACCTACCTCGACCCCTTTCCCTCACCCAACGACCCCTAACCCCTTCCTATCCTTTCCAAATCTTCCACCAATTCAATAAACTACCTTAAACGTTAAACAGCGGCATGGTCTTGTTAGTGAAGCTGCTTTGATCTCTGTGCTGACAATTGTTTGTCCATTAGCTGCTTGGTCTGGTATCCAAAAAAGCTGTCTTCTTTCCGCTGAAGCATCTTCGCTTTGAATTTTCCCACCTCCCCGTACACATCTGTGATGCAGAGCTTTGTTTCCTCCAGCTTTTTAATGAGTGTGTCAAAAACACACCCCACGTTGTGGAAAAAGCACAGATAAATCTCAGCAGCTGCAGTTTTTTCTTCATCCTCAAAAATCCTCCTCAGATACACAGGACAGGTCCCCCCAAGGGCCCTGAAGTATGAGGTGAGAGCTGGCCAGCTCTGCAGGAGACGATCAACAGCTGGATGGAGAGACAGCCATCGTGTGCAAACATGACACAGAATTTCACGCCACTCAATGTCAACAAAAGCAAAACATGCACGCAGTTCCTCTCTTCTGGAAGCAGATACTGAGAAGTGGCTGTAGATCTTTAAAACCAGTGACTCAATATCCACTGACAGCTGATCACAGGCGTGCTTGCAGGTGTTATGAGCTATGTGAGCCGGGCAATTAGCTTTCAAAATGCTACTGTTGGCACTGCTCAATAACTGGTTAACAGAGTGGTGTTTTCCAAAGTTTACATTGGCATTATCTGCCGCATAGGCAGTGATGTGTTTTATATCCAATTCATACTTTTTCAGACAGTTCATCAGAGCTTGATGAATACCATTTGCAGTTTCATCACTATCTTCATAAAAGTCAAGTAACTTGCACCGCACTCCATCAGACACAGAAAAATATCTCACACACACTGGAAACATTTTTCTATTTCCCTTGTTTGAGGCATCGGAGGCAACCGAGTAAAACACAGGCTCACCTTCAGTCGGGGATAGATCATTCAGGATATCCTGCACAGTCTTTGGTCCTAAAACATTCATTGTGATCATCTCAGCTTTCGTTCTTCCCATGTGCATCTTCTTCACAACATTTGAGTCATGAAACAACGCTCCGTTTAGCTTAACAAGACAGTCGGCGCTGTTGTAGCCAAGTCCATGTTTGACAGTGTGATACACGTACGAGGCTTCACTTGCCGCTATTTTGTCAGTTTCCACAGTAGCCGCCCCGAAGAATGCACCGATATTGCTTGCACCTTTAGCTAGTGTGGCCTTCTTGTGCATTTCTGTGGAAGCATGTTGGGTCAAGTCATTCTCACCTCCATAGCCAACTGAAAATTCCTGGCATCATAAAGTACAGAAGGCTTTCATTGAGTCACCGCTGACGGGCTTAACCCATGTCTTTTTAACTTCCCATAGTTTGTTGTTGCTGCACAGTCTTTTCTTTTTTGCAGGTTTATCCATTTTAGTTAATCCGTAGCCTATTTACATATTCCAAGTCGACTCAGTAGCGTCACACACTGCTGTAATTTTCTTTTCTTTTTTTGGAGGAATTGACGCATTTACTTAACGTATACCGATGCGTGAGGTGGGGCTGTGATTGGATGGTGACAGGTGTCGTCGATGATTCTCAAGTGTCGTGATCAGCACTGCTGCTGTTGTTGTTGTATCAGTCAGTGTTTAGATCAGCGTAGCAGTCAATAAACGGGACAAGAGAGGTCACGTACGGGACAAATAAATTAGGCCCAATATATGGGACGTCCCGGCTAATACGGGACAGTTGGCAACCCTACCCTGGAGTCGCTGACACACACGCCCCTCCAGCACGTTGGCAATCAGCGCCTGCTGATAAGCCCTGCTCTCAACGCTACCTGCTGCCAGATGATTGCGTCATTCACATGCGGTAGATGGCTCAGTCGAAGTTTACTAGCTTGTCTCTAGTGTACCCGTGTTCTCAGTCTCAAGACTTAACTTTGTTTTTTTCTGCCTGTGGTGTTCTCCTGCATGCTTGCCTGCCTGTGTCTCCGTTCCCAGCGAACCAACTCTCTGCACATCTGCGACATGATGCCCTTGCCCTGCATTCTCAGGAGCGTCTGCACACCGCGCAGCACACCAGCGCCACTGTGAGCCACCGCTCCCCCTCCCTTCACCTCTCGGACCTAGACCGCAGCCTGAACAGCTTCCCTCACCTGCTGAAACCCTGTACTTTTCAATAAATTGCCTGAAGTATCTGATCCTGCCTCGTGTCTGCTTTTGAGTTCTGTAAGACTTCATTCGTTGTAACAGGTTACTCACCACTGAGTTTTCTATCTTACATTTTTGCCAAATTTCAAGCAAAAATGCCAAAAATGTGATGATGCAAGCTTCTCAAATGAAGGAAATAGTAAATTTTTCCTCATTTTACATTTTAATACCTTAAATTCCTTTGTCTCTTTTGGAAACAGCCAACAGTACAAATTCCATTTACACAATGATCATCTTCTTTCTCAAGAAATTGTTATTTTGACTGTTGTTCTGATGCTTTATAGACCAAATGATTTGTCTTTTGATGGAGGAAATGCCAGAATTGAATCATTTCCAAAGTGCTGCTTTACCAGAGACACAAGTACATTCAGAAACAGAAAGAAATAGGAAGAGTGTTCATTTTATAAAGTGGTCCCACCAACACACACATTATTTAGATCTACTTAATATAAACATTTACATCTGACTTAATGAAAAACAATGTTCTCAATCATCATCACCAATAAAATTACAAGCGCATGTTCACTTAAATAAGACCACAAAACAGAGACGGCCTTTTGTAATGCAGCTTTATTCAGCAGGATAGTTTTCACTATCAAGCAATTTTACATTCTCTAACATCAGTTGGAGCTGTGACTAAAGTCACTACATCTCAAGGGCTCCATGTTTACTCATCCAATTATTTCTTGCTTTGCAAAGCACAAAGATATAGCTCAAACTATATCTTCAAAATCAAGAACAGACTCAGTCTCGATAGTATCGCCTCAATTTATTGCCGTTCCATTCACCTGGGGGTTTTCCGCCGCTCAGTCTGCATCCGACGCTATACCAAGTTAGAAAAGGGGGGAAATAGAGAGAAATCAGTTAGTCAAATTATCAACAGAGATCAATCAACAGAATCTTAATTGACAAATACTTTAATAAGAAATTCACTGATTCTAGTATCTGAAATGTGTCGACTTGCTTCTTTACCCTCTATTATATCATCATGAATTTAAATGGGTTTGACAAAATAAGGTACTTGAAGACATCAACTTGGGATCTGGTTAATACTGATGCTTTCTATGTTTGACAGGTTTGAGGCATTTCACAAAGTCGTTTTATTTCTTTTATTTGTCTGTTCAAAATCAACAGAAAATATTCGGTAATACTTACGGTGGGTCTGGAGGTCGTAAGGGGACAAAAAAGATGAAAATACGATTAATAAACATCAGTATATTATTATCACATTTGAAAATCTTTGCATTTAGAACATTAATGATGCTCTCTTTACTTAGTTTTAGGTTTATTATCTGAGATGCCAGGACTAAATAAAAGATTTTAGCTAAACACAGAACTAAATGAAGTTGTATGTAGTAAGTTAGTACAGTCAAGAGTGATTTGTTGATCTCAGACTAAAGTAGCCTGCTGTTTGTGTAAATCAGAGGTCAATCTGTTAACATCAACACAGTATGTAGGAACATTTGTGACTTACGGCACCAGGGCGGCAGGTGGACAATATCAGGTCGAGGACCACTCTCCCCGGGTTCAGCCATGAGGAGGACCAGCGTCAACACCACAAAGATCATAACACACTTCATCCTGAGGAACAAATCACAATGGCCACATCCAGAATCATTCACTGCCTTCATTCACCAGTGTCAAAGCTCATCACATCTCATGTAAAAGACTTTGCATTTATTAAAGTAACATCAGGATTAAATTGACTTCTCACCTTTCCACAGCTTGTTTGTCAGAATAAAAAAAAAACTGATGTCACAGACAGCAAAGTGAGCACTGTGAGATCTAGAGGTGATGTGGACGTCTTTGCCGAGCAGTCGTGAGTTACCCGTCTCTTTATAAGGATGGAGATGGAATAATCTTATCCAGTCATTCTGTATTTCTCAATGTGTTTTTCAATGTCAAGTTCTGCACATGGATGACAAGATGTTGATCTAATCTCACTTTGTAATGACGGGACATTTCACTGTTCTCACGGTAACACAAAGTTACACAACACTACTTATCATTCCCCGACTCTATGGCCTCACAAAATGTGACCATTAGAAGTTCTGTCCTATAACTGTATATATAAGTAAAAAGACAATGCACGATGTTTTTTCTAAGACAAAAAGTAATTTATCTGTTATAATCAGCAAAATATCATCATATAAAACAACAGGCACAAAACAGAGACAGCCTTTTTGTAATGCACCTTTTTATTGAGCAGGAATGTTTTCAACATCAAGCAATTTTACATTTTTCTAAATCAATGGGAGCTGTTCCTGAGATCACAACACACATCTCAAGGGCTTCATGTTTACCCATCCAATTATTTCTTGCTTCGCAAATCACAAAGATGTAGCTGAATCAATATTTTCAAAAAGAACACTGTTCACTCAAAAGAGCCGTCATTATGATGGTGAGACTGATCGTTGTCCACTGTAGGTGGGGGTCTTTCCACTCTTCTTTACCAAGGTGGAGAAGAGAAAAACATATATATATATATATATATATATATATATATAGATATAGATATATCCTATGAATGATATGGGAAAGCTAAGGTCTGGAGTATTAACAAGAATACACTTTAACACTGATGTAAACTTTAACAAACATAAACTGTGACACAATAAACCAAAGGCTTACAACTACCCTATTACTTATAAAATGGGTTTAAAACTAATAGCATATTAACTGGCATACAAGCAGAGAAAACACAGCCAACAGGTTAAGATAACACCTGAACAGGCCTAACGTTAACTTTCCAAATGTCCCTGATGAATTTAAGGTGGGAGTAACATTAACTTATGTCGACTCTAGTTATTTACTGATGGTTGAACAATGCTGCCATCGTCCGAAGTAAGCTAGCAAGTTAACACTCTGCTCCAACAACGGTAACTACGATGCATTAAACTATTAATTTTATTCACTTCATCACATTAACGTTACTGTACCTGGGTCACGGTCCGGTCAGATTCAGGCAACTCGCCTCTCGACCCCGCCCCCCACCCTCACAGAGGGCAGGTACAGTGCAACGAGCCAGCCAGGAACCCAGAAAAAGGCCTCTCCATTATTAAATAGGCTTTGCTATGAAGTTATGTTGCTGTGGGCTTATATCATATTTCGAAATAATAGTAGTAATAGCTCTGGTAAAAAATAGTAATTTTTTATTTAATTTTTTTCTCCCCCTGTTTGCGGCGCCCCCGTGGATGACGGCGCCCTTAGCATTCACCTATACAGCCTATGCCAAGGGCTGGCTCTGCGCTTAGCCCAGGTGCTCCAAACCTGGCTGGCTACTGCTACGTCCTCCTCAACACCTTCAAAGAGAAACAGGACCATGCAGTAACTTGTCCACAACACCCAAATATCATACAGTTAGGCAGGAGCCGTCACAGCACTCATGGCTTGGACCACTTCCATCTTTGAACTCGGCCTTCATTTTGTTCTCATCTGCACACCTGAGAAGCTTCATGACTGCATCTAACACAGTTGTGATGCTATCGTGTTGGCAAAGTCTGCCCATGGACGGACAGACAAACAAGACAGACAGACATATTGAAAATAATAACAGTTGTACTCGAGCAGATGGGGATGATTGGAACTGGATTACACTGACATGCAACTTCAAATGTGAAACAGTTATCACCAACAATGACTTTTGCTGTTTTCTATTTCATAAATTCCACAACATCACACTATTATAAAGTGGCCAGTTGTATCATCTAATGTAATGGTAGCACTGCAGCAACAGCTAAAAGATTTAAAGGTCCTATTTGTAAGGAAAGTAGATTTTTGAGTCTCATTCCCAACTCGTCAAGTACTGACACTTTGGGATGTAGGTTGGGTTGACCACCATCCCAAAGTGTCAGTATTTGACGAGTTGGGATTAAGACTCAAAAAATTACTTTTCTAACAAATGGGATTTTTAAAGAAAATGATAAAAAATAAATTCTTACTGCTAAAGTTCCTCCCAACATTTGATGGATCCAGCTTCTCAATTGTGGGTATTAGCTGATTTTTTTAAACTCATTTTTCAAAATAGTACCTTAAATGTCTTTGTCTATTTTGAATTGAATCATTTCCAAAGTGCTGCTTTACCAGAGACACAAGTACATTCAGAAACAGAAAGAAATAGGAAGAGTGTTCATTTAATAAACTGATCACACCAACACACATTATTTAGATCTACTTAATATAAACATTTACATCTGACTTAATGAAAAACAATGTTCTTGATCATCATCACCAATAAAATTACAAGCACATGTTCACTTAAATAACACCACAAAACAGAGACGGTCTTTTGTAATGCAGCTTTATTCAGCAGGATAGTTTTCACTATCAAGCAATTTTACATTTTTCAACATCAGTTGGAGCTGTGACTAAAGTCACTACATCTTCAAGGGCTTCATGTTTACTCATCCAATTATTTGTTGCTTTGCAAGCACAAAGATATAGCTCAAACTACATCTTCAAAATCAAGAACAGACTCAGTCTTGATCGTATCGCCTCAATTTGTCGTCGGCCACTTCATCTTGGGATCTTTCCACACTGTTTGCATACCAAGTTAGAGAAGGGGGAACAAAAGAGAGGAATCAGTTAGTTAAATTATCAACAGAGGTCGATCAACAGAATCTTAATTGGCAAATATTCAATAATTGAATAATTTTGCAATCATTTTTCAAGCAAAATCTGACAGAAATTCACTGATTCCAGCTTCTGAAATGTGTCGACTTGCTTCTTTACCCTCTATTATATCATCGTGAATTTAAATGGGTTGGACAAAGTAAGGTAGTTGGTAAGTGAGGTAATTTGAAATCAACAGAAAATATTCAGTAATACTTACCTTCTATGTATGATTCCTAAAGGGACAAAAAAATGAAAATGACATAAATAAACATCAGTATATTATTATCACATTTGAACATCTTTACATTTAGAACATTAATGATGCTCTCTTTACTTAGTATTAGGTTTATTATCTGAGATGCCAGGACTAAATAAAAGATTTTAGCTAAACACAGAACTAAATGAAGTTGTATGTAGTCAGTTAGAACAGTCAAGTGTGATTTGTTGATCTCAGACTAAAGTAGCCTGCTGTTTGTGTAAATCAGAGGTCAATGTGTTAACATCAACACAGTATGTAGGAACAGTTGTGACTTACCGCATGGGGGCGGTCTGTGTACGCATATGAATCTATACCAAGTTAGAGAAGGTGGAAAAAGAGAGAAATTAGTTAGTTAAATTATCAACAGAGATCGTTCAACAGAATCTTAAATGATAAATATTCAATGATTGAATAATTTTGCAATAATTTTTCATGCAAAATCTGACAGAAATTCACTGATTCCAGCTTCTGAAATGTGTCGACTTGCTTATTTACCCTCTATTATATCATCGTGAATAAGATTGGTTGGACAAAGTAAGGTAGTTGAAGACATCAACCTGGGATCTGGTTAATACTGATGCTTGCTATGTTTGACAGGTTTGAGGCATTTCACAAAGTCTTTTTATTTCTTTTATTCGTCTGTTCAAAATCATCAGAAAATATTCAGTAATTCTTACCCTCCAAGTCCGTTTCCTAAAGGGACAAAAAGATGAAAATGAGATAAATAAACATTAGTATATTATTATCATATTTGAAAAATATTTGCATTTAGAACATTAATGATGCTCTCTTTACTTAGTTTTAGGTTTATTATCTGAGATGCCAGGACTAAATAAAAGATTTGAGCTAATCACAGAACTGAATGAAGTTGTATGTAGTCAGTTAGTTCAGTCAAGTGTGATTTGTTGATCTCAGACTAAAGTAGCCTGCTGTTTGTGTAAATCAGAGGTCAATCTGTTAACATCAACACAGTATGTAGGAACACTTGTGACTTACCGCATGGGGGCCGTCTGTGTATGCATCCAAATCTATACCAAGTTAGAGAAGGTGGAAATAGAGAGAAATCAGTTAGTTAAATTATCAACAGAGATCATTCAACAGAATCTTAAATGACAAATATTCAATAATTGAATAATTTTGCAATAATTTTTCAAGCAAAAACTGACAGAAATTCACTGATTCCAGCTCCTGAAATGTGTCGACTTGCTTCTTTACCCTCTATTATATCATTGTGAATTAGATGGGTTGGACAAAATAAGGTACTTGAAGACATCAACCTGGGATCTGGTAAATACTGATGCTTGCTATGTTTGACAGGTTTGAGGCATTTCACAAAGTCTTTTTATTTCTTTTTTATTTGTCTATTTGAAATCAACAGAAAATATTCAGTAATACTTACGGTGGAGGTGGAGGTGGAAGTGGAAGTCCTACAGGAAAAAAAAATGAAAATGACATAAATAAACATCAGTATATTATTATCATATTTGAACATCTTTGCATTTAGAACATTAATGATGCTCTCTTTACTTAGTTTTAGGTTTATTATCTGAGATGCCAGGAATAAATAAAAGATTTTAGCTAAACACAGAACTAAATGAAGTTGTATGTTGTCAGTTAGTACAGTCAAGTGTGATTTGTTAATCACAGACTAAAGTAGCCTGCTGTTTGTGTAAATCAGAGGTCAATCTGTGAACATCAACACAGTATGTATGTACAGTTGTGACTTACCGCATGGGGATGGTATGTGCATGCATATGAATCTATACCAAGTTAGAGAAGGTGGAAATAGAGAGAAATCAGTTAGTTAAATTATCAACAGAGATCATTCAACAGAATCTTAAATGACAAATATTCAATAATTGAATAATTTTGCAATCATTTTTCAAGCAAAATCTGACAGAAATTCACTGATTCTAGCTTCTGAAATGTGTCGACTTGCTTATTTACCCTCTATTATATCATTGTGAATTTAAATGGGTTGGACAAAGTAAGGTACTTGAAGACATCAACCTGGGATCTGGTTAATACTGATGCTTGCTATGTTTGACAGGTTTGAGGCATTTCACAAAGTCTTTTTATTTCTTTTATTCGTCTGTTCAAAATCATCAGAGAATATTCAGTTATACTTACCCTCCAAGTCCGTTTCCTAAAGGGACAAAAAGATGAAAATGAGATAAATAAACATTAGTATATTATTATCATATTTGAACACCTTTGCATCTAGAACATTAATGATGCTCTCTTTACTTAGTTTAAGGTTTATTATCTGAGATGCCAGGACTAAATAAAAGATTTTAGCTAAACACAGAACTAAATGAAGTTGCATGTAGTCAGTTAGTACAGTCAAGTGTGATTTGTTGATCTCAGACTAAAGTAGCCTGCTGTTTGTGTAAATCAGAGGTCAATCTGTTAACATCAACACAGTATGTAGGAACAGTTGTGACTTACCGCATGGGGGCCGTCTGTGTATGCATCCAAATCTATACCAAGTTAGAGAAGGTGGAGATAGAGAGAAATCAGTTAGTTAAATTATCAACAGAGATCGTTCAACAGAATCTTAAATGACAAATATTCAATAATTGAATAATTTTGCAATCATTTTTCAAGCAAAAACTGACAGAAATTCACTGATTCCAGCTCCTGAAATGTGTCGACTTGCTTCTTTACCCTCTATTATATCATTGTGAATCAGATGGGTTGGACAAAGTAAGGTACTTGAAGACATCAACCTGGGATCTGGTAAATACTGATGCTTGCTATGTTTGATAGGTTTGACGCATTTCACAAAGTCTTTTTATTTCTTTTTTATTTGTCTGTTTGAAATCAACAGAAAATATTCAGTAATACTTACGGTGGAGGTGGAGGTGGAGGTGGAGGTGGAAGTGGAAGTCCTACAGGGAAAAAAAGATGAAAATGACATAAATAAACATCAGTATATTATTATCATATTTGAACATCTTTGCATTTAGAACATTAATGATGCTCTCTTTACTTAGTTTTAGGTTTATTATCTGAGATGCCAGGACTAAATAAAAGATTTTAGCTAAACACAGAACTAAATGAAGTTGTATGTTGTCAGTTAGTACAGTCAAGTGTGATTTGTTGATCACAGACTAAAGTAGCCTGCTGTTTGTGTAAATCAGAGGTCAATCTGTCAACATCAACTCAGTATGTAGGAACACTTGTGACTTACCGCATGGGGATGGTATGTGCATGCATATGAATCTATACCAAGTTAGAGAAGGTGGAAATAGAGAGAAATCAGTTAGTTAAATTATCAACAGAGATCGTTCAACAGAATCTTAAATGATAAATATTTTACTAATTGAATAATTTTGCAATCATTTTTCAAGCAAAAACTGACAGAAATTCCCCGATTCCAGCTCCTGAAATGTGTCAACTTGCTTATTTACCCTGTATTATATCCAGTGATGGTAATAACGGCGTTAGAGTATAACGGTGTTACTAACGGCGTTATTTTTTTTCAGTACCGAGTAATCTAATTAATTAGTTTTCCCATCGTTGCAACAACGTTGCCGTTACTGAGAATGTAAAGTGGCGCGTTACTACAATTGTTTGAATGAAGCACAAGGTGTCAGGCTTTGGCCAGTGCCACACATCAGCTGCCTGGAGAGAGCAGGGGTGGGGATGATGACATCGTTGCAAATGCGATGGTGATTGGCTGGGTGGGCGGATCATGCCCTGCTCACGCTCTCTCACTGCACGCTCTGACTACCAAACACAACAAGACAGCGACAATGGCGACGAGCCAGGTAAATTCAAAGGTAGCGTTCTCGAACTGGAAGTACCGGCACTACTTCTCACTCATTGAAATTAAAGGCAAGAATGTTTATGTAACATGCACGCTATGCCCAGGAAAAAAGACTTTATCCACGTCTGCCTCAAGCAACTCGAATCTTATGAAGCTCCTCACATCAACACATGCTAACAGGACACTTGTTGCTGCTGCTGCTAACCCAACCCCAAGCCCAAATGTAGCTAGCGTGAGCTCCAGTGAAGGAGATGGAGCCACTCTGTTAGAACAAGCAACGCTCGATTTTTCGGGTCAGCAACAGGTGACCAAGGCTGAGCTGAACACATTGATTGCAAGGTATGTTGTTGAAAACATGCTAGCCCTGTCCACTGTGGCGTCAGAGTCATTCAGAGCTATTCTTGCTAAAATACCAATACGAGGAGGAGGAAGGGGGGTTGCCCCATGCCAAAACACTTTTGCTAAATTCATAGACAGTGAATACGAAAAAATGAATATTGACCTCAAAAAGTCATTTGAGGAATTAGAGTTCATTTCAAATACAGCAGACATCTGGACTGCCCACAATAAAAGTTACATGGGTGTGACAGCACATTGGATCAATCCAAATAACATGGAAAGAGAGAAAGCAGCTCTTGCCTGCAGAAGGTTTAAGGGGCAGCATACTCATGACGCCATTGCAGTTGAGCTTGACAATATACACTCAACATATGGGATAACACACAAAATCACAGCAACAGTGACTGATAATGCCTCTAATTTTGTTAAAGCATTTAAGAGGTACCAGCCACTTGAGGAGAGTGATTCTGAAGACGATGAAGATGAGGTGGCATTTACAGACATTAATGATGCTCTACATGCAACTGATGATAATGATGGTGATGTTGTGATCACTTTGCCCCCCCACAAGAGATGTGCATCACACACACTAAACCTGCTTTCGTGCACAGATGTTGACAAGTGGCTGCTGTCAAAACCTGCAACAAAGGCTATTTACAGAAGTGCTACTGCCAAATGTACAGCCCTATGGAACAAGACTAGTCGATCAACTTTGGCTACTGAAACAGTTGATGAGTTGGTGTCAAAAAAGCTGCTTGTACCTTGTACAACACGATGGAATTCCTTCTATGATGCCCTGGCTTGAATCTGTGAAATATCCATGGTAGACCTTAACACCATCTCCTCCAAATTAGGACTGACAGCGATAACAGAAAGGGAACACCAGTTTTTAAAGGAGTACTGTACTGCAATGAAGCCCCTTACAGTTGCCTTAGATATACTTCAAGGAGCTGAAGTGGCAGACTCTTTTAGATCTTCAGCACAAGACTTCAACTCTCTGTGTGAATTATCTCTCATCAAGAAAATTTCACTACGTTACAATGCTGCTACTCCATCTAGTGCACCTGTTGAGATACTGTTCAGCCTGGGCAAGCTTGTCTTCTCTCCGAAGAGGAACAGACTGTCTGACAAAAGACTCGAAAAGCTTCTCCTCCTACGTTACAACCACTGGTTTAGTCGTTAGATGAGAGGAGTATTTTAGTATAGATGAATGTATTGTTCATTTTCACTGAGAACGAACAACATGTTAATCTACATAGAGAGTTGGATAGTGTTCTGTTTATTGTGCAATAATATACAGGTACAGAGATTTGCACCACTTAATGGCCAGATTTTCCTTTGTTTCTTTTTACCCAAGTTTACATCTGTGTGTCTTAATTTTGCACTTGAATTTTATTTTCAATATTTATTTTTTATATATTTTTATTTCTATGCATATCATATGGCAGGCTGCAATCTATTGAGTTCAAATAAATACCAAATGTTCTGAAATACTGTATATAGTGTTTTTATTCTTCAGTCAGTTAATATAAACATCTTTGACGTTAAAGATGTTATAGAACGTAATAGCGTTATAGAACATAAAAAATAACGTCACAGTTACTTTGCTGAGTAACTAATTACTTTTACAATGTGCTAACTGAGTTACTAACTCAATTACTTTTTAGGAGAAGTAATTTGTAACTGTAACTAATTACTTTTTTAAAGTAAGATGACCAACACTGATTATATCATCGTGAATTAAATGGGTAGGACAAAGTAAGGTACTTGAAGACATCAACCTGGGATCTGGTAAATACTGATGCTTGCTATGTTTGACAGGTTTGAGGCATTTCACAAAGTCTTTTTATTTCTTTTTTATTTGTCTATTTGAAATCAACAGAAAATATTCAGTAATACTTACGGTGGAAGTGGAGGTGGAGGTGGAAGTCCTACAGGGACAAAAAGATGAAAATGACATAAATAAACATCAGTATATTATTATCATATTTGAACATCTTTGCATTTAGAACATTAATGATGCTCTCTTTACTTAGTTTTAGGTTTATTATCTGAGATGCCAGGACTAAATAAAAGATTTTAGCTAAACACAGAACTAAATGAAGTTGTATGTAGTCAGTTAGAACAGTCAAGTGTGATTTGTTGATCTCAGACTAAAGTAGCCTGCTGTTTGTGTAAATCAGAGGTCAATGTGTTAACGTCAACTCAGTATGTAGGAACACTTGTGACTTACCGCATGGGGGCAGTCTGTGTACACATCCAAATCAATACCAAGTTAGAGAAGGTGGAAAAAGAGAGAAATCAGTTAGTTAAATTATCAACAGAGATCGTTCAACAGAATCTTAAATGATAAATATTTTAATAATTGAATAATTTTGCAATCATTTTTCAAGCAAAAACTGACAGAAATTCCCCGATTCCAGCTCCTGAAATGTGTCAACTTGCTTATTTACCCTCTATTATATCATCATGAATTTAAATGGGTTGGACAAAGTAAGGTACTTGAAGACATCAACCTGGGATCTAGTTAATACTGATGCTTGCTATGTTTGACAGGTTTGAGGCATTTCACAAAGTCTTTTTATTTCTTTTATTCGTCTGTTCGAAATCATCAGAAAATATTCAGGAATACTTACCCTCCAAGTCCGTTTCCTAAAGGGACAAAAAAATGAAAATGACATAAATAAACATCAGTATATTATTATCATATTTGAACATCTTTGCATTTAGAACATTAATGATGCTCTCTTTACTTAGTTTTAGGTTTATTATCTGAGATGCCAGGACTAAATAAAAGATTTTAGCTAAACACAGAACTAAATGAAGTTGTATGTAGTCAGTTAGTACAGTCAAGTGTGATTTGTTGATCTCAGACTAAAGTAGCCTGCTGTTTGTGTAAATCAGAGGTCAGTCTGTTAACATCAACACAGTATGTAGGAACACTTGTGACTTACCGCATGGGGGCCGTCTGTGTACGCATCCAAATCAATACCAAGTTAGAGAAGGTGGAGATAGAGAGAAATCAGTTAGTTAAATTATCAACAGAGGTCGATCAACAGAATCTTAAATGACAAATATTCAATAATTGAATAATTTTGCAATCATTTTTCAAGCAAAATCTGACAGAAATTCACTGCTTCCAGCTTCTGAAATGTGTCGACTTGCTTCTTTACCCTCTATTATATCATTGTGAATTTAAATGGGTTGGACAAAAAAAGGTACTTGAAGACATCAACCTGGGATCTGGTAAATACTGATGCTTGCTAGGTTTGATAGGTTTGAGGCATTTCACAAAGTCTATTTATGTCTTTTATTCGTCTGTTCAAAATCATCAGAAAATATTCAGTAATACTTACGGTGGAGGTGGAGGTGGAGGTGGAGGTGGAGGTGGAGGTATACCTGCGTTTCCTAAAGGGACAAAAAGATGAAAATGAGATAAATTAACATCAGTATATTATTATCATATTTGAAAATCTTTACATTTAGAACATTAATGACTCTCTCTTTACTGGTATAAGGTTTATTATCTGAGATGCCAGGACTACATAAAAGATTTTAGCTAAACACAGAACTAAATGAAGTTGTATGTAGTCAGTTAGTACAGTCAAGTGTGATTTGTTGATCTCAGACTAAAGTAGCCTGCTGTTTGTGTAAATCAGAGGACAATGTGTTAACGTCAACTCAGTATGTAGGAACACTTGTGACTTGCCGCCTCCACTGCCACCACCGCAATTACTGTTAGCGCCACTACAACCGCCAGTTTGAGGAGCACTCTCCCCGGGTTCAGCCATGAGGACGACCAGCGTCAACACCACAAAGATCATAACACACTTCATCCTGAGGAACAAATCACAATGGCCACATCCAGAATCATTCACTGCCTTCATTCACCAGTGTCAAAGCTCATCACATCTCATCTAAAAGACGTTGCATTTATTAAAGTAACATCAGGATTAAATTGACTTCTCACCTTTCCACAGCTTGTTTGTCAGAACCAAAAAAAAAACTGGTGTCACAGACAGCAAAGTGAGCACTGTGAGATCTAGAGGTGATGTGGACGTCTTTGCTGAGGAGTCGTGAGTTACCCGTCTCTTTATAAGGCTGGAGATGGAATAATCTTATCCAGTCATTCTGTGTTTCTCAATGTGTTTTTCAAAGTCAAGTTCTCCACATGGATGACAAGATGTTGATCTAATCTCACTTTGTCATGACGGGACATTTCACTGTCCTCACAGTCACACAAAGTTACACAACACTACTTATCATTCCCCGGCTCTATGGCCTCACAAAATGTGACCATTAGAAGTTCTGTCCTATAACTGTTTATATGACTAAAAAGACAATGCATGATGTTTTTGCTAAGACAAGAAGTAATTTATTTGTTATATCAGCAAAATATCATCATTTAAAACAACAGGCACAAAACAGAGACAGCCTTTTTGTAAAGCACCTTTTTATTGAGCAGGAATGTTTTCAACATCAAGCAATTTTACATTTTTCTAAATCAATGGCAGCTGTTCCTGAGATCACAATGCACATCTCAAGAGCTTCATGTTTACCCATCCAATTATTTCTTGCTTTGCAAAGCACAAAGATGTAGCTGAATCAATATTTTCAAAAAGAACACTGTTCACTCAAAAGAGCCGTCATTATGATGCTGAGACTGATCGTTGTCCACTGTAGGTGGGGGTCTTTCCACTCTTCTTTACCAAGTTACAGAAGAGAAAAACAAAACATTAGATCTGAAAAACTTACAGACAGAGAGAGTCAAAAATGCAGCTTGATGCTTTTGTTAAAAGTGACCGAAAACATCTCAGACTTCACACAGTTGAGCAACCTAGATACAATGTGTGGCGGGGAGTCTTGTTCTGACTGACACCTCCCTCGTCCTCCTGTTAGGTTGGGACAACTTTCCCTGTGATCATTTTTATTAGCACTTTAAGTTCTGAGGACATCATAGAAGTCAACTAACACCTGACTGAAGGTCTTATCAACCACATCAATTAGAGAGACCTGTGTGGATGGACAAAGAGTGTCATCTGTACTAGAGCTGCAGAGATTAGCTGGTTACTCACCACTGAGTTTTTTTTGTCAAATTTCAAGCAAAAATGCCAAAAATGTGATGATTGCAGCTTGTCAAATGAAGGAATTAGCTATTTTTTCCTCCTTTTCAAGGGCGTAACCGTGGTATAGATATTGGGGGGTCCAAATTTGAGCCCTTCCCCGGATATTATTTTTTGTGTGTCCTCTCCCTATATCATGCCTGTGACTGTCCCTCTCTCTGTCTCTCTGTGCTGCCTGCATTGCGACCAGATACCATTATTGTACCAGAGGAACAATGACTGACCCTAATGATCATTTTAATTTGAATATTGTGCTCTTATTACTAGTTTACTGCTGACATGTATGACTAGGTAAATATAATGTTATCATGTTGTTTAGAGACTCATATTACAGTGCTTTTCCTGATCATCTTCAGAGCAGGTCTCTGTGTGTCCTCTCCCTCCATCATGTTGTGACTGTCCCTCTCTCTGTCTCTCTCTGCTGCCTGCATTGTGACCAGATACCATTATTGCACCAGAGGAACAATGACTGATCCTAATGATCATTTTAATTTGATGCATTGAATATTCTGCTTTTATTGCTGCTAGTGTTATTTGCTTTAACCTTACCAAGCCTGTTTAAGTGCCAATTGAATTTTAAAACCATCAATCACACACACACACACACACACACACACACACACACACACGACACACAGGGAGGAGATGGGGAAAAAAGAACAGCACACACGGATGATACAGAGTTCAAATGGACCCCTTTTAAAAGTTTTCCCCCACCAGAATTTAGCCTAACTTTGGAGCATTATTCAGCCCATTTTCCGACAAGCGATCATGCCATGGTTGGTACCAATGGATGCCTTATATATTCTAGTTTCATATGATATCTGATATCTGTTGATATCTATTTTTATTCTAGCTTTAATACTCAGACATTTAAACACGATAATTGTTTCACATTCATTCAAAAATTAGCGCGCTCGTTTTGACCATAGCACTACTTTTTAGGTGTCTAGTTGCTTACCGTCTGAAAAAAAGGCGAATGTCCGCCTGTTGGTCCTGCTTTTTCTGCTTTGGTGCTACTCCCTCCATTTGTTTATATGCCCATGACCACGAGTGACAGTCGGACTGAGCAGTTTTTCAAACGAAGCCGGCGTTTACGGGTGCAACCAAGTGTACAGTCGGGAGGGGGGTGGTCATACAGTTTTGTTTTCCTTGTTTTTCCTAAATTGAAAATAAATCGGAAATAACAAGAGACGGATCCACTTACAGCCAGGGTTCATAAAAGGAAGACATATCATATGTCACATATTTATTTATATTATTGGGGGGGACAGATTGGTATTTTCCCAAGCCAGGAGTGCTGTGAAGGCCCCTGCCTAACTGTATGATATTTGGGTGTTGTGGACAAGTTACTGTGTGGTACTGTTTCTCTTTAAAGGTGTTGAGGAGGACGTAGCATTAGCCAGCCATATCACTACTGAGTAGTCATGGGACACGTCCCCCCCAAAGTATATGGTAGTTACGCCCATGCTCCTTTTACTTTTTGATACCTTAAATGTCTTTGTCTCTTTTGAAAACAGCCAACAGTACAGATGTCATTTACACAATGATCATCTTGGCTCTCATAAAATTGTTATTTTGACTGTTTTTCTGATGCTTTATAGCCCAACTGATTCATCTATTGATGGAGGAAATGCCAGAATTGAATCATTTCCAAAGTGCTGCTTTACCAGAGACACAAGTACATTCAGAAACAGAAAGAAATAGGAAGAGTGTTCATTTAATAAACTGATCACACCAACACACACATTATTTAGATCTACTTAATATAAACATTTACCTCTGACTGGTTAATTTAGTACAGGCAGGTGTGATTTGTTGATCACAGACTAAAGTAGCCTGCTGTTTGTGTAAATCAGAGGACAATCTGTTAACATCAACACAGTGTGTATGTACAGTTGTGACTTAAATGTTCTTGGGCGTAATATTGAGCCTGTAGGATTCCTGAGCCGGGTACGAAAATAACGACAATAATGTAATGTAATGACAATGCATGATGTTTCCTAAGTAAGGAAGTGATTTATCAGTTTCATCAGCAACTGAAGAACAAACAAGGTATTTCAGAACTGAGAGGTAAAAAGGTCAACTTCCTCTTTGTAGAATTAAAAGAAATATACAGTATATAAGTTTATTGCTAAGTCTTGTAACATAACAGTACAATCTGAAATGAAATGTAAACTAGAGACCATCTTGTGATGGCAGGCCCGTAAACATGATCACCTTCGGACCCATGACTACTCAGTAGTGATATGGCTGGCTACTGCTACGTCCTCCTCAACACCTTCAAAGACAAAAAGTACCACACAGTAACTTGTCCACAACACCCAAATATCACACAGTTAGGCAGGGGCCGTCACAGCGGTTGTGGCTTGGACCACATCCATCTTTAATCTCGGCCTTCATTTTGTTCTCATCTACACCCCTGAGATGTTTTATGGCTGCATCTGACACAGTTGTGATGCTATCCTATTGTCTTTGCGTTTATTAAAATAACATCAGGATTAAATTGACTTCTTGTTTGCATACCAAGTTAGAGAAGGGAGAACAAAAGAGAGGAATCAGCAGGGCCGGCTCAGGGCATAGGCGATATAGGTGGTCGCCTAGACCACCATCTGCTGGAGGGGCGCCGCCAGTCACCCTCGAGGGAGAAAAAAAAAATCGATAATAATTTTCGATGCCCATTGGCGCCCTCCCTTCGTGTTCTGTCTTGAAAATAATAAATATTAACAAAATAAAGAAACAGATGAACAATTACATGTTTCTCACTTGTGGTGCTGAGTCACGTGACGTGTGGTCATTGGCTGCGCACCTCAGAGGGTCAGATAGGTGTCACATTAAGTGACAGACAGGTTATGTTTTTTTATTTTGCGAGATGAAACGGCCGTCAAAGCCCTCGGGTGCGCAATACCGAAAGAGAAGACAAGAGGAGGAGAAGAAGAAGTCCCAGTATAAAGGTTACATTATGTCATCTTTTCTTAAATGCCGTTTTGTGTGAAGACGTTTCATTTGTATTAACTTGCTAGCTAGGTTGAAATAAAGCAACGCTGGCTTAACACGCTAGACAGTGACACTGATAGCTACTAAGAAGGATAAATGAATCATGAATCAAAGTAGAGGCTGCAGGTTGTACTCTGTGTTGTTTATTGTGAAATAGTAGTGAATCTTTTATTATAAGGTAATTATAAATGTTATGTTGAACACACCACTTATGCGAATAACTGCTGCAAGCTGCAACAGTTGTTTGTCAGTCTTTACTTAGTTTAGGTTTATTAGCTGAGGTGCCAGGATAGAAAATGTACTTTTTTTGTGTTTGAGCCTCACATGTTTGTAATGACAATGCTTGATGTTTCCTAAGAAAGGAAGTGATTTATCAGTTTTATCAGCAAAAGAAGAACAAACAAGGTATTTCAAAACTCACACACGATGGCTGATCAAACGGTTGGACTCAGGTCCAAGATGGTGGATCACCACTTGTTTCTTTGATAGGAGAGGACAAAGAAACAATGGTGGTTCTCGCATCATGTGCCCACTGATATCACATGTGGGTGTGATATGCTCCAGGCTGAAGGAGAGTGTGTGTGTGTGTGTGTGTGTGTGTGTGTGTGTGTGTGTGTGTGTGTGTGTGTGTGTGTGTGTGTGTGTCAAGTGATGCCAAGTTCGAGAAGATGGTTAGTTGCATACAAAGACCCTCAGTCTCTGTGACTCATAATTCGACTAACGTGAAATTAGTCGTGCAGCAAAGCAAACTACCAATAACCTGACTACACAGAGATCACAATAACACCCAAACAGTGACGGCAGGCCCGTAAACATGATCACGTTCCGACCCATGACTACTCAGTACTGATTACTACATTGTCACAGGAGTACTCAGTACTGTCATAACCCGGCTCTTAGGCCATGACAAATACGGGATGGACACAATAGATGACTGAGAATTAAAGTGTTTATTATGATGAAGCATATAACTGGAAATAAATAACTACAAATGTGGAGTGTGTGAGTCAGTATTATCAGTATTGTAAATGTGAATGTGTGAGCATTATGAGGTGTGCAGTGTTGTAGCGCGAAAACAAAACCAAAACCAAACAAAGCAAAGGCATGTGGACGGTGGCTGGGTCCAGACCAAGTGAGAGAGAATGCAGAGCTGGGCTTTTATCATGTGGGAGCGCTTAGCCCAGGTGCTCCAAACCTGGCTGGCTACTGCTACGTCCTCCTGAAGCACCTTCAAAGAGAAACAGTACCACACAGTAACTTGTCCACATCACCCAAATATCACACAGTTAGGCAGGGGCCGTCACAGCACTCGTAGCTTGGACCACATCCATCTTTGAACTCAGCCTTCATTTTGTTCTCATCTACACACCTGAGAAGTTTCATGACTGCATCTAACACAGTTGTGATGCTATCGTGTTGTCTTTGCATTTATTAAAGTAACATCAGGATTAAATTGACTTCTCACCTTTCCACAGCTTGTTTGTCAGAACCAAAAAAAAAACTGGTGTCACAGACAGCAAAGTGAGCACTGTGAGATCTAGAGGTGATGTGGACGTCTTTGCTGAGCAGTCGTGAGTTACCCGTCTCTTTATAAGGATGGAGATGGAATAATCTTGTCCAGTCATTCTGTATTTCTCAATGTGTTTTTCAAAGTCAAGTTCTGCACATGGATGACAAAATGTTGATCTAATCTCACTTTGTCATGACGGGACATTTCACTGTTCTCACAGTCACACAAAGTTATACAACACTACTTATCATCCCCCGGCTCTATGGCCTCACAAAATGTGACCATTAGAAGTTCTGTCCTATAACTGTTTATATGACTAAAAAGACAATGCATGATGTTTTTGTTAACATAAGAAGTAATTTATTTATTATATCAGCAAAATATCATTATATAAACTAAAAGGCACAAAACAGAGACAGCCTTTTTGTAATGCACCTTTTTCTTCAGCAGGAATGTTTTCAACATCAAGCAATTTGACATTTTTCTAAATCAATGGGAGCTGTTCCTGAGATCACAACACACATCTCAAGGTCTTCATGTTTACCCATCCAATTATTTCTTGTTTTGCAAAGCACAAAGATGTAGCTGAATAAATATTTTCAAAAAGAACACTGTTCACTCAAAAGTCTAACAATGCAGCTGAGCGACCCCGTGGGTAAAATGGACAGCTCCTTCTTTCTACCGGCTGGCTCTGCCCTTACATGGACAGGAGGTTTTTTCCAGGCATCCAGTTAACTGTGCTGAGGAATTAGAGCAGTGTCAGTGTCATCAAACAAACAGGCAGGCAGTGACAAGAGGAAGACATCAATTATGTCACAGCTGGCCCAGAGAGGCTGCACAGTGTGTGTGTGTGTTAGGCTGATATGCAGTATCAGGCTCATGTTGCTCTTGTAATTACATAATAGATGTCAGTCAAATCTTCTCTGGATGTGACCGACCACAGAAACATTTCTTGTTTCTCCAGGCTCAAGTCCAAAGAACTGCAGAAGTTGCTTTTATGCTAGAGTCTATTTGGTAATTTAATGGCTCTATTGAAACCCCATTATGTTGCAGTTATTTGGACCAATCTGTGGTTGTGTTTATGTAGATTTGGTGTCATACAGTAATATGTTGGTACACATTTTGGGTAAAACTTTCACCCGTGTTTCGGCTTCTTATGCCGGGTGCATATACTTAAAAAAGTATATGCACTTGTTTGTTCTTACCCTTAGCACTTTAATCATAGCACTTATTTACTTAAGGTTTCCTTGATAAATAGCAGCTACCCTGCTCAGATGAGGGCTTGACAATTGTTTCTATTTTTTTCATTCTTACTTTATCAGTGGTGATATGTTGTGGATTCTTTCTTGTGACAAATGTACTTATTGTAAGTCGCTTTGGACAAAAGCGTCTGCTAAAAGCCCTAAATGTAAATGTAAATGTTAGTTGGGTGAAGTTAAACAAAGAGCATCAAAGTCCACATAAGCAAGAGGTTGGGGTGGACAGTTAGGTGAAACAGGAACAGGACTTTCATCCAGACGACCACCATTTGTGCCCAGTGTGAAACCAAAAGTCAACGTAGAGTTATTTCAATTTACTTTGAGTAAAGTGCAGTGGTGTCACATACCAGAAGTGAACATTACTGAAGTACGTAACATAGGTTAATAAATGTATAAGTTACGTAGCCAAGTTTTTTTTTTTTTAACCCAAACCCAATGTTTTCCTTAACTTTAAACACAATACACGAAGGTTCAGAGAGGACGAAAAAGTCTATAGTTTTAACACAACATATATTAAGAGGGCTATGAAATTTGACATTATCCATCTGTACTCACTACATCTTAGGTTTTCTTAGGCTCAGGTATGTGTACAGGGTAGGAACTTTTTAAAATACAAAAATGTGAAATTATCGGTTATCTTATCCGTATTGGTCATGAGAAGCTGGTAATTATCAGTTATTGTTTCAGCTAAAAAAAATCCATATTGAGCATCACTAGTTTTCTTGCCTAAACCTAACAAAACTGCCAACAAACGATGCAGTACACCTGTCGCTTTACAATACCATGGTCATATATTTTGGGAGCAATGATATATGTTGTTGTGAGAGTCACTGAAAATTGACCTATTCAGACCTATGGGTATGTAGATGTGTTGTCTGAAGTGATGTTTATGATACTGTTTCACAGTTTCATCCCATGACATCATTCCCCTTTTGCTCCTCTGTGCTCCTATTGGTCAGTGTTTAGAACGTGGTATGGAATTTATCGTGGAAGCCGAAAAAATAAAATCTGACACGTCTTTCTGTCAGTACATTGTGAAGTGTCTGAGATGTGGCGTCAGTCTTCGTCCATTTGAATTTTTCTTTCCAGATGGCTATAATCGGTCTGATATCACGTAGTCTGAATCCAGCATAAGAATAAAAAATGTTTCCAGGCACCAGCCGCTAATGATCCAACACACATGTCTAGAAAACGTTTTATATCAAAGACTTTGTGGTAAGGGTTACATTCAATGTGAATATATATATATATATATACATATATATATATATATATATATATATATATATATATATATAAAAAACAGCGTCACACAAACCCTTGTGTAATCCCAATGTTCTATCATGTCAGCTTCAGACATGCAGTATGCCAGGAATGCCCACAGACAGGAGCTGCAGGAGGTGACCATAGGAACACAGTGAGGCTGGCCAGACCAAACCAGAACCACAAAGTGACTATTGTTCCCTCTGGCAGCCATCCCAGCGGCTGCCCTCCACACTCCCCATGTTGTTTTGGAACAGCCTGTTTTTGTTTCAAAGAGAGAGCACCCTGAGTGATGATCCCAATTATTATTAATTACACATCAGCAGTAATCACAGATGTACGAAATTACCATACAAAACTGACAATTTGCATACATTGTTCTGCTCTGAGTGTCACGCTGAGTCACAACAAACACAAATTATCTGTCTGAGCCTGTCACCACACGTCCGTCCCCTGTAATCTATCACACTTAATATATGGTCAACTTTATCAAAAAGCTCAAGAGACACAAGATGTTCTTTCCAAAGACAGTTGAACACAAAGCAACAAGTCATAAAACCAACACATGATTTATCTGTGGGATAAAAAGGAACATAGAATATTTATCCTTCGATTATTCCGATCCTGACATTTCACAAATTCAGCCCCCCCAAAAAGCTTCATTTCAGCAGAATACCTCACTCCTTAACTGCAGGTGGGAATCTGACAGAAACCTCGCTTCACATCACTGCTGATGTTTTGGCACGGCTAGCTGTTGTTAGCCGGTTTGGCCGAGGCTGATTAGCAGCCTGCAGCGGGGAATCCTCACGTCAGTGGGCCAGGAGTCCTGGAATCTGACCTTTCCCAGCGCCAGAATAAAATGAGCCTACATTTTGTTTACCAACACAGAGAATTAGACTTTCCTCAGCTTGTTTTTGCGGGTACGGCTGCAGAGTTTATACTCTCTAAGTATTGGATCCAATCTTGTGCATGAAGTGCAGAATGCTTTATGGCAAGAGGGCAAACATCAGCAAAAACTGAATCTTACATTAAAGCAACATTAAGTAGAAAATGGCATTTTGTATGATTTGGCGCCCCCCAGAGATTCTGAGTGCAACACCACTATCATAAATACAAATCCCAGGTCTGTAACAATTTGTCAGATGTAATGTACGTAGGTGCTAACTACAAACATAACTCATTACGTCACAACAATGTTATGTGTTTAAAGCTTGTATCTTGAAGTAAACATGTATGTAACGCTGTGATCCTACCCTCTCACTGAAGTTACATAGTGCAGAAGTGATAGGGGGGCGGAGTGGCTGAGACAGAGACACCATTCACCCTGTTACAGACACTGTACCATCGAGATGATTTTGAAGCTGCTATTTTAAAGGTACAAAAGTTACATAATGTTGTTTTAAGGGGAACATTTTCTCACTCACATCACACTCTGTGAGTTAAAGAGATTCCTTATGGATGGAGAACATTAATTGCATCTAAAGTAACTTCTGACTGCTGGTAACTGTAGCTGCAGTTAGCCAGTAAGCTCAGTTAGTCATGCAGCTAGCTGACTCTGCCTGGACCAGACTGGGAGCTTGAAGCACTCAGATTGTTTGTGTTCACACCGCTATCCCAGGAGCTTTGGACCTCTGGAAGGAGGAGGTCCAGGCCCAGAGCAGAGAATGCTGGCAGGGAGCGGCTGCAGAATCGGCTCCAGAACCAAAGCTGGTTGACCTGTCAATGGAACAGGACTCAGCAAGCAACAACACTGACAAAAACAAGCAGGGGCAAAACTGATAAACTGAAGAGAAATACAAAAACTAAATGATGTACAAACAAGGATCAAGCTTGGGGAATACGGGCAGGATTGCAAAGGAAGAGGGAAGAAAATGTGAGAGTTAGCACACAGTGAGACTGAGGGAAAATCGCAGGCTTAAATGCACAGGGACTTATTAACAAATAAAACACAGAAAAAGCGTCTGAAAGAGACAGTGGAAAGTCACAACAAGACGCATGAGGATGAATTCTACAAAATTAAAGAGGAAACTGAAAACCAAAACCTTGACATGCTGACCTTCCGTTTCAGAGAGGTGCTCCGACTACACGTGCATCTTGTTTTTGGGTACACGTCAACATGAAACATGTTCGAAAATAGCTCACAAACGAGGTCAACATGAGCCAAGGAAAATCTTGGACTAGATGCAATTTTGCGCTGGCTTTTGAGATGCACTCACCGTGCAAAGGCCAAGCAGTAGCAACAACCCCCCCACCTAGAAAAAAATAAACTATAGTTTTCTTGCTTACAAACGTTTGGCCGGAGATGAGAACGACACTGCCTTGGAAAGCTTCAACCTCACTCGTTTTGCCAGTGCTTGTGTGATCAGGTGTAGATGATTAGGGGGATTCCCATGAGATTCAGAAAAATGCTGGATAGTGCTGTGGTTCCCAAACTGGGGGTCAGAACACCCTGAAGGTGTCACAGGAACATCTCACAACTGCCATGCTTTAAAATAATAATCTGTGATATGTTACAAACACTATTCTACTGGCTGTTTTGTGAATAGCAGCATACTGGATGTAACATATCAGTGTCACTTTGCTTTTGTGTAACATAAGATTTGCTGACAAGCTTGTAAATACATCAGATTACAGTCTGCTCTAATGCGTTTGACACAGTAGACACATTTTACAGGCTGGTCCATAAAGTCCTCGCTCAGACCCTGCGGTTTCTGTGGCTTCATACTTTCATGATACTTGACGATGTTCCCGTTAATGTCTTCTGCACATGCCCAGATGTCTCCCTCTGCTGAGTCCTACTCCCTAACACTTGACACGGCTGTTAATAAAAAGGACAATAAAATGTTTAACACATCAGTTAGAGGACTTTTGCATTGGCGTTCATGCATGTTTTCTATTTTTGTGTTTTAAACTTGAAAGAAAACAAATATTAAATTCAACATGTATATACCCAGGAACATACAATTATATGAGCTGTATATACTGTACAGGTGAGATATCATGGTTACTACTGAAACAATCAGCTGATGAGCAAGCAATCGAAATAAGTCTGGTCAATTGATCAAATTTTGTCATTTATCAAGCAAAAATGCAAAAAAATTGCAGTTCAACCTCCTCACATATGAAGATTTACTGGGTTTCAGACTGTAAGTTCAACAAAGAAACAATTTGATGTGAATATTTTAACATCTGATTATTCTGTTTGAGTTTTTGAAGCAAACAACTTCCTCACAGTGTATCGTATGCCTCTGCGTACCAGACATGGTGCTGTTCCTGAGCTATGCCGTTGAATAATGGTCAAAACATTTTTTTTGCAGAACATTATGATGTCACAGTGAAGTTGACCTTTGACCTTTTGCATGTAAAATGTCAAAACGTTACCATTTTAGCCTGTTGGACATTTGTGTAAAATTTTGTCATAATTATCATATAAATTGTTGAGTAAGGGGGAAAAATGTGTTTTGTGAGGTCCCAGTGACCTTTAACCTTTGACCACCAAATTCTATCAAGTTCACCCTTAGAAGAAACTTGCACAAAGGCGTTCTTGAGATATCACGTTCACAAGAATCGGACGGACAGACAGACAGGTGGATGGACGGACAACCTGAAAACACGCTGCCATGGCTAAATCCAGTATGTAGGCATAAAAAAGCCAAGAATTCAACTTCTTAAATATGAATATTTGTTGCGTTTGGAGTCTTCTAGGATATTAGATTGAATATTGTTGGGTTTTGGATTGTCAGTCAGACAAAACAAGACAACTGAAGATGTCACGTTGGACTTGGAAACAGGGATGGACATTTTTCACGGGTTTCTGACATTTTATAGATCAAAAATTCATCATTATTCGAGTAAATCTTTGACAGATTAATCTATAATGAAAATAATTGTTAGTAGTAGGACTTTTTTAGTAGGACTTTCAATCTTGTTGAGATGTGTAAGTACATGACTTATACTCTTAATGTCAGAAATCACATATTGGGTATTTAAGATATAATTAGTCAGAAAAAAAACCTGATTGATTTAATCTATAATGAAAAATGTTAAATAGTTGTATCCTAACAACAGAGACCAACAGAATAAGATGAGATACAAAGCATCAGGAAGCACTGCCCCTCTGGGTTTCCATATCAGGGAGTCCAAGAAAAGTCTGTATGATGAAAAACATAAACCTTGGAAAACCGCACAGGGAGATCAAGTAGTCTGACCACTGAATAACAGACTAATCAGTGACATCATTCTGTCTGCTGAGCCAGGCGCACAGTCCAGGAAACACACAGGGGACAACATCTGTGTTTAGAGCCTCTGTTCACACACACATACACAAATGAGTATTTAGAAGGAAACCTGTTTATGTTTCATACCTGTCTGATCAATCTGAGAGCACATTGGTGATTATGGATAATTAATTAATCTCATCTGATTTACATCTAAATGAATGACAAATTCAAGAGCACTTTCTCAGCATCAGCGTTTTATCAAGCCTTCCACAAAGTTGGGGAACTAAAAGCAAAAGTTTGGCTTCACAGGCGGAGTCACCTAAGATCTTTTGGAGAAAGCGAATGGAAGGAAAAGACACATAAAAGTAGGAGAGGAAATAATTTCCATCGCTGCCCGTCTCAAATAAAATGAAATTTAAAAGTAATGCAATAAGATGAGAACTCTTGGAAAAAGATCCCTCTGGCTTCTCGCTTTGACTCTCTGTAATTTGTATAACTTAACCACAGTTTTAAAAAAACACAATTGCATTAGTATTCAGTACCACATTGCAAATTTAAAAATGCTGTTTTCTCTATATCCTATGATCACTACTGCAGAACTACTGCAACACATTTACAAACAAAACCTCCACACGTGCCACGGCCCTCAGGTGAGATTAATGCCAAGTACATCTACAGGAAAGCCACAAAGCTGAGTATAATAAATACAGACAAGATTGTTTTACAACTGGCAAAAGTGTGTATGTAACTCAGTTAATGATGAGAACAACCAAAGCTAAGTTTTTAAAGTTTAATCTTCAACAAAACGTTTGTCTCTTTTTAAATCCCTACACAAATAATAATGATAAAAACCTATTAGTATAGTATTGGGTGTTTTTTAACAGAGTTTAAGTTTATCTAATCAAGTTTGACTGGGAGCTATAGGCTGCAAATAATGTTTCCTTTTGCATTTTCAATTAATCTGTCGATTACTTTCTTGATTAATCAAGTTGTTTGGTCTATGAAATGTCAGAAAATGCTGAAAAATGTGATCAGTTAGATATTTTATATAAAATATTTGGGGTACTTTCACAGAGAAGCAAAGAAACCAGAAAATATTCACATTTAAGAAGCTGGAATTATCAAAATAGTCAACCGACACAGAGAAATATTAGAAGTTGTGTTAATCTTTAACCTGGTTAAATGTTCTTCTTGCTCTGTTTTTTATCTGGCTCTTTAACTGTGAAATGCTCCACTGTGTTCCCTAATGTAGCTAGTCACTAACTTCTGCTGTTTGATGCTGAGCGGGTTGCATATAGTGGATTTATCAGAGCTTTCTCTTCTGCTGTATGGATCGTTTACTCCGAGCTGCGAGGAGGTGAAAACAGGTCGGGTTTAGCTCCACTTCCAACGTTACTTAATGCTGTTTACAAGATTCATTATTAGAAGGTAGGTCAGCTCAATTTATGTGAATTATAAAAAATACCCTCTGCTCCTGGTGGTCCTCGAGTAGAGAGGCTAATCAAACAAACGCCATTCAAAAAGCAGGTGTTTTATGGTCTGGCCTTATTTTTTCAACAAAGTCTCTTTTTTGATTCACTTCGATCTACAGGCACAATCGGCACACACACATTTACTAAGTGACATCAATAACTAACCTGTGATGAGGTGTTTGCCACAGACAGACATGTGTTGACTGGCTGGGTCTCAGGATTTAGCATTTTCATCTTCTTTGCGGATGACCTGAAGCCACAGATCCCTTCAATTTCTGTCCTTTGTTCTTTGGGGAATTAAATAAAATCACAACCTTTGGGATTTTTCATTGTTTTACGTGAAAAATGCAACACAGTCACTTCTAACCGTTTTCAATCTGGCGCCGGCACTTTCAGGGTTTGTTTTTAGCTAAATGGAGCTGTGGTCATTCTAGCGACAAGAAAATGACCTGTGGCTGTGCCATGTAGCTGCAAAATAAATTAATAGAGCTCAGAAAAGCAGCCGCAGTAAGTGAAGAGGCTTCAGTTCTTGTAGTGGCTTCTGATGTGGCCTTTTGGTTGCATTACTTCTGCAGAATTTCGTATTCAAGTGAGCATTTTTAGACTGTGTGTCTGCTAACAGTTAGCAGCTCCTGTCAGCTTGTGAAGGATAACTTCCTCTGCCAATCATGTGGCAGGAAACCAACGTTTCCTGTTTATGGTGTATTACATTGAAACGTGCCACGAGCACATGCACACATGTCAAACGTCTAATCATACTGTCAAAAGATAAGGCTCGGATGACTCAGGGTTTTATAGGAGCATCAGAGAGCAAGATGAATGTTTTGTCTGCCCTTGATGGTTGGTGCCAAATCGTTTCCCGGTTTTGACTTCAAGCGAAACAGTATTTTGTGCTAATTACATACTGGCAGCAGTAAGATATTGATTGTTGTGACAAAGTGTTAGGAAGAAAAACATGCAGCTTTTCCTATTAAATGAGCCAATAAGAAGTCTTAATCATGCTGTTGGATCTTGTACCAACAGCACACACCCACACAAACATAAACACACACAAATGATTCACACCCATAAAACTGAGACATGGAAACTGGACCAAACAACTTCACTCAGTGATTCTTTCCTTTTAGCCATCTGATTTTGCTCAGAGTAAAGGCATGACTTTTATCCTTGACTTTCAATAATCAATCATAATGTTATAATATCCAGACTTGCTAGCGGCTCTGAGAGGCTCTTCTTTGGCTCTGTGTTGCTTTGAGCTAAATGCTAAGATTGGCTTGCTAACATCTTCACATGACTGTGGGGTGATTTTTATGTGCGGGGGATTTGACCTTTTCTTCTATGAGCAACAAATACAAACATGAGGGAGCTGCAATCAACAACCATCTTTATTCAACACTCCTTTTTCATGTTTTATCATCAACCAAACACAACACAATTTTTTGGTGCAAGCGTCAGGTTTTCCGAGTGACTCTCCCATAGAAACTATTGTGAAGTACAGACTGTATCAGTTGTTCAATACAGTGATGTCCCTTCAGTTGTGATCTTGACCAAGACCGATCTCGAGTACTACAACACTAGCTGAGGCTGATGGGAGAGTCTAAAGAGGTCAGAACAGCACCTGTGACAGAGACCGACACGTATTAGCTTGTGGCCTTCATCAGGGTAACAAGCATCAGGTGACTCTGATAATAAAGTTGTTGTATGTACAAGTCATGCTGAAGCTTTTTGGCCTCCTTCTTTACACTTGTTTCCCTTCTCCCTGCACCTTGGAAGTAGGTGAAGGTGTGCCTGAAACCCCTACTCTGCTTATGGGAATGTCATAAGTTGCTAACTGAGCTAGCTAATGTTACTGCTCAGCCCAGGAGAATGTCATTCATGTTTACATCCTGCGCTGTCACGAGCACGAGCCTCTTGTCCATTACCGCAATTATCTGGTTGGCAGGTGTAGTTTGGTCGAAACAAAATAGTTCCCACATGAAACTGCTCCCGACAACGTCTGTTCAAATGTATTTTCTTTGGTTCCACACCACAAGCCAGGTCCCATCTAGGTCCATTATATTAGAGAGAAGGCAGACATCGCTACAGCCATTATCTCCAAAACTCAGCAACTCATACCAAAACTGCTTGATGCAGTTTTATCAATGTTACTTAACATATTGCTTTGGATGAATCCCAGAGCTCTAACAAATCAGTCCCTTTAGGAAATTGTAATTTTGCAGTCGCCAATCTCTGTGAATTCTGCACAACCATACCATGAACTTTTTGTCCAATCGCCACAACTTTTCTGCAAATTTGAGCAATCATCAAGTATGCAGTGTTAGAAAAAAAATCGCAAGAGGATTAGAAATTGCATCATTGCAACTTCCTGGAGGGACTGACAAATGTGTAACTACATTGAAGGCATTTAAAAAAAAAAGAACCTATCTTGCAGTCTTCTTCCCTGCCATGTAGGCGCATTGCTGAATTTCTGCGTGCAGTAAAATCAGTGAATGTGCTTCCTGCTGTCCTGCAGAGAGTCACAGCATCTCTGTGGCCAGACAACCTTGTCATGAATCCTAGCTGTGGAGTTCAACGAACTGCTAAACGCCTACAAACTCCCTATTCTCAAAGCATCTGAAAAACAACTCCCGTCTCACAAAAACACTTTGGTCTGTGGTGGAGATAACATGTAGGTCACTATAGTAACTTGTGTTTACTCAGATGACGGAGCCCTGCACAATCTAATCATTCCTTCAGAGAGATAGAGCTCCCTGCATTTACTCAGTGAGCGGGAGGGAAGTCTGCTCCTTCGTTCTCCTCGTGTCTTTGATGTTTCTCCTCTCCGGGTGAGGAAAACTGTTTTGGTAGCAGCAGTCAGGCTGCCTCCCCCATCTGCACGAGCGAGACGACTGATCCTCCTTGAATTCATCACGCGCAGTGAGGAAATTCTCCTGACAGTAAGTGGAGCCACGTTTGGGCAAAGACATATGAAACAGCACTTGTTTCCTTTCTCTTCGACAGACGCTGACGATGTCAAGAGTTTGGTCCGTGTGGACCTTTCCATCGCCTCGTCAGTGAGGGGCAGCCAAGTGCAGTGAGTGGAAATCGGACTGAACGAGAGACGGCATTAAAAGGATCCTGCCAACTTCTGCCTTGCCGGACGTTTGCAGAAAAGAAAAACAGGCCTTCGTGCCGTCACTCAGAGGAGATGAGGCCTGGGGTTATCACAGGGAGAGCATTTGGGGAAACCAGTGGAAATTCAATCTGAGGATATACACAGTGTAAAATAAGGATAAGATGTTTTGATGCATCAACAAGACAAATGCTGAGAGCATTAAACTAGCATACACATTTCCACACACACTACTGACTTGGACTGAACTTACTCTGCAGGAGAAGGTTTGACTGTTAACAATAACGCAAGGTGACAAAGGAAATGAATGACTGACAAACAGCTCCTGCCCTAAGCTTGCATTATTTCTAATGACCAAGCAGGGGGCAACTCCACTGGCTTCAAAAGAAGTCCGATGTATGGAAGCTTACCTTCCCTACTTCTCACTGGATTTATTACCTCAGCAAACAGTTTCCTCATGAGTTTATTGTCTCAGTTGCTAGTTGTAAGTCTTCTTTAATACAGCATGATGTTCATTTTGTAAATTATCGTCCCATTTAGAGTAAAATTAAACAAGTCAAGTGACAAGTCCCTACCACAAGGTTTCTCAGTCAGATCCACTTGGAATATCTTCTGCAGCTTCACCCTCTCATCCAAATATGGTCACTACTGGCATCGAAAAACCAAGATGGCGATGGCCCTGATTGTATTCAAGGATTCAAAACGGTAGTCTGCAAACCAGTGGGTGGCATCATGATGGATTTACACTTTCTGTGAACGTATTCCAGGGAGTGATTGCATTTGTCACCACAACATCATTGGGACAGATACTTAGTACTTTAATTAACTAGTAGACGGAGCTGTTGAAACAATAGACCAATAAGGGCGCTGAGGAATGATCTTACATAGCTAGCTGTCTACAAAAATGGTGAGAAGAGAAAACATCAACACAGCTATGCAGGTTGTTTTAAGTTAATGTATAAAACTAAAAACTCAACATATTGAGAAATTATTCAACATATTTCTTTAATAATCCTGAAAACGTATTGACAGGGTGGATATGTCACTTGCTACTCATTCATTGGCGCAAATCAAACATAAAGCATTCAAGGTATACCAAGACTTGTCACCATTGGGATCCGAACTCAAGCATTAAGCTGCCGTCCTCAAGACTTGATCTACAAGTGTTTGAGAGCCATCTTTCAAGCCTATAGAGGTGTGAGCAGTAGTATATAGTAGGAGTATTCCTTAAACACAGAAAGTTAGTTGCTGTTTAGAACAGCACTAATTTAATCTCTCCATGTGTTGGTGAAACATGTGTTGTGGCTGCTAGCCTCAACTATAAGCCACAACTAAGTCAGTACTGACCAAGCCACCAGAACCATTTAAAATCAGCTGATTTATTAAAAAGCAAAATACAGCAAAAACAGATAGATATAAGTACAGTGTGTATACAAACATTATCTCACAGACACAAAAGTGCCATTTTGCAGCTTTATTAAGTGCTCTCTGTGTCTCGACGGGCTCGAGGCCACCCACCCACTGCACCACCAAACAATCCCAACTCTGTCAGATGTTGGTAGCAGCGTGGCAGTTTCCTGCCATGGGCTCCGTATTGCAAACCCACATCCAATTATCCCAGCATGGGGAAATAGATGTGTTTGTCTGGGTTTTAAAGTAATGAAGACTGTGTTTTTAGAGAAAGTATGGGTGAACGGTACCTGCAAAAACATTTTAGTTTACTCTCTGAACCAAAGGAAAGGAAGGCGAGGGACTGCAATGATGATTTTGTGGTTGCATCATCCAATATGTGACATGTTTTTTGGAGCCAGTGTCATCTAAAAGTCAGTGCAGCCTTTTATGGCTTATTCTGGAGATAATATATTTTTTGTTTTGTCAGCAAATCCCAAATAAAAGACCAAAACCAACAATGAATTGATCCTATAATAAGTATAGTACATTTTGACAAAAGAGAGAGTGAGACTTGACCTGAAATGCACAAATACACACACCCTCTGCGTGTCGTTGCTTGCTAGCTTATGTTTAATGTACAATAAAGTCATGTGGCCGTTTGGGGTGAATAAACACTCTGATGAGTAACCCCAGTAAAGACAAATGATCCTGTGGTCAAACTGGCGTGACTCAGTCACAAATTTTCATGGATGTGGATGTTTTAGTTTTATTCATGTTACATTTAGTCACATTCGGCGACATTCTTCCTCACTGTGTCCTGCAAGTTATAGCGTCAGCTGACACGCACGGTTACCTCAAGTAAACGTGTGGATTTCTTTGAGTTTAACATTGTTAGAAACATTACTACTAGCATTAAGCTAGTATGTCAAAACCTGCCTGCTGAAAACACGGTTGATGAAAGCAGTATTTATTGACTAATCCACCGAAACAATGAGCTAAAAGAAGCTAAAAAAGGCATCAAAGGTAGTCTTTTTAGATGACTTTATTTGATTTAATAGCATTGTTTGTTTGTTGTACTGTAAGCACACACTACGAGATAGTGAGATTACACCTAACGTTACCATTTGACCACTGCAATGTTTCTAAGCCATGAATCTCAAATCTTTTAAACGTGCTCCTCATTCACATTTGATCTCGAGTCAAAGACGTCTATTACAAAAGAGGATTTATGCTGCTCCTTTATCTGCCCTTTTGTTTTCCTCCTCGCTCAGTAGACCTTCACGCAGCAGCTGCCTGTAATCCAAGGCATCCTTGTCTGGCACATATGCTGTGAGCTGTTTTACCTGAGGCTGTTTTTCTGAAGATTGAATCTACCAGATGGAAAGTGATGACATGAAGAAACGAGAGATTTTGGATGGAGGGCTGGGCCGCAGGAGACTGGCAGCGCTGTTACGTGGTATTAATGTTGATGCTTCAGATGTTCTTTTTTCTCTCACCATGATTTTAAAAGTTTTGTAGTTATGAAGGTTTTCATTTTATGTTAACTCCTTGTCAACCTTATTGTAAAAGACTACAGTACACTTATTAACCTGTCATGAAGTAACGCTGCTTTAATTAACCAAGCTACATATCTCCAAATTAGCTGATTTTGAATTATTCAGATAAACTTCTTCTCTTATTAAAATCCTCCAGCTTCTTTAACAAATTGAACCATTTTGAAAGCCATTGCAGCATCTTCAAAATACACTGTCCTAAACCAGGTACAGTATGTACACAAATGATCTGTCACACAGATCGACACTGATAAGCTCTAATGTGCCACAAAAGTTGCATGTTTTTGCAGTTTAAGTACTCTGTGACCTTTTACACACTGTTCATATGGACATGTGCTTTTGTCTCCTGCTTGTGTTGTTTGACAGATCCTCTCATCCACACACATGCTTCGGAACTCAGCCTTCTCTTAGCTCGTGAAAGGTGATGATTAGGAGATTTGTCACAAGACAACAATAATGTCATGATTTTAAAAAGGGTTAATAACACACTGTGATATAGTTAACTGCAAATAAGCCATAGATCAATCATACACATATGCAATTTCTCCCTCAGGGAGCAATAAAGAATTTGTCATTCTGAAATGGAGGCGGAAGTAGACAAGCCACAATTAATGCAGTGGTATCCCCTGATAACACTGCATAAAACGCACATGGAGGATGTAATTTTTTAAGCCCTTTTGCCAAGAAAAATTGTGCAGGAGATCTTGTTGAAAATATAGTCATCATATGTCATTAAAATAAAAGCTATAATGTAAAATGAAAAGTTTCAACAAAGACATCTTTTCTCGGCTGTGCTGTTATCAACTGCTCCAACAGCAAAGTAAGACTTTCGGAAAAAATGAAAAATGAAAGTCACAAGCCTCTGATCCATGAAATCAATTTTACTTCCATAAATCTCCATTCAATCCAGCAGCATGTCAGCTAGCTTGGTGCTGTTTCCTGCAGAAATTCTGCTTTTGCAGGACCAAACATTTACTATTTTTAAGAAATTATACATTTCTTCTGATTACAATGCAAGGAATCATGGGGTTTGATTATTTCATTTTTAAGCATGTAAGTCATTCTCGCTGGGATTAAAGGTGCTTTTTGTCTCATGTCTCATTCCCAACTCGTCAAATACTGATGCTTTGGGATTGTAGGAGGGGTCGGCCACCATCCCAAAGCATCAGTTTTTACTTATCAAATACCTATAGGTAAAAAATATCAAATACCTATACAGCAGTTTTATTTTTAGACTGTGGATGTCGGGCAAAAGCAGTACGTTGTTGCGTTTTATTTCCAAATCTGTGCCATAATGAAGTGTAGCGGCACTAGCAGGAAAATGCCTAAAAACCAGTCCCCAAACCACATCAAAATATAAACAAAACATATATATTTACAGGGAATGCCAGCGTCATTCCATGTATTTATTCATCAATACTTATAACTTCTCTGATGAAGACACATTTGATATTATCACAACTGCATTTTACTACATTGTCATTCATTATCTGTTACACCAGTGTCCACTTATGGTATTGGTACCCATAGGAAGAGTGATAGCTGTATACAAACACATTAATAAACACTTATATATGCTACAGATTGGGGAAATCACAACGCAATCATGGTGGCAATTAACCCCATTCTCTAAACATTTAACATTTATCTCATTATCACTTCATAATAGTTTAATGGCACGACTACAAAGTGTGCTGAGCAGGCCATAAAGGAAAAAGCTGCAGTCATGAAAGGATCACAAAGAACAGTGGCATACACAAGAGCCAGATGTGCAGGCACATCGCGTGGGATCTACCCAAACAACAAACACTATGAAAACAAAGGCTAAATAACACATGGTATGTGAGTCTCAAACTAAAATAAGACTGTTCCTTTTTCCTCAGACTGTTTACGACCTCTGTCAGAGAAACACGACAGCTGTATTTTTGTTAAAGAAAATGTAAATAAAATCCGGCATGGAAATATTTCTTTATTTTATTACATAATAATGGGTGCAATAAAGTGCCTTTACCGGGGTCATATCATCTTCTGGGTATTTACAGGAATGACATGTGAACAATAAACCCATAACTCTATTTTACTACAACTTAATTCAATAAAAAAAACATCTTTCAAGCCTCAGTCCATGTACAAGTTTGCTGATTTGCTGTTGCATCTTGAGAATCAAAAGAGCAATTTTACTCTTTTAAACAATAATGTCACACCCTCCAGGGTTTTTCCACACAGTCCAGAGAAAAGTGGCTGTTACCGTACGTCATAAACAGTATGGAGAGTGCAGAGGGTGGGAACAGGAGGTGCTAGAAACCATCAAATTAGAAGCAAATGGTCCAGAACTTTAAGAAGGAAAATCACATTAAAGCCGTTCAACCTTTGGATGCAGTGGGAAGTGGATTTCAAAGAAAAGTAAAAAAAAACTGATGATCTGCAAATTTGCCAGAAATAAGTTTCCGTATGGAAAAGATTATGTAACATGTCCACCTCTCTCTTTTCTCTATAAGGCAAAGTGAATAGGAGAGGGGCCCTGTGTTGCTACAGGGGCCTACATATCCCCCTGTCTCCTCACAAATAATGAATTATGAGAGTGGGTGATCTGACCCGATTCTGACCGTGCTCGAGAGCAGAAAACAAATCTATAAAAAAATTCACGAAAGTCTGATTTCCGCTGTAGAGAATGACACCGGCCTCTCCATCAGCCTAAGTAACACAAGGTGTATGAATATACGGAGTTAGTGTTGCTTTAGAGAGATGAAATCGAAAATAATTATGACTAATTATCCGCTGACTAAGCAAAGTGAAAACTGTAAAAAGGTCGACTTATATTTCCTAAGTGAAGTTTTATGGAAACTGGGTGGATGGATCGGAAGAAAATAATCATATGGACAGTCAAATTTAAATGTTACATAATTAAAGAGGTCATATTATGCTAATTGTCTGGTTCATATTTTATTTGGGTGTCCTAGTGGAATAGGTTTACTGTACATACTTACATTTTCAAAAAAACAATAATTATAATAATTTTTCTCACATGAGCCTCATATTGCTGCAGCGCCCCTTTACACTGTGTCATGAACGCTCCGTTTTAGCTACAGAGTGAAACATCTCACCTCTGTTCAATCTTTGATGAGAGTTGCACATGCGTATTACTTAATGACCAGGATGTAGCCAGTCAGAGGCAGAGTAGGGTGGGTCATGCCAGGCAAGGTAGTGTGATCTAAAATAACACTGCTATAGCTGGTAAGCATGGCTGCGGTACAGCCGTATATATTTTATAATATATATATAAATGTATATATTTATAAAATGCCTCTAAAAAGTGTTTTAGAGAGATGTTGACTCAAATGTATTATCCTTAAAATGATCAAAATGGGATGGACAAAATATTAGAAAGATCTATCAGTATAACGCAATACAATTCAGCAGCATCACAAACTGCAGCCTCCAAACTGACCATTCAGTTCTGTTGTTTTGCTTTTGTACAAAACAATTAAACTTTGTGAGTAAAAACTGTAACACGTTATGATAAGCATCATTAATAAATGGCAAATGTATAATTAATTAGACAGTTAATAGTTATTTTACTGTTAACAAACAATGAAATGCTTTTTAAACCACGTATTAGGCCGTTGTTTATTATAAAATTGCAAATGATGTCTATAATACTCTTGGAGAGTTTAATAAATATTTTGTGGTTCATCCATAAACATTCTTTGGACAGCAATTACAAAGTTGCACTTGATTATTATGAACCGTTACAATTGCTTAACGTTTAATTAACTATACATTTACCATTTGTTAATGATGCTGATTATAAAGTATTATCATTAAGTCATTTTTACCAATAAGAGTGATGGTGAAAACCCAGGTTGTAAAGAAGTAGAACAAATCGTTTTCACAGCAGATGTTTTGACATGCATGAATAGCAAGGGCGTAGGTTTGGTCTCAGCTTTGGTAGTGACATTACCAGGGGTGGACTGGGACAAAAATTCAGCTCTGGCATTTTCTGTCCAGACCAGCCCACTATATTATCAGCGGACACCACGAAGAAGTCCACAAATCTCGTGGCGTCCTTTTTCACACATACTACAAAGGAGAGTCATATTCCTTGATAGCAGTTAACAAATAAAGCACGTAGCTATGAACTCAAGGACTAAAACTGACAGCTATAGCAATCAACCAATCAATCTTTGTTCATTATAGTGTCAAATCACAACAGAAGTTATGTTATGACCAGGGGTGGGACGAGACTAACGGGAAGAACCCAAAACCAGAGACGGGGTGGAGTTTTTCTCACATCATTACTTACATTTGCACAACAGTTGGTGCATTTCTCAAAACAATTAGTACAAACTGCAAAACCTTGTTGATAACCTGCAAAAGCATGTCACATGCTCAAAATAGAGGTCATTCCTCAAAACCAAGTATTCCTATCAATGAAAGTGTGTGTGTCATAAAAAAAAGTCCTGACACCATCATTTATGAACAAGGTAGTCAAATGGCTTTGTCGTGTTTTCATTAGGACACTTTACTAGTGTTTCCCAATGCAAAAAAGCCAGATCTTTGTGACCTGAAAATGCTCAAGACTATACACTAACACTATACACAGCCATTTGAAAACTACAGTAAAAGTAACACATTTACACACAAATTATACCTATTAGATAGTTATCACCTCAGTAAACAATAAATGAATTGAAAGATTACAATAAATGCAGTTAGTGAGGTCGCATCACATTCAATGTAAAAACGTTTTTTTACTTTGTTTTGGACATGTCTCAAACATTTAGCCGAGCCAGCCCCAGGCTGACGTTACTGACCCTGTCTGCCTCCACTCGCTCATCATCGTCAGGTCCTCCTCCCTCGTCTCCCGGCGCAGCAGCACCTGTGGCTGCTGGCGGGTCGGTGTCACTGGTCCCGGCACCAAAAAGCTCCGTCAACTTCGCACATTTAGCAGCCTCCACCTCCAGAGACTTCAACTTTTTAATCGCTGTTTCTCAGCTGTTTCTTCCTCTTATCCATTTCAAGTAGCGGACACAGTTTGGAAGATGCTCACTACTACCACTCACTAACGTTACTACTGGCTCAGCAGCAGACAAATATTGGTAGTGACTATTTTGCAATCCTCGAACATTGGTTGTGACATGTCACGACCATCTATATAGAAACCTACGCCCATGATGAATAGAAAAGCTCAGGTGGCTCAGGAAGCTGCTTAAATACAAAATATAAACAGAATAGACTTGTATGTAATACAACTAATTAGGGTTGTTTGGTTGAAAGATAATCAGTGACAGAAAAAAGAATTTAAAAAAAATGATTAAGAGTCACTGAAATTAAATCTGTTGCTGTCCTGACCTTCAGATTTAAATCTCTGATCTTTTCATTAAACATTCACCGATGGTAATGAGTTCTATGTAGTAGCTAAAATAATGAGATTGTGCATACAAGCGCCTAAAATGAGTATCCTCCATAAGGTCGTGGGCTCAGCCTTAGAGATCGGATGAGGAGCTTGGACATTCTGAGGGAGCTCGGAGGTATCTTTTGAGGTTTTCCAGCCATGTCCAACTAGGATAAGACCCCTGGGCAGACCCAGATCATGCTGGAGGGATTACAAACCTGATCTGGTCTGGGAAGGCCTCTGAATCCCCCAGAAAGAGCTGAAAAACATCGCTTGGGAGAGGGACATCTGAAATACCCTGCTTAGCCTGCTGCCGCTGCAATTCAAGCCTGGAAAGGTGGAAGAAAATGGATGGATGGATTTTCTAATCAAAGCGGGATCAATAATGTATCAAGGAAGTCTACTAGCTGGCTGGCAGCCCTGTATTTCTGCCACATAGTTTTCACAGATGTTAGCTGTTGGCCGGGCGGTTGTAATGATAATTGAACACAGGATGACGATCACGTTTCCACATGCACAGCTCGCTCTGTCCTCTGCGAGGTCTGCTGTGTGACAGGGAGATGAACACTTTGTTATTCCTGTCCAGGAGCTGACAGGCCATGACTTCCACTGTGGTGAGCCTGACATGTTGAAGCCATGCGGGGGTGGAAACCATTCCATTCACATCGATTTGATCCATTTTATTTGCACACAGATGCACATGCACACACACAGATATATAACAGGGTTTTATTACTGGATAATGAGAGACACAGTCAGTCCACCAGTCTTAATGTATCAGCTAATGTCGGAATTATTCCATTCATCTTTGTAGAAACAGTCTGTCTAATAATCTCTGAACGCATTATGAGTAATACTTGGCACTTTGCTAAGTGAAATTATGAAGTTAACAACCCTTTAAAACCCTTTGCAGATATGATCATTCACAAATTGGAGTTTAAAGGCCGAATTTTGCTATAATTAACTGTATTTTCCTGTAAAGTAAAGGGTGATGTTAGGTTCATAATATTTAACCATTGTCTGGTTTGGGTTGAGCTTGTTATGTAACTAACTTCTCGATTTTCGAAACAAAGTACACAGATTTAAAACATAAAAATGTTGTATTATTATGAAAGGTTAACAAATGAAATAAAATAAACTATAACTTTCACAGCAACACAGATGTAATGCATTAATAAAAAAAAAGAAAAGCAATTAATACAGCCTGCTTTGTGTGTCTACACCCACCTGCAGCATTCTTGTTTAAAGAGCCTTTACATAACCAGGTAGTCTCATTTACAAGTGAGACCAGGACAGCTGCATCAAGTTTACTTGTTCCTTCCTTCTTTTTGGAGCGGGGAGAACAGGGAGTACCACAACAGCTCGGCACGTTACTGAAGTTCAGACGGACTTTTTATCAGCCAGTGCACATGCACGTGCCATGTTTGAGGGTAACAAGAGAGGCAGAGGTTTTCGTTTGCAGCAAAAAATTGCTGGGAGACTGAACCACTGCACAAACCAGTATGTGTTTGTATTCCAGCTCCTCATCAGTAACAAATGAGTCATAATGCTGTAACGTGATCGACCGTGGTCTTTCCTGGCCTGGTTTTGGTTCTAAGGCAAACATCAGCATCACATCAGATGGCTGAAACTTGTGTTTTTTCAAAATGTTTGGCATTATTTCCTCTGCATAATTCAAACTGCTCAGTAGATGTAAAAAGTCCTTATTTAGTTAATACCGGAGCAGCACATGCAGCATCAGCCATGTTTGCACGTGTCATGCTTGCCCAATAGCCGGCAACACATGCCCATTCTCAAGCTAGGATGGCGTGAAGATTTACTGTTTGAAATTGTCCAGACATTACCCAGAGGAGCTTTAGGTGTGAACACAAATGTCCAAATGAGCTGGCCTGGACATTGAACGGACGGCGTCCTCATACAGTCCTGTTGAGCCCATGTGTGAATACAGCAGGTCATTGTTCACAGTGAGCCATTCACAGTAATGACAGCATGACAGCTTTTATAACCTCACAAAAGTCATAATATATCATACTATGCAAAGTGTTTGTTATCACTTGTTATTCTGAGAGTCTTACCAGACAAAGTGTTAGTGCTAACTCGACCACGAAGCCCTTCACGTACAAAATGGTTGCTAGAGGGGTCGGTAGAGCGTCATAGTCTGAAGCTTGAGGGCACGGACCAAGCTGCTGAATTTGACAAGATGGGAGTGAGAGCGTGTTGGACACAGACAATCCTGTTGTGTGCTACATGTGTGAAAGGACCAATCATCAATAATTAGAAGATTAATCTGCAGCAGTTTTGATAAAAGATGGATTATTTAAGTACATTTTTCACAAAAAAAATGCCAAAGATTTCTGTGATTCTGGCTTCTCAAATGTGAAGATTTGCTTGAATGTTCTTCTATGACAAGAAACTGAATATCTTCAGGTTCTGAATTTCTTTTCGACAACACAAGTAATTTTGGCCTCCAGTTGGTAATAGATGATTTTGAGTCTTATTCCCAATTTATGAAAAACTAATGCTTTTGGATAGTGGACGACCCGACCTACAACCCTGAAGCGTCTGTATGTCTATCTTACCAACAGGAGCTTTGAAGATGTCAGCTTTGGCTCTAGGAAATTCTGATCGCCATTTTGTCACTATTTTCTGACATTTATAGACTTGTGATCAAGAAAGGATAGATCGATAATGAAAACAATCTTTTGTCGCAGCCTTAATGCAATTGTACATATTTGAGCTTGTAGTAACTAAGGGTCAGTCTATCTATGCAGAAGAATGCAGATGTATTTATGTTCATATGAAAGTTGCCAAAGTGGTTTTAATGAGTTTTAATGAAATGAACAGATCACCAGCACAGACTGTCAGGCTGCAAATAAATGTAAAGGCTCGGCGTAATGAGGATAAAGTTTCATGGGGTCGTTATCCTCAGGTCAAGAAATTATTTATGGTTCCACTCATTTAAAAGGCTAAATACCTTAGGAACAAAGGTGGACTACATTTGGCTTAGTATTGCGCAGCTCTTACTGCTGGATCACTTAACAGTTTTAATCTTGTTATGTAATTAAACTAGCCTCATGCATCGTATTATTGAGAGAGAAGAAAGAATATTAATAATCCACAGGCAGTTATAAAAAGGGAAGTGGAGATCTCCTCTGAGGAAGTCTTGAGTGTTTTATAATTGTGTCTGAGGCAGATCACTTAAAGTGCTGACTGTGCCTGGAGCCTTTATTTGTCTCAGATGCAGCCTCTCCGGATCAAATGCATACTTGTCCAATCTGGGCAGTAATACAGTGATTTTCTCCAGCTCCTGTGATGCATTAGGCCCATTATGTAACAACACTTCAGGTTGCTTAAGGGAGTTTCACCCAGTTTTGAGCCCACAGCATCTTTACTTCCTTCCACCTCACTTTAATCCTAATTGACAGAACAAGGCCAAGGTGGAGCTAGACATCCTATAGACCAAATATGACTATAAAAAAAAAAAAAAAAACTGTACTTCCATGAGAAGACCTTGAGAAATTACAATTTGAGAAATACATTTCTGTCACGTCCCTTGGCTGTTTAACGTCACAGTTCTTGGACAAAAACTACTGACCAAATATTTGGAGCAGAGCTGCTCGAGCAGATCAGCAGTGGTATGTCTTGACAAAGGCTCAGACACAATAATAACCTCAGAGCAATTAGGCTGCATCTGATAGTGAGCAAGTACGCGTTATCAGTCTCTAAGTACTCTGCGCTCTGGTCATGATCAAGGAAGAGTGCTGCCGTTACGACTTAACGGCAGAACTGCTGTGCTAAACAACTCAATCGATGGAAACAATGCTTGGAAGCCAGAGATTAGAGATCATCTATATGACCCTGTTTCCTGCTGCTGATCTCAAGCATGGTTGGTAGAAGACTGTATTTTGCTGGTTGTAATTCAACACAGGAATCAACATTGAAGAACAACAAGTGCTATTTAAGAAAACAGCTAAAACCTGAAGGATCCCATATTGTAAAAAGTGAGATTTTCATGCCTTTTTGATTATTCTTTTGGATTAAAATACCTGTTTTGGTTAGTGCAAAAACGGCAGGATACGTCTCAACTTCCTGTCAAAAATATGAATTTTTGGTCCACACAAACACAGCTGGAAGTTGTACCGAGGTTTCCTTAAAAATATCCAATGATTTCACACTTGCAAATGTTGAAAGGTAGTCTTGAACTGTATTAACTGGATTGGCAGCCTTCTTACTTAACTCTGTCACCATCCCCTCTACTATCCCCACACAAAGTCAGGTCATGTTATCTAGTTATGTGAATGTGATGTTACACGTTTGTACAAATGTCAATATGGGTAGTAGCCTATGATATGCACAAATGTGAATGTATCTGTGGTTTGCTGTTGACTGCCAACATTTTATCCTGGCGACTGGTCTGCTGTGAGAGAATCAAAACAATTTATCCACAGGGAAAAGCACACAAACGTCACAACTACACTGTCATCGCCCTCAACCATCCCACCACGGCCATGTTTGCAAAAACGCCTGCAGAGGCCTGTGTGAGCTGACTAATCAGAGCAGATTGGGGTTTTTTGGAAGAGGGGCCTTAAAAGAGACACCATGCAAAAAAAGAAAAGGAAAAGAGGCTACAAAATATCTAAGTATGAATCTGAAAATGAGCATAATATGGGACCTGTAAGCCATCAGAATACCTCGACAGAGCGGCTTTAATGAGGTGTGTTCTTGCCCATTCACAGCCAACTACTGATGAATACCAACATACCAGCTGTTGCTGTTGTTGTTATCTAGCAAGGAATGCAAGCACTAGCGATGTGGTTTGTGATACAGCTCGACTCTGACTCAGAACTTACCAGGAACTCTTCAGTACTCTCAAGCACCTCTTCAGTGTTTGGTCAGCTCCAGGCTCGTCAAGGAGACAAGAGTCTCTTCCTCTTTCCATACGCAAAGCAGGACTGCGACAGACCATCAGAAACAACTGTGAAAAGGAACATTTGGTACATTTGGTTTAATTTTCAATCAACAAGAAAATACACTAAGGTTTCCAAATAATTCAATCCAGGAGTTGGAAACAGGCGTCATGTGAATTTGTCTCCGTTTTTCATTAGAATTGATTGCTTAAAGGGCTGCACTGGATGTGAATTACATCACAGTCACAATTATTCAAACAATGTGGTCCAACTGTTTTTCATATTGCATAAAGGGATCCATTGTCTGTAATTACAAGCCATTCCTCTATTTAAAAAAGTGTCCAGAGCAGACCAGTCTGCCCATTTAGAAAGCAGGCGTTCCACTAGAAATGGCCTGGTGTCGCTGACAAACAAGTCAGTGAACTGGTAGCTACAGATCTCATCCCCTCTCCAGTGGTTGGGCGGAGGAATGAGAGGAAAGGTTAAAAGGAGGAAGAAACCCAGACACCCAGCAGAGCAGCAGCCAGATTATAAATCACCTAATTGTAACCAGAGGAAGGAGACGACGCTCCGTCTGCAACAGCATCACTGCTTTTCCACTGCAGCTTCAGCCGCCGGCCGTTAGTTCCACTTCAAAACACGAGATGATGGAGGAGAGCTGCGTCAAAAGTCTTTGTGGAAAAAATCGGGAAAGATTTCACTTAGAATCCCATGAACCGTGACATCCCAGATTATACACTGTCTACACCTCATGTTTCCTCTTGATTTGTGGGCACTGGTTTGAAAACTGACGTGTTAAATGAACAGAAGCTTCAAGGATATTCTGCACATTTCAGTGTAAGAAGAAAGCTTTGGCTACATGTGCACACTGTTGATCATGTTGTTTGTTTATTGGCTCATGCAATGGGAAAGCTTTGAGGAATGTTCACTGGAAGTCCATTGCACTTTTTAGCGAGTGTTGACAACCCAGACGTTGTCAAACCCAAGTAAGGCTTAGCTGAGCACGGCTCCAGACAGAAGCTTGGATCGGGACAGCGGATCGGGAAAGGCTCGATGACAGTGAGTCAGAGGGACAAAGGCAGAGCCAGACAGTCTGAGCATCGCCACCGGGGACATGACGCTTTTCATCTGCTGGAGATCTTCCGCTATTCCCATGAGTATCAGTCTCACAGAGGATGAAGCAGAAATTCAAGACACAGATAACCCCTCAGACAAGTCAAACTGGGTAAAAAATCAAAAAAGAAATCCCATAAATACTGTACATGGGTTGATATAAAAGACCCTCAGGTGCATTACATAATATTTAGGAGGCTTTCTGGACAGTGGACAGCAGAAAATGTCTGCTGAGGTGAACAGGTGTTGGTCTGCTGTTGTCTTTTTTTACTGTTGATAATAAAACAAAGCTGCACGGTGTGTGCACGTGCGGTTCAGGCTCAAAACAAAACCTGAATACAGGGAGGTGAACTCCTGACATCTGTGTTTCGGCTCATTAGAAGACTCAGATAAGCCAAAATGGAGGATGAGTTTGTACTTGAAATGTGGGAATTTAAAATTTTTTAAGGGTCAAATAAAACCAAAGAAGTTACGCAAGAGTATTTTCCATCTTCTGTTTGGCACGCTTTCAAAGCTGCTCATTCATGGACCTCCGCCGTGAGATGCTGGAAACGTCGGAGGATTGCCAAGGACATTCAAGTGATAAAAGTGAACCAGGCTGGAACGACTGCTTTAACTTCAACGAATCAGAGTCCAAACGTACAATCAATCAATCTTCAGATGACATGACATGTATAACCCTCAGTGTAAACACAACATGGTTTTCACAACTGTTCCAGCTGTCAGTTCATCACAGTTTACTTCAGGTAGCATCATCTACATTTTCCTCAAAATTAATCTAGACTGATCGACACACTGCACAAGTGCTGGAAGTACAATGTATACAGGTGGGATGATGATTGATTTCCTTATTAGATGGCCATTACTGCAAAAACTTCATCAGAACAAGCAGGAATCCTCCTTTTTTTGCACCTTGACAGAGCTACTTCAACAATAGCGTCTAGAGGCAAAGCTGATGAGGTTTACAAAAACTGTTTGACTCATCTGTTTAGCTCACAAGGCAGTTTACACATCCATCAATGTCCATTGTTCTCAGTTTTAAAAGAATAACTCCTGGTGTCTTTTAGGACAAAAATACTGCACTAAAGCACAGCAATATGACCACAGCAACACACGAAGAGTCCCCTATCTACTGATTAGGAGCATGCCACATTCATTTAATTTTCCTGATATACAAAGTACATCGCACGCTATATATTATAGTAAATATATTAGGATTATTATTATTCTTCCATATGACTTTTTGGTGCATAACTAGTCCTGCAGCTTCTCCGACTCATACACAAAAAAAATGGATCAAAACGTGTAGAATCATCATGTGGAATGACTTTTGGTAGTGATTTGCCAAACCTTTATCGCAAAAAAAATGAGCTCAAACCCACCCCTCTTTAGGGGCTTGTTGTCTCACCATACCTTGCCCTTGAGTGATTCAAAGTTTAATTTAATGAGTCACCAGAGATGGTACTGTACCGGCCATAATGCACATTTTGATAGCTAGAACAGTTTATGAGCAATCACAGATTATGTTTCGGGAAATGTTCGGTCCGTTTCAGATTTTATGACGGGTGTGTACTTTTAGTGAAAAATCTTGATTTTTTTTCAATATATTTCTCTATATAGGCTGTTTTTCCACCTAAGCACTTTTCTTTGACTACTTTACTCGTACAAAGTTAGTGAAACTAAGGAAATAAAGAACTATAATACATTTTTGCCCTGTTGCTCTCAAGCAGGGGTATTTTAATATAACAAAATGACATAGTTTCCCCCAGTGCCTGGATATTTAAGTAGAGAACATGTGCAAAGTGTCCATTTTCAGTGATATTGTTATTGCACCTACAGAGCTTCTGACTTTTTTGGGGAAACAAATTCTAATTGTGACCTTTCAAAAGAGCCCCAAACCATGCATGTACTCCAAACAGTTCAACAACAGCTTTGAATTTACTTTGGGCAGGACTGAGACAGGCATTTCAGGAGAATTTTTAAAAAATTTCCAGTAATGGTAACAGAGAATAAATAATTACATATGTTCAAAATAAGAAAAGAATAAAACAGCAGTAGACCATCACAGATTAAACTTCCCAAGCACTTCCAACTTTGCTTGAAAGAGAGAATAAAATGTTCCTTCTCAGTAATGTGATGTACAAAGTTTCTTAGTAACAGTAGGAATGCCTGACTGTGTGTGCCTTTGGTTACTAATTTGGACAGTATGTTCAATGACAGCCAAGATGTGCTGCCCTGAGCGATACACAGCGTGCAAAGAGATGGTGTCAGAGATTAACTCGCAGCTGCATCACCCTTCATTATAGCCTTTTATCTCCCAGATGCTTGGGGAGATATTAAATCTGAGAAATATGTTAAACCCCTGAGGCATTCATACCTCTCCATTCTTAACACCAGCAAGGAACATCGTTGTGTGACAAGCTTCACAAACACCCAAAGGGAGAGGGAACCCAAGACAAGCAAAGACGGGAAAGGTGCTAATGATATTTGGGTGAAAACTATTCTCAGGACATGTTTGTCATGGTGTGCTTCATCAGAGAGAGCAACGCTGTCAATGGACATGATCTGACAAGCCTGAACTGAACTCTGTGAATGACTGAGCACAGACATGGATTTGTCTGACACCATGTGGCTGTTTCATCTTCATGACTAATGGTTTTACGCTGCTACTTGTCAATGCTTTGTTGCAATGTTTCACTGAGCTCAGAGTAATAAGACATAATGATGTGCTGACAGCCAAGATTACCGTCAAAATCAAATCAATGTTTTGCTGTAATTTGGATATCAATGAATTTAAGCATGCATCACACCCACTGCTGTTTTGATGTGATCTTCATAAATAGGCTAAAACATGTTTGTATTCTGTTAGTTTAAGGTCACTTTATCCAGTTACAAGTGGACTGAAATAAAGATGATGGACTCCTTTGTCTTTCCATTGGTTTTATCACCAGCTGCGACAGCGTCAGCTGGTGATGTTTGCATTTTGTGAGTCTGTGTGTGTATGTCTATCGACATGGCAAAATGTGGTCCTGGAGTAACATATTGTACCAGGAACTACCACAGATGCAATTGTTGAGTATTTTGCCAGGTGTTTATCTGTTTGTCCCGTGACAGTGCCAAAACCTTGCAAGATACAATCAGGACACTTCACACAGTGTTGAGAGCAAAATAAAGATAGGCGGTTATCCGAGTAAGCAAACAGTTTCCTTTTTACACCTCCAGCAGGTAGTGCACGGAGCAACACTGGCATTAAGAGTCCCTCAATTTTGACATTCAGTCAATCCTGTTGCTTAACCAAAACCAGTGTGCTGCTAAATAAAATCAGGATCTGTGGATATTATGTGATATGTTTCGTGGTCATGACTGTTGCCTTTGTGAATATGTGCCATATGTCTAATTTGTGTGTGAACTTTTTGAGCAAAGGATGCAAAATTTATTTCAATCGTATCTTTTGTATAGTATCGTATCATACCGTTTCGTCTCGTGTTGTATGATTTGAATCTGGAGGCATGTTTCTGGCCACCTGACAAATGTACGTCCAATATTCACTGTCTTTTAGCTCTGTTTTGGTCTCCACCAGTGTCTGAGGGAAATATCAAGCTTTAGTGCTCAGCAAGTACTGTACCAATGGTTTATAACAATAGTTTATTTTCAGAGAAACTAATTCTTAAAACGAAAAGTTTCTGCTGATGTTTACAGTTCTGGTAATTCAGTTTAAAATATCCGCACTCCCTAATACTGTTGACCAAATTAAAAAAATTGCTCACTGCTTTATAACTGACTTTGGTAACTAATGAGTAATTACACTTCTTTCACTGTTGTGCACTATGTTCTGCCACTGTTCAGAGAATGCAGCTTTCAACATGATTTCAGCACTTAAATGTCTTTAAATGACTGTAATTAAACAAAAAAAACCCTGTTAAAACGACATCTAAAGAGCATTTGTACTAACAAATTTTAATGAGCCACAGTTATTTCTTAAATCTCATTAGTACAGTTGATTGCTATGCGGATTAAAATGCACATTTAGATGTTTTTACGTGGAGACTTGATGTGTTGAACAACAATGATGAAATGCGGGAGAACTTGGGGATTTTCCAGCACAATTAGGCTCAGGGAGTGTATCTGTGATACCTTAGACTGCTGGCATCGCTGCTGTGTTTACAAGTTTTATTCACATAGTTCTGCAATTTGTGATGTAACGCTGGAGATATTTAAGCCTGTAAAAATCCCACAACCCCATTATGTGAATGGGATTTCCCTTTTGGTAAAGTGTACTTACATAACGTTAAATTACAGCCATAATGTATCACTCTTACTGAAGTACTTGAGCATGACCTCTTGTAACTAAAATATCCACAATTACAATTTAAGAAAAAACCTGAGACAAAAGTACATATGCAGCTTTATCTTTATGTTTTTTTAAACCAACTATTCACTGGCTAATAAGGAAGCCTACTGGTAAATCTCGTATCAACTCGTATCAACACATAGCACCGATAAGGTGCTAGCTGCCCTTTTTCCTTCAATGCACAGTCAAAACACTGTTATGTCTGGTGTGTGTGTGTCTCAGGAGTGAGACAGGAATGCAGTCTTGGGCTATTTTAAGTTTTTAAAGGAGCAGCAGGGTTTTGTGAGGTCTGACCCTGAGAGTATCTGACGTAAGACTTGGTCAATATTTGTAGGCCCACTCTCCTTGTGTCAATGGCCATTTCTGACTGACTGAATTCCCATCACACACATAAACACACTGCACACACATTTAGAAAGCACATGACACACACATTTTATGGCTTTTGAGTCAGTGAATGTTTTTGCCTCCTAAACTAAACCTAAACTATAAACAATAAGCAGTATTTTCACACAGAAACATATTAAGGGATGAAAGAAGAGATGAAAGGGTGAGAAAAAATGAGTTTATACTATAGCAGCGATTTAAAAAACTTTCCTACATGAAAGAAATATGTATGTTTCTGTGTGTATGCATTCACATATGCAAACTGTGCTAACAAGCCCTCATTCATCCAGTTTACAGCCACAGAGAGAAGAAAGTCACTCTGGCCGTTCTTTGTAGCATGTCACTCTTTGGCTCAACGCTTTGTTTCATTAAAACTTCCAGTCTTGGTATATTATCAAATGTTCTACAATAAACCCAGACATCATTGGGAAACGATCACTAATGAGCTACCATGGGACAGCGGAGGGTGTGGACCACCCTGCATCTCCTCACCCTGGCACACTGTGGCCGTCATCATGCTGTCACAAGCTGCACTGCGCTCATCATTCATGAAATATGAAGAGAGAAGAGAGAAAATGGCAGCCTATTATAATGCATGGTTTACTCTGAGCTTCTGTGCCTTTGCCTGGAGGAAGTCGGTCGATTGACGTCAGAAAATGCACGTAATGAGTGAGTGAATTTATGATAATTGGATTTCAGTTTCAGACCAATGCATACTGATCTTTGGCCTCTCGAAGTTAAAGACGTGAAGGGAGAAGTCTGAACAGACAATCACGTCCTCTCAAACTGTTTTTGGTTTGCTCCATTTGTTTGCCTCACCGGAAGAGTCGGACAGGACAAGACTCGAGTTGTTGAGTAAACATCTGAAACATTTCCAGATACTTCCAGTGATTATCTAACTCAGGCCACGATCAGACCCCTTTGAAACACGTATGCACTTGTTTTGTTCGTTATTTTTGATGGTCACGGCACATACTTGTCACCTCCTTCAAACTGCACCACAGCTGTGCTCTGACTCTGGTGCAGAATATGCTGTTGGTTTGTTATGTAATGAGTAAAAAGCCCTTGAAATTGCAAAAAAGGGAAACACACTGACATCTGCAGGCACTCAACACACCACCTAATTCTCTTTTTAGTTGCTTTCTTAACAAAAGATAAGTGAGAAGATTGATGCTACTCACAATTTGGAGCAGGTTAGCTCAGCTTAGCATAAAGGAGGAAACAGCTGACTCTGTCCAAAGGTGACAAAATTAGCCACCAGCCCCTCTAAAGCTCACTAATTAACATCTTAACAAGACTTCAAGAGGTCATTTCTCCTGGCCAAGAAATAGTCCAACACATAAAATCTCTTAGAACCTCAAGTTAACCCTTTATTACCTATAAACAGAGCCATGCTAGCTGTTTACAGTCTTTATGCTAAGCTAAAATAGCAGACTGCTAGCTGTAGCCTCTAATTTTCTTGAAAAGATATGAGTGGTGTCAATCTTCTCATCTCACTCTCAACAAGAAAGTGAATATTTTTCAGAATGTTGAGTATTTGCTGTAAGCTTTAATATCTAATCTTGTACTTCTGCTGCGACACTAATGTCTCTGTAAAGGATCAATACAGGTCATCATCTTAAAGGAGCATTCTGTCGGACTTGTAGTGGGAAAAAAACCCAATTAAAATAATAACAGACTGTAAAGAAAACAACATTACTGTATTCCAATAATGGTGTTTGCATTTGCTACTGCTCATTAAAGCTGATGCTAATTAGCTACTTTGTAAGTTGGTGCCAGCCTCGAGTGTTGTATAACAATCAGAGTGATGTAATTCTCCTGGTGCCCTTTTAAGTTCGTGCTCCCTGCTAGCAAAACAGCTGCACTTTGAATTTGAGCAAAAAAGTGTAGAACCAGATCACAGTCACGCTGAAAAACAAGATGTACCTCAAATAAAGGATGAGACCTCAGATTGTCTCTGATTGGTTTGCTTTAGACAGGCAGGCTTCTGGTTTGACTGAGACACCGAGGCGGCTGGATGGCGAATGATTTAGCCGTTTGGCAGCTCTGGAGGTTTAATAATGATCTCACTGGTCTCAGCTTTCTGGGTCCAGATGACACAGTCACTGAAACCCCAGTGCCTTATCACAGCAGGCCATGGAAAACACAGCAAGATGAAAAATAAGGTAAGATTTACCCCTGTTATACAGCGTTTGAATATACCCAGGGTCCAAAATAGGATTATTTTGCCAGCATTTGGCAGGTGGCAGTCCTAATTTTATGCCCTGTAGTCCTACTGCAGGTGCCTGTTGATATATAGATTCAATCCTGTCCTTAAAGTGTGTCAATCTCTACTGGAAGCAATTGTGTAACATCTTGGCGTACGAGACAGGAAGGCTGTGCGGATGAGCAGCAGATTCACGTGTATCTAATTTCAGAAGCTTGAAAACACATTGACATACAAGTATTTGGATAGCTGCATTTCAGCGGAATAAATTCCAGGAGTGACTCTTCACAACAACAGAAAAATGGACTGATCAGTTCACTCCATTACTGAAAGGTCCAACAGCTGAAGCAAACTCTCCCTCCACCTCTGCTGCTTCTAAATATAAATCATATCAGTCTTGACATACAAAGCGTGGACCGCAGCAGAGCAAAGCAAAGCAAAGCAGACAGGCTAAGAAAGTGTTGTGAATGGACATCCCCTACCCCACCCTCAGGTTGTTCCCTCCAGCATCTGCTCCCCATTCCCAAGAGCCCAAAGCAGAGGGCCTCTCAGTAGGAGGGAGAGTCGCTTATATGTGAGCCTGTCTTGAAGCAAGAAGCTTTACAGAGATATAACTTTGAAAAGGGCAGAAAACAGAACTAAGGGAAGCTCTGCAGATTTCTGCCCAAAGGACAAAAGATTTGAAAGCTGGCAGACCAGGGATCAATCATGAAGGAACAGCAGGATTTACCGGAGAGCAGCTTGTACTGTAGTATTGCCCTGGTCTTTGGCATTGGTATGTCTCATTATATTTCTGTGGGGCTCTTGTTGATGTGTAGTGCAACATAACAATGGGATCAAGGAAAAGGTCAGACAAATATGCACCATGCTGGGTACCAAATGTAATAGTTTCTGTAGATGTCATACATCATCACGCTTACCGTGTGACAAAAATATCCCCTCCCAACAGACCAGTATTACAAAAGAGACATCTGTAAAGCTGTTGACAGGACACCTCGAACTTAAAACAAGGTCAATTATGACTTTTGGTACTAAGCAAGGAAGGTTTCATATCTGTAAAACCTTCCCAGAGCTTAGTGAAAGCTATTTTTAGTTGTGTGATATCATCCCAAGGTAAAGTCTATAGAAACCCCTGAAGCAAGAGCATTATTTTGGCCATCTTTGAGTCCAGTATCAAGTTATTATAACACACAGCGTTGCCCTGCTAGAGTCTGTGTCTCCATCTGTTAGCCATCACCGTCAGCTGACTTCTGTTTGTACCTGCAATTACCTCTCCTCGTGGGCTGCCCGCCCTGCACGTGCACCAGAGGCTGGTGTGCAACAACCTGGGAAATGCTGGGGTGGTATTAGCTCCTGATCCAGTAAGGAGACAATGTATGCTGCAGTTATGCAACTTTTATTTTCATCTGTGTAAACCAGAGGTGATCCAAACAGTTTCAGGTGAGGCTCGGTGAATGGTGGTAAAACAAAGTATTACATTAGTTCTCAAAAGGAGATCACAGAATAGCTTGTGTGTGATTTGGTTAAAGAGATAGTAAAGAGACGCAATAGTTTTGGGGACTTTTACAGTGTTCCGACTTTTAAAGAGTCAAAAACAAAAACAAAAGCCTCGGAACAGACATCTTTTATGCTTTTATGTATTGGTGTAGTCTGAAGTTATGTTAAAGTGGGAATAGACAACCTTTCCACCCTAGCTTTTCCAAGTGGTATTATTGTTAGCGCTGCTTGCAAAGATAATTGGATCGACACAAGTAACAACAACAGAGGACAACACATGAGTTTATTCAATCATTTAGTCTATAAATAAATGGATCACCAGTTAACCTTCCTTTTCCTGGTGCCCGGTAGAAGACAAAATTGTATAGTCACAGAGGTTTATAGGGAACCGATGGAAACGCAGATGGTTTCCTTATTCTATGACCGCAATCAACATTTACTTCATAACGTTATGTTGAAGCAATATCTTTTGTCAATTGTTGAGTGTCTATGGGATCTAATTACATGATCAGGATCTAAAAGGCATCCAGGAATTGAGTGAGAATAAGCTATTAGCTAAACTATTGACATTTTTTTCATTACATCTGCAGGCCTGGCTCTACTCGGTTTGACTCGGCACGGCAGGGATTTGCAGTTCCACCACAACTGGGCTACCTGCTTTAACGTGTGTCTAAAACCAAGCTTGTGCCAATCCCTGCAGTACTACCGAAGAATGGCCTAACACGTTTCATTTTCTATAACTTCTTCACAATTAAAGCCCCGTTTTTTAGTAATTTAAAGCTTTTATTATGAAGCAGCATTACAGGAAATGTTGTTGTTTTCACCAGCAGTAGCTAAACACGACTCCCGAAACAGCTGAGAGCAAACACGATGAAACAGTAAAACACAGCAGATGTTTGAAAGTACAAACAGGATGAGAGAATCTAAAGAGATTCAGTTCGAAGCTACAGAGCTGAAAACACTGACTTTTAAAAACCTCTTTCTCTAAGGTTTCCTACACAGACATGATGAGTTGAGTACCAATTTGTAACACTCACTTGTTTGAGGGAGAGATGGGTGTTTGGCGCAGTAAAACTGGTGATGGAAAAGCAAATCAGCACGGCTAGGTTTGACTCTGCGCAGCCAAAAGTGCTGGTGGAAAAACGGCATTGGACTTTCTCGCTCTTTATACTACTGTGCTCAAGGGATGTCAAACTTCGAAGCACAAGGCCACTGACCAGGAGGCTGTATTTGACACGTTGGGAGTGAGAACGGGCTGTTTGTACTGGAGATGATACAGGAGAGGTAGAGGGTGCTTCCAAACTACATCATGGTGGAATGATCACAGACAGCCAAAATACAAAGTGCACTCAGTTTGTAGATGTGTGAGATCTCTTTGGTGCTCTGTGAAGATGTAAACCCCTCCCTCACTGTGGGGGAACCAACTCTTTACTGAATGAATACAGTGTGTTCCCAAAACTTAAGGAGGCTGGATCTGGTTAATCTCAGAAGTGTGTCCACCAAAACTAGACCCATTGCTCGTTATGTAATATTTACAGACTATGATTGATTGCATAACAATCATCTTCTTATTGCAGATGATTTTGTTTTATTTTTTTAAGTAGAGTTTGTTTATTCTGTGAGATTTTTAGCAAATGTGCAAATGTATGCATACAGTAGTGTGTGGATACTGTACAACTTTGTGTAAATCACCTGTTTATACAACGCTTTAAACCCTTTGAATTACTGGCAGAGGATTAAATGAAATTCCCTGCTTTTAATGGATGACTTGGCTCAGTTGTTACACCTGGCATTGGATAATTCCTCAGAGATGTTAGACAAATTCATCTTTCATCTTTCTCATGGAGAGGCTTTTAGACTTTAGGCCCGGTTTATGTTATGAATGAACGTATAAGTTAATTCTCCAACATCAGGATTCAGGCAATTTGCAGCCCCGTTTTGGAAATGACTTGTTGCATGTCAGCAGATATGGAAGAAATAATTCAGTGATCAGGAGATGGCACAACCACAGTTTTAAAATGAAAACAGGCCAGAAGTTACGCAAGTTGTAGACCTTGTTTGAAGCCGTAGTGCAGGGATCATGGTTACACTGAGAGGATGATATAATATGGACACGTTTACACAAGTCATTCATTAAAAAGTGGAATTTGTTTTTATCTATTTACTTAATCAATGCCTTTCTGGGATGTAGAAAGTTATTGTTGAGTTCTACATCTGCCTGTTATCTGCAGAGCATGAAATCAATATTGATGGGCCAACAGCTCCTTTCCAGAACAGTTATTCTGATACTTAATGGTGCAATAACGCAGCTAATTATCTGACAGTTACTCATGACTGCAATTCCTATGGAAACTCTGTGGAAAAAAATATGCCAATTAATTTACAGAGAAATGTGTCCTGTGAGGAATCTTCTGCCAGGTTGTTAAACAGGGTTTACGTAACATTAGTGGGTACATGCAACCCAAACATACCGAGAAGACTCAAAGGGCCACTGTTACGTCAATGCTCATGAAGAGAAACCAGTGGAAACTCATCAGGTCACCTTCACTTAAAGTTAAAGATGACCTTTTGGAGACTCACCACAGGCAGTACTGACTCATACAGACTGAGACTGGATCCTTCTGTAAGGCCAACACATCCTCATACCTAAACGACTGAAGAGGTAGATTGCCTGTGACTCCTAAAACAACATAAACCACTGTTCCCAAAACAACATGACCAATGCAGCACACTGGTTATGTTTAGGAAAACATCGGACCATAACTACCACAGTAAGTTAAAATAACTCATTGTCTCCTTTTGGTTTCACACCGGCCAGGAATGCACAATCTGATATTGCGGTTATATTATTCCTGGATCATGATAATTACAGTTGCTCCAGGACCATCATTGAAACTGACCAATCAGGTTTTTTTAATGTCATTGCTTAGCGACTTAGGGGAAAAAGAATGGAAAAATATGCACATGGGAGAAGTTATCCTTTCGAACACGTGTTTAATGTTCTGAAAGGACCTATTTTAACCCAAACTGTAAAAGTATTTCCTGAAGCTTGTGTGCATTTAAGTTACCTAAACCTAACCAAACATCAACAGAAAACTGAAAAGAAACAGAAAATAATGAGGAAGGAAGAATGTTTATTTGATCATATATCATAGTGACACTGGTACTCATTCTGCATTCAACCCATCCCAAGGGGGAAGCGGTCAGCAGCAGTCGTGCCCGAGGACCAACTCCAGATCTGAGCCAGTAGAGCACTGACTGGAGAATTAACCTAGTGTGCATATTTTTGATGGGGGAGAACATACAAACTCCGCACAGAGGCTTTGCCCCAGCAGGAATCTAACCTAGGACCTCCTTGCTTCTCCGTGCTGCCAATGAAACTTAATGTAAAAATAAACAAGAGAACAGTATAATAATATGTTTTTAACGAGACACATACCCTTGTCTCCTGAGTGAGAGTCCTTTACATAAAGGTCCACTTTGTAAGAAAGTGTCCTAACGCGTCAGTATTTGACAAGTTGGGAATGAGACTCAACTCAAAGTCAACTTTCTTATGAAGACCTTAATTATAATGTCCCAAGAACAACACCAAGACCAGTTGCAAAGCTATGACATTGCAGTACAACGGTGTCATTGGTCAGTTGCAATAATTGCACTCGAACAACACCAACATGGCAATACCAGATACATTAGGCACAAACAACGTCTAAAGCCCTGTGCTTGTTTAACCTCTTCTGACCTCCTCCCTATGCGGACGATGTCGCTCTTTATACTACTTCACCTGACTTCCTCTTTTGCTGCTGTAATAATTACCACAGCCACTAGAGGTCATCACCTAACAAGAAACATAAATATGTCGTAATAAGCAGCTTTCACAGTCAACCTATATTGTATTTTTTTTTTATGAGGACTGGCTGTGAGAGGCATATACATAGCTGATATTACATTTTCATATAGTCGAGGAGAAATGGAATTTGAGAATAGTAATCCCATTAGAGAAAAGAGAAAATATGTAAAAAATTGGCAAGTTACAACAAACTGTACACACGACACATTAAGGCCCAATCAAAGCATTTCAATAATTCTGTTACATGACACTCACAATGTCAGAACTGCACTTTGGTACAATGTGGAGTAAACCTTGACAGACAGTGTGTGCATTGCTTAAAAGCCATTGGTGCTGTGCTGTGCAGCTGCAAAATAACAGTCACTTCCACTTTCTGTGGAAAAATTGAAAAATTCACAAAGTTTCCTTCTGGCAAAGCAACTGTGATAAGGAAGTGGTGTGAAGAAAGAAAAGCTCCAGGACAACGTAAAAAGAATCACTGTGTTCGGCTTCAAATTTGACATCACCCCAGTGCTTTAATGTGTACTGTTATACTGAAACTGCACATTAATTGAAATTAATAGTTGAAATTGACATTTCAAAAGAGTGATTCTTCATTCTCTAACTGTATCTCCCTAGCTAAACTGAATAAAGACACATAAAATGGATTTAAAGTGTTTTAAAAGAAAGGAACGTTTTTTGATGACTATCTGGTTGCTCAAAGGAAATTTCTCTGAACCCACACCTGAAATAGGATCTGGCCTCAGTGAATGCCATGACATGTTTTATGATCTGACCCAAATATATCATTAATCATCAACTCAACATCTGTCACTCTTCAGTTTTCTGTTACAGTCTCTACATGAATCTGTATTGCTCAAATCCACATTAAAATCACTAGTTTGAACTTGGCCTGACTGTGAAAATTCTTGTGCTACTGAGTGTAAATCCCTCAGGAGTGTGAGCAAAACAGCTGGAATACAGCAGATAGTAAAATGAAGGCTGACAGATTTAAAGCTTAACAGATTTCTCCTTTTTTTAAACTGCATATTTGATTAAATAAAGTATTGTAAGCTGCTGCCAGTGTTCCTACTTGCACCCCTCCGATGGCGTTCCTGAGGATTCTTGAAGGTCTTATCATTCCTTCTTGTTTCTTGATCTATCCTCAGATCTAAATTAATCACCAGATTTTTTTTTTAAATGATGCCGTGATCTTGGAGGCAGAGAACAACAGAGACTGAACACAGCTCCGTAACAGCTCCAACACTAGCTGTTTGGGTTTTGATGGAATCACACTGGGAGTGTTGAAAAGCACACATTCCATCACATTTCCTCGTCTGCAGGCCTAATCGGGGCGCTGCTGTGATTTGTTCTATGCCTGGTGTTATTAGCTTTATCTGCAGCGGGCCTGCCACTGAAATATGCTGCTCCTCGTTGCTTCCGAGACCTCATTTGCAGATACGATCTCGACTAACTTAACCCTGCCTCTACGGCCTAAACATCATACCAACTACAGGGGATGTGAGGCTAATGCGTTGCCAGCTGTGGACAGGGTCATTTTCACCGTTGGACAATTACGTAAGAGCACACTGGCTGTCGTAAAGGTTTTTATAAGATGCTGTAGATTTCTTCTACAGTAGCAGCAGAGGCAAGTCCTTCAGTAAAGTGCATTATGGTGTGAAATTAAGGACTATGAATACATTTATAGTTCAATAAAGTTACAGGTGGTTTATTTAAATGCTCTAACAGCTGGTTTGCTTGCTGGACACCTCTCCTCTCCGGACTGTTTACTTCGACACACACACAAACAACAACCCCAGAGGCCTTAAACTTTATTAAGCCACCAGAGATGCCATTTGGCTGAAGAGACAGTTACACAATAAACCTCCAGCAGCAGTTTGACCTCCCAATCCAGCTAATCTTTTCAAGCAACTTCACAGCGGATTAGGCAAAACTTGCAACACTTGTCTGGTAAGCAGATGTTTATTTGGTGTTTTTGTTTTTGACACCATGAATGAATCACATTTTGTGCTTTGTGCAAACCTCAAACCTCAGCCTACAGTATGTTCTGTCCGCTGCCTTCTTTGATGGGCCGCTGTTAAAAGGAAGATGAAAGGGTTTCAAGTATAGCAAAGAAAATAATTCAGATGTGGCAAGAAATATTTGTGTTGCATGCTGGTGCAACCACCAGAGAATCATGGGGGGTTGTAACAGCTTTCAGTTACAGTAAATGAATAAAGGAGATAGCGTGAGCAGGAAAGCTGTGCAAAGCTGTTTCATGACTTTTATGAGTGTTAGCTCGTTTACCAATTCTTCCTTCTTCAGAGGAAGAATTGTGTTCAGCCCAGTCACCAGGATATAATGGTAGCAGTTATTTTTTCTGCAAACCACCCAAGGTTCACATTTGTACAAAACGTGGCATGTCACGTTCACATTATATGCTTATTGACTCTCTGGAGTGGAGGCGAAGGAAGTGGTGTTATTACAAGCCACAAGGCTGCTGAACGGGCCACTACAGTTTGAGTCTTTGGGGAGATCTCCAGCCGTTTTTGTGGCAACCAAAGCCGGCTATTACTCACGGGATGTCGGACCATCTTTTGCCTTTTTTTTAGTGGCAACAAAACCCATCTATTTTTCACAGGAAGTTGGACCATGCTCTGCCGTTTGTGGTGACCAAAACAGATATTTTAAGCCAATCCATGATGTTTTTGCTCACCCTAACCAAGTGCCTAAACCAAAGCAGAGTATAAGCGCAGTGTTGTGACAAGAGAGAACAGAAAATTGAACCGAAACAAACATCAAGTTGAAACATAAAGAAAAGTTGAGTTTAAATTATCTTTTGTATTCCAGAAACGTACTTAACTAACATCTATTCTGGTGATTGGGTTGCTTTTGTTGCATCCTCTGTAGTTTGCATTAGGTAGCTTTACCAGGCTGCTCCTGAACAAACACAACTGTTCAGGTAGCAGGTTTTCTCACATAAATCCTCACAGGTGAAACACTTACATCAACAAGCTTTTACCACATTAAAGAAGCCACCACAAGACTTTCAGACTTGATGACTGATGGCTGATCCCTTTGTTTCACATAGAGTGTTTTTCATTACTGCTGCAAAGATGATGAATCATGCTCTGCCATGTTGAATCTATGTAAAACAAAAATTATTTGGATGGTTGATATTTTAGTTACAACAGTATGAAGACAACAAAGGAGCCTTTGCTCAGCAGTTGTGGAATTTATTAAGTGTGGGCAATGATAGCGAAGCATTTCGACTAATAGGCAGCTGTTTGCTATGAAGACGGCAAATCTACTGTAGCATAACAATGTAATCCCTTCATGGTGTGAATAGTGACTTCAGAGTCAATCCTCTTTGTTTGTATCAATAAAGGTATGCATAGATTTCAGAAGAAGTTCTTTTTCTGATTTGGTTGAGGTTAAATCAGTCTAGCATGCTTTCTGCCACATTTCTTCTTGGAGACAAACGGAATAAGTACAAGGGGAACAACACCTTGAATGAACGAAACCAATTGACATTGTTATGGGCTTATTTTTCTACATCTGTTGTGCACGATTGCTGAAGGCACAAAAGGAAGTTGATTTGTGTCGCAAAACAGAAGTGGGTCACTGTTTTTCTGGTGCTAACAGGTAACAGCATCCTTTTTGTGACTAAAAACTGTGAACTGGGGAGTGGGGAAAGTTTAAATTGAAGAAGAATTTGTGTTAAACATGGAGCACCCAATTGTCTCTTAGTTTAGAGCAGCTGTATTAAGGTGTCATAACTCATGTAGACTTCATTACTGTAGTTTAAACAAGGCTAAGAGGCTATAGAGATGTCCTCGAGACTGTACGATGACAATGCTAACATGCTGATGCTAAGAGGATAAAATGTTTACCCTCTTTGACATCCTGGTCAAATGGTGTGTTAGCATGCTAGCATTTGCTAATTACCATTAAACACAAAGTACAGGTGAGGCTGATGGTAATGTTCGTAGTTTTGCAGGTGTTGCTGGTCATAAACCAAAGTATTGCAAATGCAAATTGGAGGGAAACTCAGAGGATCACATGTCAGTAGGCTTCATACTCAGGGGTCCATGATCGTCTGGACTAAGCTTCATGGCAATGCATCAAGTAATTGTTAAGAAATTTCAGTCCGAACCAGGGATGCATGATGTATCGTCAGCCAAAATTTTATTGGGTTACACATACTGACAAGAAACCCTCTGTCTAGGAAGGGATTTCATTATTTTTTATTGTTCCTTCACTGATAGTTGCGCCCAACATTGGTTGCGGATTAGGATGCCATTTGAAACCCATTTCTGGATGAGGATTTTTTTTTTGCCCATCTGCTTCTTTGTCTCCTCTGCTCTGTTCTCTGTGTCACTGCTCTCAAAAACATCTCGCAGCAGATAGCAGAGCAGAGAGGACACACTGGAGTGAATGAAACCGACTTTAGGTTTAATTTTACTTCAATATCAAATAATTACCAATAACCAAGAACACTTGCAGAAATGCAGTGTCTTTGTCAGTGGATTTTTCGATACCAATTTCAGTATTGATTCCACTTTTCCCTCCGATTCATTATCAATTTCCATACTGATTGTCAGTGATTGCACTTTGGTCATCTTTCTTTGTGAAATGAAGGCACGGTAAGGATGCTGTTTCTTTCTCCTCGCCATAACCCCTTCTTTTACAAGTTTTCAGCAACATAGATGCATTAGTTTGACGTCTGATGGATGGATCAGACATTTTAGAACCAGTTCTCAACCTGAACCGGTTCTCGATTCCCACCCCTATATGCTAATAGTGAATTGTTATGAACAAGCTAATTGTTGGTAACGGTTGAGATATGTTTTGGAAAACTACTTGAATTCTTGTAAACCTCTCTAGCAGGGTGTCTCTGTGCATTTCTAGTCTGGAGTGGACCATTCAAGCGACAGACAGACTGGTAGCCATGCATGGCTAAAAACCTGTCAGGCACATTTAGTTGTTAGTTAGTCATTATAAGACATCCATACAGCTGCTTGGGAATCTTTTGCAATTGCAAAAATGTAACACTTAGCTGTTTTGCAGATGAAGATAGATAGCCTTTTTGAGCACAGATCATGTTTTGGCCTTTTGGGACAATGACTGCGCTATTCCTGGTGTGATCCATCTTCATCCCCATGTTGTGTCTCCTGTCAAATGTTTTCCCTTCCCACCAAGAAGGTCGTGCTCTGTCTGCTCGCCTCCGCATGCCTCGACCCCTTCACCTCAAACATGGCCATGGTTTTCTTCCTGTCTTCCACTACATAGCTGCACGGTCGAGTGGTTAGTTTACACCACATGCTGCCCCATGTCATTAAATACTGGCATGTGGATGTATCTTGTTTGGGCACACATACAAAAATATATTCCGCATTTTCCCATCTTTATCCTATAATATCATACAGCATTTAATTAAATCGTGAAATAAATGTAAAACAATATTTTTCATCCGCAGATTGGGTGAAGGAGTAGACCAACTGTATAACTTTCAATCTGAGTAAAAGGCAGCCACTTAGGTTTGGGAATGTCATTAATTTCCTGCCAGTGTTGTCGGACTTGGTCAGATTTCTGTCCTGGAGTGTATAGTTTGGCCGAGATGATGGAGAGCAGCCGCTCTCCTCAGCGTCTCCTATTTCCCATCAGAGAGCAGCAGGAGGAGGATGACAGATACTCTCACATGGCTAATAAAACAGTTGGAAAGCACTTGATTTCCTGCTACTGATTCTTGTGAATGGAGGGGTCCCCACTGAGGCGCTGAACTGTTTGGTCTGTGGTGAATTGTGCCTCATGCTGACAGGATATAAAGTTATATCAGTCAGCAATCAGAGAATGTTTTTTTTCTGTCTGCGTGAGTGTGTCCAGTCTGTCCATGCAGCATATGTTTATGTAGTTATGAGCTCGATATGTTGACGCTTTCTGATGGAAAACATAGAATCACTTCTTGCTGGCTCTTGCGTGCAGAGAGGATGTTCCTCCTCCACACTTACACATTTTTTTAAGAGCAAGGAGGATGATAAGAGCTGATAACACACTAGATTTAATGTTGTAGAGAAACTCAGTGTGGGCAATGTGGAAAAAATGAATATTGCATGGATCATTGCATTGCATGCCAAAGCTGGTGTGTTGAAAAAAATATGATAAAAACTTTTTATCACCAATATTATAATTTTGTCTATAATCATAATGAAAACATTGTCTAACCACCTAAATTTGATCTTATAAATGCCCAAAGAATGTTCCAACATATCACATGTCCAAATTAATGAAAATACTTTATTCGGAATAAGGCCTAATTCCTAATATCCGAGCAGTATAAGCTTTTTACATAAGCCGTATCAAGTTCGGAATATTATCAGAATCGGAGTTAATGAAAACTTTAGTGCATTTGAATGTAGTCAGTTAAGTCTGTGTGGCTGGTGTAATTACTTGTTTGGATAATATGGAACCGTATTGCCCAGTATACACACAAACATCTATGGTGCACACACACAGACACACATATTTACACACACATTTTTGGCATAACTTCATCTCCTGTCACAGGTCTCCTGGGATGCCAAACACTTTCATACGACCGTCTCACAGCTGAGCCCCTGTTCCAAACACATCCTCCGTCCCGTCACAACACGCCTTCTTCAATCAGCTCACATTTACCTCCCTCCTCTGCTCCTCAATGGGCCTTTATGGACCATTTTCACCACACAAAACCCACCTTTGTCCACCACCAGCCCCTTTCTTGAGGAGTCCACATACTTTTTTTTTTTTTTTGCAAACAAAGTGCTTGATGTGTGGATGTTTCCACTGGAATCAACTTAGTTCAGGGAAGCCAAACAACTCTTCATACGAACGGGGTCACAGGTCCTCCGCTGTTTTGTATATTATGTAATTCCGCCTGTCAGCTGGGGAAAATAGATGGGAGCAAAATCTTCAATAATAAATCAAAAGAAAAGTGAGGCGACATATGTTTATTCCCACCACTGGCACTTCCTTTTGGTCGAAGTTAAAATAGTCACACAGCTGGTCACAAGGTTCTTCTGATCTTTCACAACACCAGTTTTACTTCATGCATCGAGCAAATGACAAGAAAATTAAGGACTAGCCAAACATGGCTTTGAAGTTGCTTTTAATCAGCACCATTACCCACTGAATGTATGAACTGAAACAGCTTACCTCTGCTGTGGGACCCACCACAGTGAACAAGGGTAATCTTATATGTAAGAGAGTGTGGGGAGAGGCTCACTCAGGCTGCAGGGCTGGAGGTGAAGATGCCCAGAGGACACTCTCCGAGATAAAACTGTCTCACAAAGACACTGACTTCCACGACCTGGGCCATCAATCTTTACATACTTAGGCTATGGACAGCATGTACGTTGCCTTGGAAGGACAGGGCGTTAAAGTTTATGGTTACTTTACTGGGCCATGATTGATTCAGCATCTTTTTATAACTGGCTTGCAGGTAAAGCATTTCTCAGCTTTCATGCATGGACAGGAAGAAGACCTTCAATTTTGACAGAAAACAGCAGGATTGAGTTACTGTGGAGGTTAAAGCTGCACCTAAAGAATACAAAAGAAGCTCGTTGAAACACCACCCTGATTTGTCAAATCCTTACCAAGTTAAGTTAGCGAACGGTTGCCCATTTACACACGTAGACAATCAGCAACACCGGCATCCCATTAGAGCAGTTTTTATTCTCAGGATGATCAGACAAGACTTGTTTAATTTGGCTCCGTGCTGCTCAGGTATCAAACAGCCAGCTTTAGTGAACATGACTACATACTGTGAACTGACTAATTTAATTAGATACAAGCACCTAAAAGCTTCCTGTGAGCATTCTTTAGTTGAAAAGACGTTTGAAATACAGCTCCAGTCAACAGCCATACAAGTTCAAAACTGGTTCAAAAGTAAACGTTTTCTCACCGTCTATTTGAAGACATCGATTAAACGTTCACATTTAGGCCATATTTTATCAGGATTTGCAATTCTGGCATTATACTGAGAAATGTGGATGTTTTTCTTAGCCAGGTTCTGAAATGGCAACATATTTGCACATCGTGGAGAATAAAAGGTGTCTTTATAGAAAATCCTGCAATATCAAACTCACTAAATTCCTTACAAATTGTTTGGACTTTTGTCCGATTTTCAATATGATTTGAAGAGAAGTGGCACCAACATTTGCATCCAGTACATTTTAGCTGCCAGAATGTTGAGTAACCATTGAACTCTCAAAACATCTCCAGAGTCCTTAAAAATGTTTGTATCATTTGGCTGAAAAAAGGGGAAAGAAAGTTATATGAAGGCATCTAGTGTGCGTGCATGTTTGCTGTAAATCAGGTGGTCGAACAAATGAAGATAACCACAACAAAATGAGTGGCAAGTAAAGAAAAGTGAAAACCTCAAAGGAGATTTATTTCATCCTTTGTCTTTCATCTATACTGTAGATGACCCTTCATGTGCCATACTGTACATTTGAGACAGTGACAGATAGAGGGAGGCAGAGGAACTGAGATAAAGACAGACTGTACAAGTTAATTAAAAAGTCCATTCCAGGCATAACTGGATTTGGTGAATGGGCAGTGTCAGTGGCTAGTCTTATGTAAGATAGCACCTGGGGTCCCTGAAGCATGTGAGAAATGCAGCATGTGATCAGGTGCAGTGAGGGAACCGCCTCAGTCAAGTTACTGTTAAACACGGAGCCTGTATGACAAAGCAGGTTTAATTTAGTCAGGCTCTTTCGGGGTTATCTGGTTTCACTAAACTTAACACTGGTGATTCTGGTTACCTGGTGTCTGCAGGAGGCGATTTGTTCATTTTTAAACTTGGGACCTGTTTCACCCAACAAGGGGCTTTAGCAGACTGGGTTGTTTGCATGCAGCATGCTCACCTCTGCCTTTGGGTTGAGTTGCCAGGTATTACGACAAACATCCCACCCAGAAACTAAGAAACACCCATGTGATTTGTGTCACTTGGGGAGATTAGCATGAGATACTTACCACTCGGGAATGCAGTGGGAGAAAGGGTTGAAAATAGGGAGACTCCCACGAAAATATTGGCAGGCAAGTCCTATGTGAAGGTAAACTGGGAACTACTGTATTTTACAGGTTAAGAATATTGTTTCACTGCATTTTCTGACATTTTTGCGTTTATTAAAACATACTAAAAATACATTGTTCTTTGGTTGTGTGTGCATTTCCTTTATTTCTAGATCCCTTTTGGCTTTTATTATCCTGCATGACTGCTATTCCTCTCTTAGTCACCTCCTAGAGCTTCATATTATGTTCGAGAGAGAAGCTGTTTCTCGTTTGTTGCCTTTGACGTGGTGATGAGCCTCGCAGATAACTTACCCACAATAAATCAGGGAAAATGTTGGGAATTCTCTGTAAACATGTAAGAGAATCCCCCTGCCAACAAATGTTTGAATGGTTACATTTTCTCTTTGATTCTGCTCAAAATGTAATGGCCTCACCAGACTGAATCCGTGGACCACACCATGATGTCACTAAACAACAATTAGACAACAAATATTTGTCTTCTGTCAGGCTCTTCTGTAAACTGTAGGGGCTCCTGTGGCGAGCTAATTCGCCATAATAACAGAGAAAGAAATGGCTGAGCGACCACAGAAGAACATGGATACACACATTGTCCATCTGCAGCGCCCTTCTTCCCCTTTTTCTGTCATTCGTTGCAGAAATATGGACGTCTGCTACAGTCTCATCGATTCCAGCTTCAAGTTCTAAGATTACAGCTGAAGTACCACAGACCTCCAGGGCGGACAAAATATAACGTTTGGCTTGAAAGGTCTCGCCAGCTGTGAAAAATATGATGGCTCTGAGACAATAAACTTGCAGGCCAAATAATTATGTGTGTGGGGATTTTGAGCAAACAAAACTCTTCTATTTCTCTGTTCTTGCTTATGATTTTATCTTGAATCTGGATTACAGGAGAACAATGTCCCTTTTTTGTCCGTTTAAAAGGATAAAGCTGTGTTCTTTGTGTAACTCGGTGGACATCAAGCATAAAAGCTGCTCCCTTATAATCTCCCTATCAAAGCCCCTGGACGACAGAGGAGCCAGTCGACCTGCAGAGTGAGAGGTGTCGAGGGATTCTGAATGAGTGTGCGGGTGGCTGGGTATCGGTGTTGGTTTTGTTAATTGATAACTTGACCCCCCACAAAGACTCTAATTCTTTTCACACTCACGGTTACGCAACAGTGCCTCCGCTGCCACAACATTTTGTGATAAAGTTCACTTGCCTGTCAAGGTTGTTTTTAAACCCACGCAGTGATCCGAAGAAAACACTCGGCAGGCAGACAGAGTGGATGGTGGTGTGATAACTTGCCCCCTGGATTTCCTTTTACAGTCAGGTGAACTCTAAAATGTATTTTTGACCATTTATATATATAACATTGACACAAAAACTATTTCATGTCATCAATAGATAAAATGACTGTATGCAAGAAAAAAAGCTTCGCTTACATTAGTGTTAAGCTCTGCAGCTGCCTGAAGCTTTTTAGCCTCATTTAGCTTCTTGTTTTGGTTGCAAATTCAAACCTGACCAGCCCTGTTTCCAGTAGCAACAGGCAGTAACATATGCAAAGAAGCCCCAAAGCCTGACTTTATTCAACCTGTCCAGCCAACACAATCTCACTCCAAACTGTAGCTCTCAAGCTAATCATTAATACGTCAGCTAGCTGGGGCAGTACCTGTACCAGTCAGTCAATATCTCTTTGAGCTGAGCTGCTCCCTTATTAGCTTGCTAACTGCCAGATAGCATCCTCTGGTTTTGAACTTTCCATTCCCTCAAAGGTCAGAGCTGTCAGTTTACTTTTCCCAAATAGATTTGAAACAACTTTATTTAAACCCCTTAAATGTAGTCAAACTCACATACCCACTCAGATGGGGTGCGTGCTAATGCTTTTAGCCAGCAGCTACAGTGGAGATTTTGGCTTGAAATGGGTGTAAATAGGATCTTTACAAATCAATTTGGGCTCTGAAGGACTTGGATTATACCAGATGATTTTGTGTATCCTTTTTAGGGTTTTTTAGTTTTTTTTCCACATTTTATAACAACTCCCTGCATGCTTAAGTAGTAAAGGAGAATTCTGCAACGCTGTTGTCCTGTAACGCTTCAGAAATGTTTTCTGGACAACAAAACTTCACCCGATTTTCCATCGGCATGGTACAGAGCCCCTGAAAACGAGAAATATCTCATACTTGACATTAAAATTATACATGGCTTCACTTCACCACCAGAAATTTATCTGCTACAAATGGCTATTCCATTAAAACACAAAGACGTTGCAGCGAAATGTTGCCATTTTTGAATAGTGGTGTGAGCCGAATCTCCTGAAACATGACTCCAAATGAATCCCAACACAAATGTTCAGTATTGTGTAATGTATTACTCTTCAGAGGTATCCATCTGCACTTCATGCAAAGAAAGGCTGTAAAGGAAGTTTTGCAAAGACTCCTCTCAGCAGTATAATGTATGGAGGCAGGTGGTCATCTTGGCATCACCACAATAGAAATTAGTTAATCATGTGGGTGGTCAGAGGAATTAGCTGCTCCATGGCCTGATCCCATTATGATAATATTAGACCGAGGCATTTCATCATGCAGTCTGTAATGAAGTGACCTTTGTATGTTTTGTTACTTGTGAGCTTTCTCCTACTTCTCTCCCCGTCCTTCTGCTTTGTAGTGGCTGACAGGACCTCGCGGCCTCTTTAGAAGAATCCTAAAAAGGTTTAAAAGTGTTGAAAGAAAGAGGAAGTTGCCCTTTATCTCCCCTCCTCTCCGACATCGACTCTGTTTCTTCCTCGGCTCTGAAAAGTGATGGAGCCGCTGCCGTCGTCTCTAAGCACAACCTGTCATTGTGGTCCACATTTTCCCAAGGATTACTGTCACTGGCCTCTTCCTTTTGGACAATCATGGCATCACTCACACTGTCCGTGATTACAGTGGCTGGCAGGTCAACGTAGAGGTAATCGCTATTCACCCTCTAATCCCTATTCTCATATTTGAGAGAAAGACAGCTCAGTGGATCTTCTCACCACCAATCACTCCTCTCACTTCTCCTCACTTTCTTTTATTTCTGTCTGTTCTCTCTCCCATGCCGGTCAGCTGCACAACAGGACCATTCTCCTCCCTGTCCCTCTCCCAGTTAAGTGCTTGGATAGGCCATTAAGTGCTTTAATGACGCACGGAGGCGTGAATGATTTCAAAGAGAAGAAATGTCACCTTTGAGACCCGTGAATGTGTTTAATCACAGATTTAAAGTATTAAAATCCCTCTGATGATAATATTAAAGTTGAATCAAAGGTAAACTGTATTCTTACATAAAACTCTTAGCTGGATCAAAAGCGTGTGGCCGTGGGAGTAAAAATAAATGTATTATCAAGGCTCTGATCTCATTCCAGGGCTTCTGTTTCTGTGACTAAAACCGCATGAGACATGGAAAACAAACATATTAAGGAATTTAGTAAAGCGTGACCAGCAGGAAGAGAACATGAGTTACATGATGACGAGGACACAGGAACAAGAGTGAGTCAGAAGTAGCTGTGTGCAAATTACACTAACAAGTTACCACTTTGTGAAGTGCAACTGAGCAGTGACATGCAGTTCAACCCAACAGATCAGAAATCAACATTCAGTTAACATTAAGTTTCACTTAATAATTTTGCTTTTAGTAGGACCATTTAGTAGGTGCTCTAGAGCTTTTAATCACAACGCAGGATCTCCATGAGCACTGTCATGTCGCATTGAAACCCTTAAGCCACAACAGACTAGAAATCCTTTGCAATCAAGTGTTGAAAGAAAAAAGAAAAAAATCAATCAATTTCTCGATCTGCTGGCGAAGACTACGTCATTCAGTCTAAACCTCAAAAGATCAGTGAATGATTACTGTCACAGACGTACTGTGCAAGCAAAAATAATTCCTGAGCTTTTGGTGCACTTGTAAGTTCACCAACTGAATTGTGTCTGTACAACAAAGTAATGATTCACATCCAATGGGTGAGAGAGTAACTTGAATATAGACAGAAAGCGAGAGAGTGAGACTACGTCACCCCCGCGTCTTGTTCAAGTCACAGTGAGTCAGGGCAATGGTGAGCCGGAAGCGGTCGCATATGTGGTTACACTTTTCAGAACTCAACACAGACAACACTCAATGCAACTTCTGTAATGATAAATGCAAAGCTGAGCGGGGCAGCACATCTAACCTGAGGAAACAGGACACTGCACCATGTTTGATAGCCTGAAAGCCAAGGCCACCACAGCTAACGTTAGCACAGGCATCAGCCACCACTCAGCCACTGGCTGCATCCAAAAAGTTTAGAAATAAAGAAGTACAGTTCAGATGTGAACGGGACCAAATCCTAATATTTAAGAATGGATTCTTATATTTAGCCTTTATTTATCAAAATTCTTGTTAATAGTTGACCAGAAATTTTCCAGAGACGATTTATCAGATTCAACTATCCCATTTGGTTAATATGAGAGAGGTCTTAAGGATCTGTTCAGTCTCTGCTGATAGAAACAGCATGTTGCAGAGTGGGAACAATGTCATGTCTGCTTCTTTCAGTGGAGGACACACACACACACACACACATACATTACACAGACACTTGTAAAATAACTAATTTTAGGTCCGTGCTGCACCTCTGCTGTCTTACAGTTGACATAATGGAATTTTTGGATTATCTACACTACAAACATCTACACACACAGAGCTATCAGCGGAGACTCTCTACCATCAAGAGGTCAGGAAGTAAAGAGGCAGTGATTGGCCTGTCAGCTCCCCTCTTCTCTTCAAGGACCGACACATGAAGTGCACCCTAGAGACAAACCCCAGCCTGAGACAGATGAGACCGGTCCCTCTCCACACACAGACGCTGTAATGTCAAGTACTCAGCCTGTAGCACATGTTAAGCCTGTGGCACCTGTTAATAGCTTCCTCCAGTAGCTTCTAATAACCCTCCACTCAGCTGGAAAACACACACACACAAACACACGTGCTACACAGGCACACATAAGTGCATTCAGGCAAGCATGGAAAAAGCTGGCGGTTCAAAGACTGTTTATAATATATAAACAGTTCAGACTTGCATATAGACATTGTCGATCTAGTTTTTTTCTGGGTTATTATTGTGAAAATACGCAGGAGCAGATTAGTTTACACCAACTTTCACACAGATTTTATGGTTCTGCCAAACAGCTGTTTTGTTTCCTGGTGCAGGAAGACACCAATGTTTTATAGCAAACAAGGGAAAATGTTTAAGGGGTGTAGGAAATGAGGAGAAAATTTGTTAAAAAGCTGCTGATTACCCACGAGAGTACCTTTAAGTGAGTAAAAGAAAGCAGAAAGCAGCAAAAACTACAGTGTTTGCGATGCACGTGGTATTTTTCACAGGGGCAATATATCAGAATTTTAGTTCAAAATGTTCAAAAATGGATTTAAATTATCATCTACTGCAGTTATCTCCCATTCCGGACCTCTAGCTGCACTGCTAACTAAACTAACTAGATAACTGCAGTTAGCGGTTACTCTAGTGATAAGCTGCCCCCTATTTGTTTGGAGTATGGGTTTGTCAGGTAGTCAGTACTTACATATTACACATTTAAAATCAAAATGTCACAAAGATTTTTAATCAGATTTTCACACAGTTTTTAATTAACAACAGCGATATACACCGATCAGCCACAACATTAAAACCACTGACAGGTGACGTGAATAACATTGATCATCTCATCACAATGCGATGTTCTGCTGGGAAACCTTGGGTGCTGGCATTCATGTGAGTGCCATTTGACACGCACCACCCATCCAAACACTGTTGTGGACCAAGTACACCCCCTCATCACAACAACACTACCCGATGGCAGTGGCCCCCCAGCAGGACAATGTGCCCTGACACACCACAAACACTGCTCAGGAACAGCTCGAGGAACACAATAAAGGGCCCAAGGTGTTGACAGGGCCTCCAAATTCCCCAGATCCCAATCTGATCGAGCATCTGTAAGATGCGCTGAAGCAGGTCTGATCCATGGAGGCCCCACCCCCCAACATACGGGACCCAGAGGATCCACTATAAAACGCCCTGGTGCCAGACACCACAGGAAACCCTCGGAGGTCTTAAGTCCATGTCTTGACAGGTCAGAGCTGTTTTGGCTGCACAAGGGGAACCTTCACAATATTAGGCAGGTGGTCATAATGTTATGCCTGATCGGTGTATTCCAGTTCTATTTTTGGAAATTATTTAAAAAAAAATGGCACCTGATGAAACTGGCACCCCCAAAACATATTAACTGATAACCCAGATATCAAATCAGATCAACTGAATAGAATTAAGGAAAATAAATCCCAGTACCTGATGTTAACAGTTTAGTAATGTCCACAATCAGCCCCACATGTCCTTTGTTAGTCAGCTTCCTGTTTGACACGTCGGCCCTGTTCGCAGACACAAAGGCTTCACACTCTCTTTCAGCTCACTCACTCTTTGTGGTCTCTCTGTAGTGAATCGTCTCCCCGACTCTGCATGACAGCACAGGACGCCCGTCCTTAATGAGCTGCTTATCCTGCATTGTGTAATCAGCGTATAAAGACTTTAATGTGAGAAAAAGTGTAAACACTCTCATAATGGAGAGCAGACGTGGCAAAGACAACAAACCTTGAGGATTAAGCGGATGTTTGTGTGTGGGTAAATTTGGACCAGCAATAGTCAGAAAGGCCTCAGGTTGTGTTCATGGTTCTGTTTGAGAGTGTGTCTGAGTGTTATTGTTGTATTTGACTGTGATTCTGTTAACATGAAATCAATCGGAAAACAGCTTACAGCTAGTAGCATCTGTCTGCCTTCCAGATGTAATCCTCTGCTGCTCCTATTCAAAGTCTCTGTTTCCCACTGAAAACACATGTAGCTTTAACACCTTGCTGACATCAGATATATATTGACACATATTCTGCAACAAGGTTGATTGAGCCAAGAAGTTAGGAAGTTGAGTTTGATTTTTTGGTTGCACCTTATAGGTACAATAGTAAGATGTATAATAGTAAATATATATAATATGGTATAATATTAAAAACCATTAGTGCACTTAGGGGGTAACAATTTGTCTTTACTGTCAAATAAAGAACATATTCTTATTTTTTATCCAATTTTATAGAAAGTTCAGCTCGTTACATCTCATAAGTGTACATAGGGTACAACTGTGCTTGTTAACTGTCTAATTAATGCCTTATTACTTCTATTTTTTGCCTAATTTGATACTAGCTATGGCGTATATTGCATGCCGATTTGTTTCAGTGCTGTAATATTCAGAAGTTTTTTTACTTTGACCGTGAGCAAGACCTCTGTTAAATGCTTGCTGGGACCTCATGTAGTCCAGTCAGTCAGTTTCTGCTCTTCATTTTAATGGAAAACTTTCGGCAACTGATAAAATAGACAGTTACCGTTATGGAGCGTCATTGTCATTAATAAGGCTAGAAAAGAACATCACCATCATGATGGAAAAAAAAAACAATGTTAATTATTGGTAAGACACAAACTGTCAAACATATCGGAGCCACACCTTTTTTACACCCATCCATCTACTTTGACTTCCTCCAAAGAACAACAACAAGCAATCTTCTCTCATTGCCACTGAAAAGAGTCAGTAATTTGCATGATTAGAAGAGCGCCATTCTCAAGGAACATAAACAAAGAACATTTTAAAATTTTGACCAAACATCTAATGCTGTTGTGTTTCTGGTGAGCAGTACATCAGGAATTAATTTTGTGCAAGAAGTTAAGCCTTTTGTTGGGGTTACCAGAAGGAAATCTGTATTGCTCCTGCTGAATTTTAGGGTTAACAATGAGACTACATCTTTTTACTACCCTCACAGAGAGGCATTATATGCTCTTGTTGTCTCCTTTATTAAAATGGGTACCACCAACCCTTTTTGCTAATCCAAGAGGATATTTCCCCAAAAAAAACATTCAACAGGCATACAGTCAACAGAATTAAAAGTAGGGTTGGGGTTTAGTAGCATTTTAGGGAAAATCTGAATCATTTCAAAAGCCTTCAGACCTAATTAGTCATAGCTTTGAGCATCTGTCTGTCATGTAAGGCAAAATTTCATTCAGACTGTCACAGGCTAAATAAATCATCTGATGATGCCCCTATAGCCCTCAGTACTGGCATGTTAAACATTTCTTTACTTGTACCACTGAAAACAATAAAAACATTCATAATTGTCACCAGTCTTTATTTTCTCTGCACTAAATTACAGCTCGCTCTTTATGTTAGCTCGCGGTTAGCTGAAATTTGTTTGCGGGCCACAGTAACATTTCTTCAACGTTTGCAGAAGTACATGTAGCAATGTAGTTTTCCTTTACAGGCAGGGTGACAGTGTTGTTTAAAAAAGTTACAGCAGTTCCTCTGGTGTCCCCCTCAGGCGTTGTTCTTGAGAAAATCATTTCATGTAGTTGTCCCCTCCAAAGTTGATCTTAGACTTTCGCCCCTGCATCAGATTAAATCTGCCATCAGCGTCATTCGTCATTTCAAGCTATGAAAGTGACTGTCAGGGCTACTGAAAAATAAGAATAAAAACAAACAAACAAGGGAAGATAAATAGGTTAGTTTTCACTTACAATTAGGTATTTTGCGCACCGGGAACAAGTTCCAAAATGTAACTGGCCCAGCCCTAATCATCAGCCTGTGTTATATCAGGATTAATGTCATCCATCCTCAGCGTGGATGAGTGACCTCTGGTGCTTTTATCTTCTCAAATATTTCCTGTGTGGAGGATATGTCTGTCAAATTTCATCAAAGTTCTTGTTCCACATTCCGGCAATATCTGCAGATGAACTCGGTGTTTGCCTCCGCTTGTTAAGAACACCATATTCTGCTCTTTCTCCTCTTGTCCACAACCTGTGAGGCCATTCAAAATACAGCTTTCACTTCACTTTCATGGAAGTACAGCAGCTTCCAGTACGACTGCCCAGCCAAGACTCCCTCATTCCAACTAGGTTCAGAAGGTCTCTTTCTTCAGCATGGCAGTGGCTTGCCTCACAGCTGGAGCCCACCATCATGTTCTTGGGTCGCCGCCATGACAAGCAGTGACCACCCTCTGGCCGCAGATCCCTGCAGCTGTTTTCATGACAGTTTTGAGCGGGATCCACTCTGATGTCATGTCCCCAAGCTCGCTCTAAAACACGTTTGCTCAGAGGTGAAAACAGAGGCCTAAGTTGAAGAGATTAACACATTTGGGTCGACTGAGTCTGACAACATCCGACCCACCATCAGTCGGTGATCACTCATCAGCTCCACGGCTCTTTTCATTCGATTGTCTAGAACGTAAATTTTAGGCCCAGGGTTGCTATTGCAATCCCTCACAGGGGTCAGTGAGTCTATTTCTGTGAGCCAGTTATTGAGCTTTTTCATACACTTGTGCTGGCTCAGTTTGATAGAGTCCGTTTGACTCAGCACATCAGTGTAGGGGGCAGGGATTTGCATGTCCACGGCTTCCTGCTTGAAGGTGTGTCTTTAACTGATGATGCACTTGTCTTGTGTATTGGTCAAAGGAGGAGGGGACCATCACGGTTGACTCGAGATGTCCATCCTGTGCAAGGCTCAGTTCAACTCTACAGTCCATTCATTCATGAGTGGTGGACCACCACATTAAAGAACATAAAATGGAAAAATGTAGATTAAAATATAGATAACGAAACAAAATACAAACAAAACCAACACTGAATGTGTAGAAGTAGCCCTTTAATCATGATCGAGTATAAAATAAGAACGATATTCGTGCTGCAACCATTCATGGCACTAGAGCGCAAACTAAGATCAACAGTGATGGATGTGGAACAAATACCACTGCTAGAGAACAACTACAGAGGAAACATTTATGAGCATGACATTACAATTTCACCAAAACAAGATATACCTACACAATCTAATATAAAGATTATGAAACCCTGGGAATTATTTTAACACCAGCATCAACATCACCCTTCGAAGACCCATACGAATGGATCCCTCATGTATACAAATGTGTAAAATGCTTGTTTTTCAGAGATAAACTGTCTCACATGGTATCCATCATTGCATCCTGTACTGACTTGCCCTTCACTGGTCAAACCCTGTCCTTGGATCCATAAGCAGAGTGGAAGGCCCCATTTATGAAGTGGTATTAGGGTTTATTAAACCAGCACTGTGGTCTGGAAGCCCCCTCTGATATAAGATCAAGATTCAACATTCCAGCCTTTGATCTCGCCGCTAGTTTACCCCGAGAATACTATATGGGGAAAACAAGCCCGACGCAATTATGGGAGAACTCATTTCTCCTGGCTTCCTGTTATTGAGAACAAGCTGCAAATAGGCTGACGGCACGGTATCAGCGACATTAACAATGTTTCCTCTGACTGGGTGACTACGGCTTTGATCCGCTGAGAGAAGGTCACACACACTGCCAGTTCAGCACGGATTAAAGATAGAGAGGGATGTGTACAGAGTCAGAGAGAGGAAAATAACGGAGAGACGAAAAATGAGAGGAAGATGCAGAGACGAAAAACACTTGCATTGGACCTGAGAAGAGTCTAATGACACTGAAACTTTGCTGTTGACAGACTTTATTATCTTTAAATACAATGTGTACAGAACTCACAGTATATAAGAGCAACAGGCCGTGCCTTGTCCTCCAGCAAGGACATTTCTAAAATGCTGTGAAATTGGTCTTATTGTTCCCGTCTTAAATGAAGAGGTAGTGGTTGAAGAAGAAGACATGTCACTTGCTTTTGCTACTAGTGTGCTGCAATTGTCCTTCACAACCCCCCTCCTAAGTAAAACATGGTGACAACTAGCAACTAGCTGGATAATCATAACGCCAGAGCATCTGAAAAGTTGAATGTAACATGTATAAGGATTTACTACCACAGAGAGAATGGAAAAAAAATCATTGCTGTCAGTTTTTCAAACTATGTCTGCAAGCTAGTTCAGGCAGCTAACTCAAGCTGCACTGAGAGGTAGACGCTGACAACTGATTTGTGTGTTCAGCCATCTAGTGTGGCTGCAATTACTGCATTGTTATGGATCCCACTCATCTTTTGCAAGACACACCTTACTCAACCTCTGATTGGTTGGTTACTGTTAACTCATACAATAATTTTACCTTCTGGTTATTTCTGATGAGTGACCCTGACAGGAGCAGCAGAAGACCGGGAGAGAGGCCAAAGAGGTTGGTTTGTTTACCTGCAAAACTATAGCTTATAAACCAAGGGAAAAAAACAGAGGTCGGAGCCTAGACACCAAACTCTCTGAACTACGTTCTGTGGCTTTGGAGTTGTCAGACTTAACTTTTCATAACTATGCCTCTTTAATGGAGCAGTTTACACAGGAAAACCAAAGAAAGAGTTCGATGTCTTGGGTAATATGCTTCTCTTTTTTCTTGCTGAGAACTAGATAAATATGAAGCATGAATTCTTATGAAGCAACAACTTGTTAGTTTACAGTTATGTTAGCATAAAGACTGGATGCAGGAGTAAACAGCTAGGCTGGCTCATTCAAAGGTTTGCAACTCTAAAGCTCAGAGGTCAACAAAATTCTGTAACCTCCAGCTCTTTTTTATATTATGCAAAGTCACTTAATGCGTATAATGATCCTAAGCATGCATGAGCTTTAAATTCCCTACAATTATTAAACTAGAATTGTATGGGGGTTATTTTCTTGTGCTTGGTCACAGAGTAATGCGAATGAAATCTCTTGTTAATGGAAACAACTGTGCCATGGAGCAGCACTGAACTCCAGACAATGCAGCCAAAATGAGCTTATAGACTCAAACATTGACTGCAGCTGGTAATCTTTGGCTGACATCTTAAATGGAAAATGATAGATCCCACACGTGAATTAAGTGAAAATAAAAGGAAAAGGCGTATTCAAATATTTATATTTAATCCCAAATTGATATGTTTGTGTATAACATTTCCTCAGAACCTGTGGTTTCCCACTGCTCCCTGGAGCGAGTTAGAAATGATGATCCAATACTGTAGCGGCACGCAAGCTGTAATTTAAATGCAAACACAATTATAAAAGTGGGATCCTCCACTATGATTAGTGGTGAGGGCAGCAGCGGGTGCCGCACTGTACGTAGTTGACTTTACATTTCCCCAGAATGAGTTGTAGTGGGAGAGCTGGAGACTGTTTGGGGCTGCTAGGGTTTCAATAAGTCAATCATCCCCAACGTCCTGGAAGTCAAAGAAAGAATGAGCAAGAAAAATTTAAGAAAAAATGCAAGTCAAATTTGAAACCCTTATCCAGCCAAATTAAATAAGGCCTCACTAGCAAACCGAGTTCAAGAAAACACGGTGTAATGGTGCAGTTCAGCTTCTGACCATCTGGTAGATTTGTTCAGTTTATATCTTTGATTTGTGGCATCGTCAGGCATAACACACATTGTTATCATTTTTATGTCCTGGAAACAGAAAACAAACAAGGATGCCAGTAATCCAGAACTCATTAGAGGCTGCATGTTACTGGCAGGTACACAAACCTGCCAGGACTCACATTTGTAATTACATGAATAAAATGCTGAATTATTTATACCTGACAGAAAGTAAAAGTATCTGGGTGGTCTGGCAAACATGGAGGTCTGCTCAGTTTTTCAATTTACAGGATTTTTACAGACAAATATGATTCTTGATTTTTAATTACTTTTTAGCATGCAAGTTACCTAGTGCAACTTTAAATCTATGTGGCATGTTCTTCGTCCATCAGATTTATTTTTTCTGTATGGAGCGATTTTACATTGAAAGTCCCCATCCACTTCAGGTCAGAACGTGCCACACTGTTTTGCAGTGAAGCTCCAAAAATGTTTTGTGGACTGCAAAACTTCATCCGACAGAACATACCTTACACATGCAGAAAAAAGACAGTATAACATATTTGATAGAATGGATAACAACTATAGCATGTTTTTCTGTAATGCATACTCTGTAATTTAAAGTCCCCCTCCTCTTTACTTTATCAGTTTGGAAATCTTCAGAATTCCCCCGGAAACGAGCAAGAGGGTCATCTTCAGCAGGTAATATCGGGACTGAAGCTCTGGTCTTAGGATGGCCACTGATCTTTGATCCTGTCTGCCAGGCTATATTCACAGTAGTTACGCATACCACAAACAGGAGTCATCAACAGTGAGCCTCACTTCACTCCCTTCACATTTCCCCTCTTTTGCTCTCTCTTATCTCTCGTCTTCCAACTAAAGAGCTGTTGTCAGCAGAGTAATTTGCATAGCAACTGTGAGGGCATCTCCGGCCCAACTTTCTCAGGGATTCAATGCAATTCCAAATATATGACAAGCCTGAGAACCAACATCATTCAAATGAAGTGGGCGCAAAGCTGTTTGCATTCCAACTCCTGCTAAATTGACTGTACGCTTCAAAATAAGCTGCAAAACGCTTAGTCACAAGGCCGGCAACGTGACGGCCGTGCTTGTATGGGCAGGGTGCACTTAAAAGTAATGTTAGAGATCTCACCCAGTTAAAACAAGGTGAGTATTTAAATGGCATCTGCATTTAGAATGTGTCTGTTTTCATCAGAAATAAGAGAGTTAAATGATAAGTGCTGCTTGGCTCAAAAATAAATTTCCCGTTAACAATCCAAGTAAATAAACTCATTTTCTAAGTTTAGCTGTTCTAGAGAAATGTGACTCAAAGCCATAAACAAATGCTCTGAAAGGCCTCTGCTCAAAACAGTTAGTTCATTGATCCCACAAGTATGAGAAACAAAAACTTCTCACTCTTTTATCCTCTTTCTGCCATCGTTTTGGTCAAACAGTGTGTCCAGCACGGTGACGTCTTCTTTCTTGGATTGTTTTAGTTTATGAAGTGTGAGTTTTTGTTGGTGGGGCCCTTTGCTTTTTTCAGCCACTGTGGCTACCCCTGCTCATGTTAATTGTAGTTCTGGTCCTGTATATTTCAAACCACTGCTACTGTGGCTGGAAACATAAAATGCATCACTTTGTGCATGACAGAGCCCCCCTGTTTAGAGCCACAAATATGAAAGCTTTCAAGTAAAAAGAGAAAGGCCGACAATTATTGCCATGAAAATGCTTCAAATTATTGTTTAAATTGGCTGACGTAAAATACTTTACACTTCATTGTACTCAGAGAACTATGGGAAAAGCTGAGCCAAGCCAGACTTCAAACATTTAGACACTGGTTTAAGTTTGAGGTTCTGCTCACATCAGCATCTCTGTGCTGATTCACTGTTCCAAACATAACTGTGACTGTTTTCGTGGCATCGTTTAATTCGAACCACGCATGCCAGTTGCTAAACTATGAAAATATATGAATGAGGCCAACTTTATTTTGGAAAGCAAGATCTGCAGAGACTTGGCAAGTGTCACTGGTGCCATTATATTCTCCCTGCACCCTTTATGACTCTCAACAAATGGGGGTCAGTCTATGTTTAGGTTCAATGAGGTCATCTTTATATGAGCTTCATTTAACAGCTTGAGAGACGACCAATCCAGTGTGAAAGGGTGGAGTCTCACCACAGCCTTTACAGTGAAAATGTCACACTACTGGTTTTTGCACTTTTTGATACTGAGTGGCGACTAAATTTTAACCATCTCAACACCTTTTGCACTATTTGTCAGGATATGTCTTCGCCAGATTATGGAGAAGCCTTGAAACAAGTTTTCACACATAGAGGACTGAAAACTGGACACTTTGCAAGAGGTCAGATGCAAAATAAGGGTCTAAGGGCGGCAACTAGCAGTTTCGACTGTTCATTTACTGTCATTAATGACAAAGAAAAACAGCCAATCCTTTCATTAAAGCTGGAACTTGAAAATGTTTGAAAAGTTTGCTTGAAAAATGACTGAACGATTAGCTGATTATCCAAATAATTTTTTCTCGAGTGACTTATTGTTGCAGCTCTACAGTCTAGCTCTACAACTACTTTATTTAAAGTTTTTATCAACAAAACTCCTTGGTTAGGTTTAGGCAACAAAACTCATTGATTAGTTTTCACCAACAAAACTACTTGGTTAGGTTTAGGCAACAAAACTGTGTATGTTAGCATGTTAGCTTGCTAATATTAGCACAAAACACAAAGTACAGTTGAGACAAATGGGAATGTCATTAGTTTTGGGTGCGTTTTAAAGTAACTAAAGGATTCATCCTTTGGCCACCATGGATGCAGTGAGGTGCACCTCAGCTCCAAATGTATGGTGTTAAGCCTGTCTGTGTGGGACTTCTTGATTCCCATGCATTGTGTATTTTATTTCATTTAATCTGTAAAATGATATAGAAAGATGGGGATTCCCAGTATCCATCCCATGAAATGAAGACAGTTTCAAATGTTGCCTGGGACACATTTTATGAGCACCTTTCATTCAGGGACAAACTCAGACAGCAGACATTCTTTGCATTCCTGCTGCCTTCCAGTAAACACCAGTTGGGTGTTCAAAGTGGCATTTGATTTCTGCTCTGACTTTCTCTGACAGCAGCCTCACGCATCTAATGATTCATCCATCCATGGTTTGTCTGAGCTGCCGCATCTTTCATGTGCTGGAGCTGGGAGACACATGTGAGCCACATGCCCTCTGAATTTCATTCTACGCTCCATCTTCCTCTTTTTTTCCGCCTGTTTTCTGACCACAGTTTCTCAATTGGCTTCACATTTTATTTCTTCAGTGAAAAGCCACAGGAGTTTCCCAGATATTTGCTTTTCACAGTGTAGAGAGTTGATTCTTGTACTGCTCCATACACTTGCAGCACCTACTTGTGGTAAGCCATACCCTGCATTATTCAGAAGTCGGACCACATGTAAGTCATTCAACATCGGCACATTCCCCAGAATTGAGTCTTTACATGCTCCATCACTGTGACAAATGTCTTGCATACCTGTGGGGCTTATCCAGCTGGGGTGTAAACGGCAGGTTGGAGAGAAATAGGCTTACCTGCACTTGCAATAACGGCGCTGAAGGCATTGTAGTAAATCACTGGGGTTCAGTGGCTTAGCACAACCTCCCTGGTTACAGCAGCATACAAACCCCACTGACACAAAGCTCCTACTGTTGAGGGCAGGTCTTCATGTTTATTAGTAATACCCAAAACTCTGAATTTTATATTGCATTCCTCTGTGTCAAATGTCTCTTGTCTCTGTGACAATGAAAAAAATCATTAACATTTTAGAAAATTCCTCTCAAACATACAGCATGTCAGTAAATTTCTACCACATAGACTTTTGAATAATGGAAAAAGGCACATTGAAAGTGTCAAATAAGGTAAGTATTGCCTAGAAGCAGAAAGTGGTGTCAATATTTATTAGTAACAGGGTTTCTTTGAGTTGGGTTATTGTTAAATCTGACTGGCACAAAGATGTTTCTCACTTCAAGAACAACTTTCCTGCCAATTCTGTCATCTAAAACATCCAGCCCTTGGAATTTCAACCCTAGCCAAGTGTCTATTGCCAATATGTCTAAAATTCTCACTTTCTACAGTACAACCGCAGTAGGGATGTCCTGAGCTAATCCCTAGATCAATATCGGGGCCGATCTGGGTATATTCAAATAGCTTGCTTTTGGCTAAAGTAAAGCTGAAATCTGAAAATCTGATCCTGTCTTTATTGAACTCTACTGTGTTTTGTCCATCTCACCCTGCTAGTGTTGCTGCACTGCTCTCTTCAATGACAGCAGGGCTCCATAGCGAGCAGTCCACATGTGAGCAAAAATGAGTGTACAAAAGTTAGAAATCATTTGGTTGCACTGGTGATTGACTGTTCTGACACCGATGTTGGCAAAATACTCAAATTCACAAAGCTAATGTGCCAACAAAAGTGTTATCTCTTATTACCAAAGACCAGTGGACAAAGCACTCATTTTTATATGCATTTAGCTCATTTTTTTCTGAAAACCACTGATTTGTTCGCATTTGCACATGAAATCAGCCTATATACCATATTAACTTATCTACAATATGTGTGATATCGTGTTCACATGACATGTTTCAACCTGACTGTTACATCCAGAGGTGGAGGGGATGGTTGTGAAGATATGGACGAGAAGGCTGCCAAGCCAGTGGCTGCAGTTCCAGACTGTGTGTCATCACTGGAAAAGTTCTTCTCAAGTGTCACAGGAGGAAAAAGCACCAGAGTAAATAATCAAATTTAAGATAACTGGATTCCATTTAGCAACTGGGACACTTAATACACTGGAGCCATCGTTATTCATTGTTAAGGACCTTCACTTACACTGTTTTATTTATTTTTATTAATCTGTATTTAAACAGGAACTCCCTTGATATAAAAATGTCCTTTTCAAGGGAGACCTGGCCAAGACAGCACACCATAACTATGCCAAGTCAAAATATCTGCTAATAAAAAGGTCTTTTCTGGAGGTAGAGTTGCCTCTGCTCACCCATAAAGGCTGATAAGGGTCATTGATCCTGAAATGCCCCTTTGATTGTTGTCACGCCAACAGTCCCAATCAAAGATTTTCCTGGCCCTCAGTGTTATGTCCCTGCTTGGTCTTACACTTCAAAAACAGCCATAAAAGTTGCTCACAGGCTGAGAGGATCCTGGTAATACCTCATGTGCAGCAGCTCAGGATTGCTGCGGGAATTACTTGTGTCTTTGAGCGGATTCTTTTTTTGATGCTACTTGATGCTGAACAGATTCAAAGGCTTTATGACTCTTTGAACTGCGCTGATCACATCCTGGGTTAGTTAATTTGAACTCGGTTTATTGCACAATGCACCAATCTTTGCAAATTTTATTACTTACTTCGTGTTGATTTTTAAGGTGGTAAATTCTCGGTCAAAAATGAAGCACAATCCACAGCAAATTACTATAACCTGCCTGTAATCTGTTCTCATTAGTAATGGAATAAACATACTGAATTACAGGCCTTTCGGTATCCTCAGGTGCTTCGATAAAAAACATCAGTGGTGACTGATGACAAGGTACAAAAGGGGGAGGCCAGAGGAAATCGTATCTCTATTTAAAAACAAGCTGAACAGCTGGGCCACATGTGTGTTGGTTATGCAATACGGCATCTATCAGTAAAGGTATTGCTAGTGTGTGCGCTTCAAAGCCAAGTAGTGCAAAAGAGATGCTGATTCAAGATGTTGGACTTGGACCGAGGACAGTATTGAAGCCAAATGGCCCCGAACCTGTGACTGAGGACATGACCTGGCAGTTAGGACAAGGAGCAAGGTTTTCTTTAGATAGTCCAATAAAGAACATTGAACCCATATTGTGTTGTTGCCTCGTAGCAGCTCATAACAAAAGTACAGAGAAGAGAAAGTGAAACAAGTGAGAGGGAGATGAAATAAATGAGTAACCAAACCCCATTTGGTTGATCTTAATATAAAACACTGGAAGAAAATGTTTGGTTTGCTGCTGCAGTTACTTAAAGCAGCAATGTGAGAACAATGTGGCAAAAGCTGTAAAAACCTACTGTACACTACCTGCTCAGCACTAAACTGCAGGAAAACACAGTTAGCAACTAGCTGGTGAACATATTGGAGTGCTAGGCAGATAAAAGCCAAATATTTCCCTTTAGGACTTGGAGGAGACCAAAATCGGAGCTAAAAGTAGAGTGAATGTTGGATTTCTGTAACTGCTGGATATGTGGAAGTTCATCATGTCAACTTAATGTTATTGCAGGTTTATATAATAGTAGTTTGAGGCCTTTATGGAAATGGCAGGACCCACCAGTGACAATGAAAACTAAACCTGTACACCAATACAAATAAAAGAAAATGCGAGGTGTTTTTGTATGTTATAGGTAATAAATCTGTCAAATGAACAAGAGAAGATGTGCTTGTTAAGATGTCTAAAATAAGTCTCTATATCTCAAGGAAATGTTATTTGTTGACGGGGGAGTAAAGCGTCATATATTAAGTATATTGAGATATTTTGACTAGAAATAAGACAAATATACTTGAATTTTTTGCAGTGGGGTCGTTGCAGAAAAAAAAAAACAGGTCACACAAGCCACAATGCTGTCAACATGTTGATGTTTTGACCTACAAGTACTCTGTTGTCATTACTATATTAATACATTAGTACTCAGTACCCATGGGTTTGGCCACACCCATTTTTGAACTCAACTACACAAAATCTTGTGACTGCATCTTATACAGTTGATGCAGACAAAAATCTGCCTACAAATAGACAGACGTATAAACGGCTCAATACCCTGCAATAGGTGTCGCCAGTACATTTTGCCCTGATGAAACACACACACACACACACACACACACACACACACACACATACACAGACTCACGGCATGGCTGGTAATAGTCTTAAGGATTATCACTTCCAAAATCTAACAAATCCATCTCGCCAATATTTTGCTTTCAGTCTCTCTAAATGTCAACAATTAAAGGGATTCCAGAGCTTTGGTTGAAAACATGATGGCCTACGCACTGTAACTAAACACAGAATTGAATAATATGTTAGACAGATGGTAGTATACTACATATAAGCATGTGGAACCTAACCTAACCTATTGATGATCACATGAACTGATTACTTCTCCTCTTTGACTTGTACATATGTACACTGAGGTATAATACAGTTAGGTTGAGCAGCACACTTACACAAGAGGAAGGATATTTGTACCAAAATCAATATTTTTAAATGCTCAACCACAGTAATTTTATCACAAACAGAAGGGTGGAGAGTTGTAATTTTGACCGGGGTGGAGTAAAGAAAGCCCTTGTATTGACAGTGTTTGGGTATGTTTTGTAAGGGGCCACCTGTACCAAAAATTTACTAAAGTAAAACATTCACATGGTGGGAGATTTACAGCTCAAGTCAGACGTCTATCTGCAGGTCGTAGAGGTGGAAATTCAATCCTTCATATATACCTTGCTTTAAGCCTAATCCCTCCATACATGCTGGTGAAAAACATACTTTTTTAACCATGAAGTATTAACATTTGCTATCTTTTCCATCAGGGCTGGCGTAACCTGATATAATACCCTGGACTGTGTTAATAATCATATCTCAGCAGGTTTTCCTTTCCTCCGAGTCAACAAGCATTCCTTTGCCGTGACCGTGACAGACTTTCACAGAGATCAGGATGGCTCCCGGGGCCAAAACACAGTTCCATCCCCAAACAAACAATGGTTTTAACTGATGCGGGAAAGCTGATAGGAAGCCAGGACTGTGATAAGGGCTTTATCAGAGGTGTATCATAACAGCCGAAACACCTGCAGAAAGTATGATTTGGGGATTCAAATGACATTCCTCCAACTTTATACAGCAGGATGGCAGTGAAAGGAGGTTGATGGAGGTGAAAGTATTGACCTCGGGGGGAAGCAAATGTCATAACTATGTTTACTCTTTCTGCTTTACAAGAAATAGAACACCATTACTGACAACATAAGCTTCATCTCAGAACACTGCAGTTTTGACACTGAAATAAACAGAACAGATGACTCAGATGATAAACACTGAACTGAAAGCTGGACTTAAATTCAAACTAAACGGACGAGGGGATGAGGTCCAGGTGGACTCTATTTTGAATTGGTGCTTTATATTCCTCCAATGGTAGCTCTGCCTCAGCCTCCACCTATATTTTTTGGCATTTTTGGCTTTATCAGACAGCACAGTGGAGTAACAGGGGGAGTGGGGGAGTACTACTGCACCAGAGGAAGCTGCATATAATCTGATAAATTGCCTGGAGTGATGTTGCTAGTGGCGCCGTTGCATTGTGGGTAATGTAGGCACCAGGTTTTGAAAAGGAAGAAGAATGTGAGGATTTGAAAAAGTGATACTTCTGGTTCAGCTGTGTCAATTTTGAAACTGTTCATAATGAGTCGAACAGTGTTATAGGAATCCAGCACCTACATTACCCACAATGCATACACAATCCACAATTCATCAAGCAACTTCCTCTGGAGCCACAAAAGGCTTTATACTACTTTTTTCACATATGCAGTAGTACTCCCCAAGACCTGTAAACACACCTTAACGTGTAAAATTGGTGGACTTTAAGTAAGTGGTATGGATCTAGACCGCTAAAAGCGTAGGACAACCACCGATATAAGCATCTTAGAACAAGATGAATGCCTAAGATGTCTTCGTGTTATAAACTGGACACCATGCAGCAGAAAGTGTGATCATAGAACACTGCCGACCTCCGGGACATCTTGATATCTTGTCATATCACACTGCTACCTTGGATCACCCTGGATCATGTTATCGAAGGCACATGACTGTGATGTAACAGGAGTCGTCCTTGTCAAAGCTCAGGGTTACTTCATCTGAAGAATGTCATAGAAGAAAACATTTACCCATATTTGACAGTAGTTGGCTCAAAACCTCTCAAGAAGTACAAGAGTAATTCAGTAAAAGTGTCTGTTTTTATCTTTGTAGTTGCTAGAAGTGTCTGAACAGTTTGGGTCAGTAACTTTTGAATCTTACGTACATTTCTGACCTGTAATTTAAATATGTTTTATGCCCTTTGCATCTTCACATGAGAAATGTGTGATCAACAGACTGTTCTCTGTATCAGCCACCTCTGTTTCAACTCCGTCCGCCTCTGTATCACTGCAAGGTCAAGCTACTCCAGCTCTATTGTTTTTCCTCGGGGGAGATTATGGTTTGTTTATTTTGACATTTCCATGGAGAAACACAAAAATGAAGATTAGAGGAATGCAAATAGTACTTGAAGAGGGGAACTTTTCAGCCTTCAGTTTTTCCAAATGCGCCACAGTGGCGCAATGTCAGGGACACCGACTGCTCTTGAGATCTTTACTTTAAGAGTCTTATTCTAAAAAATCTTATTTGATTATTCACAGAACATGAACAAAAGTGTGGAATAAATAAAGGAAATTGAAAAACTTGAGTTGGGGATGCTGTGGAAAGAAATGCATGTTCTTGTTTGTTAAGTTTGATATCAATGTTTTGAAAACACAAACATGCTTACTGTATCAAGTCAGGTCATGTCACAAGCTGGCAGGAGCTCATATTGATAAAAACCTGGAACATTCAATCAGAGGACTTAACAACAACACATTTGCATAATGGGTTTTGTTTGCCAGTGGAAAACATGTTGCCTAATTTACCAGAGGGAGAGAGATTATTTCAAATAAAGGAGCTACCGTGCTCCTGGGTGTGATAAATCTGCTGCATTTGACAGATGACTCTCCAATAATGAAAAATAACAAACCCTAAATTACCTTTTCATTTGCACCGCTACTAAAAATAACTTCCTGCTCTGTTAAGGAGGCTTGACAAATAGCAACAGGGAGTCGTGACAGAAACAAATTCAACACGCACCCTGTGTCACACCCTCCGGATCAAAGCGGAAGACTTGACTGCTATTGTGCCGTAAATCCTGTTGATATCCACACAAACATGACCCCTGTGACTCCGGCAGCAGAGAGGCAGGGCCGTAAACCTCCCTGCAGACGTTTCCATTCAGGATTCTGCTGCCGCTGGGGCCGGGCCAGAGCACCATGAAGAGTGATTATTTTGGAGCTATTTCTCAGGAGACCCCCGCAGAGGAAGGTGAAATTGGTGGGACGCCAAAAAGGGGCTGCAGAAAGTGGTGCACAGTTGTTTTGTCAGGTCAGGTCACTCAGCAGAAAATATTAGACAAACAGTGAAGAGTGGATTTGTTCACAATGGGGATGATGTGCCAGACTTCTCGTCTTGTATTAAAAACTTAACACAGTTAATTAGTTACTGTAAACAATAAATACTGCAATGGAATGATGGCAATTTAGTAGAAACTTAAATTAGTTTTCTATTGCTGTATTTGCAATTTCGTTTTGCTTTACAGACTATGAACACTGTTGATTTCCCCCTCCCCCCCCTCCAGCCTGAACTGGATTAGTCCTTAATTAAGGGAGGTTATTTAACAGGATGAGTCTTTGTTTTGTTTGACTCTGATGAAGCATACAGTGACAAAACATTAGTTATTTAATAAAGTTTGTTTCCTGTCTGCTCCAGTATACTTGGAACTATATTTCTGAAGTTTCTTTTGCCCTACACTGAGAGCACCAGACAGGCTGTCAACTGCATGTGAAGCGGTTGAAGCGCATTAAACATCTTCCTCCAGATGATGGAAATTGTTGCATGTTGCATGTGAAAAGATGCTGGGAAGATTGAACTGCAAAAATTAGAACAACTGCACAGCCTTAGTGGGTGTATGTCTGTGGGGGGAGCAACCTAACCCTGACAAGAATCTGATGGTTTGGTAAAGTACATCTGTAATTGTTGCCATGTTCTAATGCTCACCACATATTTAGAGCCAAATAACTGCCTTTCTTATATCAATGTCCTTAATTACCCTAAGTTCTTTGTTTTTTCTCTCTCTCTTCCTTTTTAGTGTTTTGTATGAAATTCTAGAAAAGATTATGTTGTAAAACAAACAATTAAATATGACCTTAAAAACCATCCACCCTGCTCCAACAGTCATAAATCCAAGTATGCAACACTCACTTATGGTTTATGTTCAGCGCCAGTGACAGTTGGGGTGGTGGATGGGTGTGTCGTGTGAACAGTTATGACAATTGTTTTCAAACCTTACGCTTTTATCATCGTTTTTTTTTTTTTTGCCATAACCATTTTCCTAAAATTAACCACACTAGTTGAAATATGCAGATATCATAGAAAGCCAGAATTTTCCACCGACCACAGTTTGCAGAATTGTCCAGTATTTATGTTCTTGTCAGGCATTTTCATGATCATTACACGACGTCATGGTGTTTTTATCTGCTGCATTCTTTACTCTTCTTTCAATCACATCCAGTTCTGATATAACTGATGCTAGAGCAGCTACGTTAACCTCTTGAGGAACCACCATTGTTGTTTTCAAGCGAACAGCTGCTTCTCTCACTGGCTAGTTACACATGAACCTCGTCCGTGGCAGCCAGTAGTTCCTAACAGGACGCTGATTTGTTCCAACTGTGTTTCGGACACAAGCGCATCACTTGAAGTCTGGCAAGATGAATTCGCAAGATGACACGATCTCACAAATCCAGCTGCCTCGTAAGGTAGTGAATGCACAGAAAACTAATATAAAAGTTCTTTGACTTAAAATCAGGTTTTAAACTTTGATTTAAACCTGATTTCCAACTGTTGAAAGTCTCATCGTAGCATAATAAAGATAATGGGGAAACGTGTACCATATCACAATAACTCTCGGTATCTTAGTTGCATGATATCAGCCTTTTCTCTGCTGGTGTGCTGGCTGTGTGTTTGCCAGCCCAGTAGCACCAGTAGCATTCCCTTTTCAGGAGTTGTTACAGTGAGAAAAAAAAAAAGACTAATCAACCAGGACTGTAGCGTTGGGCCGAAGACATTCCACTGGGCCATTTCCAAGAGTGGGTTGAGTGAGAAAGGTTTGCAAAGTCTGAGTCTGAAAGGTCGAGCAGGCAAAAACAGTTACCAAATACATTCTGGTGACGCAGTGTCCTTTCGAAAGTCATTAGAGATCATCTGAGGGGAAAGACGCACTTGTGTGAAAAAAATCTGTTGCTCAAAACCACATCCACACCAGCAGCAATAATGAGTTTCTGATTGGTTGCATTTGTTTCTATGAGAAAGTTCAAAGTCGTATTAGTGCAGCTCCACCCTGTCATATTTACTAATGACTTTCCTCAGGAATGTAAGAGAGAGGAACCCGACAAGAGAAAAGAACAACACACTGACAACTTAATGGCACCAGACAAAGACGTTTACTTAGCTTAATGCATGTTTTTCTTGAACAACACTTTGTTTACAATTCGTAATCTTACTGAGGTCACATGCAACATTTTCTATCACATTTTTTAAATTGCCTTCAGGGCGTGCACTAGCAAGTAATTAGTTAAGATATCATGAAAAATAATCATTACAATGATGAAATGCCCAGACTTCTAAACAAACATTTGAGGCATAACTTCACACTTCAAACGTTCACAATGTAAATAAGAAAAAAAAATTATTTGGGAAGAACCGCACAGATAAGAAAATATCTGTGCGGGGCAAACAAGAGGAGTCACATCTCTGGCATCTATCATAGTCTTTTAACCCAGACATGCAAATGTTTTACAGACCAAAAAATACCACAGCTTTTAAAACTTGTGGATCGCGAGAAATAATAAAGTCTAATTCAGAATGTCCGGTTTGACTAATAGATCAATGAGATGGAAAGCTCGTCAGATGCCAGGATTTAACGACCCTGGAAGTTATTCAGTGATTTTCTTCTCCGTCTGAGCGACTTTAAAGTAAACAGTACAAATATAATTATCGTGTAATTTTCCAGGAATGCACATGTGCACAAATTTGTCAAACCAGATTACATTGAATTGCACTGGTGTTGCTGAGCGTAGTTCAATCTAATAACCATCGGGACTGTGTACTTGGCTTTGGTTGGCACCCCCACTATGCCATTGTAGTGGTTTGATTGACATAATTGAGAAAGCTTTGTTGTTTGACACTGATGTGAATCTGAGCACAATCTAACCAGTGCCTTTATTGGTTTTCTGACCCATTGAAATGTTTGTTTGTGGAAAGAGATTTGGGGGAAAAACAGCTTAAAAACTGAAACATGCCAGTCCAGAAGAGCCTTCACGTCAGCAAATCTTAAATTCATATTTTCCAAACTCGTTGACTGAGTGGGAAGAGGATCCTCTGGGTCTCTGCTGAACATCTGCTGGTGAATAAATGAAACCATCCAAAACAAAAGACATGACAGACCACTCTCTTCTGAGAAGTATTTACCCACATCCCCACTTTCCTCTGTCTTTACTCAGTGGTCTGTCCTGGACTGCTCTTCTCTGAGCAGCTGGGTACCAGTGGTGCTGCCAAGAGTTGTCCTGGGAGGGCCACGGCCACCCTGATACAGTTACTGGCCCCATTTGCATTTGCATAATGCTTCTGAGTGTGCATAATAGTATATAAAATGTTTTATATTTTTGTTAGCCAAGGAAGTTATGTATTCAGCCGTGTAGATTGGTGTTGTGTGTTTGTTTGCAGGAATACACAAAAACTACTGAACGGATTTCCACGAAACTTGGATGGAGGATAAGCTTTAACCCAGAATGGACAACGGGGCAAATCCAGGAACTTTTTTTTCACTTTCTTTGACATTGCGAGATAGGGTGTTCATTAAGATTTTTGTTAATTTCTCAGAGAATAATGCATGGATCTTGATGATAAAAAAAAAATCAAGCATATTAAGGTGGCTGGTATCTATGAGTGAGTACAATTTGATGCTGATCCTAGATCTGGTGAGATGGACTGTTGGGCCTTGGCGGAGTAATTCTCTCTACTGAGTGCCATTATAGTTTGTTTTGTTGTTCTTTTTTGGACATTTACTTAAAAACACAGCAACAGCCAAGTGAAGCTGTATTGAGAATAATCAGAGGCCTCTGTGTGGTGTTTGTACTCAGCTTGAGTCGGCTTGTTCTCAAGTTTTGCTCCTTCAAATTAAAGCTGTATATTTGTCTTTTTAACTAGCCTAGTCAAAGAACAATGAATGGCCTAACACATATACTATATACAGAGATACAACATCACACATTAAAACAGGATTTTTGTGAAACTGGAAATGTTAACAGTACTGTTATTAGTCTGTGGGCATCTGATAATTAGTAACATTAATTGTAAAATAAGAAACCAAAGTACCAGTACCAGTATGCGATCATTATTAATTGTCTTAATGACATAGTTTTTAATACTACAACAGCATAATAAAATTCCAGTGTCCCCATTTTTTCCAGTGTCCCCATTTAGGACACACAAAGAAGTCCTGGGTGCACACACTGAACTCCTGACCTCGAGAAAGGTTCTGCCGGCTTGAAGAAATGTCAAGATTGGTTGAAAGTCGGGGAATGCCACGGAGACAGGTGGTGTTGTTTGTGCTTCACACGAAAGGTCAGAGCGCTGCTTGTAGCCGTGTCAAGACTGACAAGCCACAGAGAGTGGACGAAAACCAAAAAGGATTTCAATTGTAGTCTTCACACATTTAAAAAAAAGAATATGCAACTGATCAGTTAAAAAACAAATTTATAAGATTTATGGCCTTTTTAAAGATGGATTTAGAAGACTCAGCATGTCTTTGATAAAACAAACTGCTGTCACATTAGTGCTTCATGGTCAGGTGAGCACATGCAAAAACAGAATGTGAACAGAAACATCCACTTTGGTGTCACAACATATCCTCAGGAGGGCTCATAGAAGATGAAAGTAAGGTGTCAGCCTGCTTGACATGTTCTCAGTGACCCAGATATGTTAAAGAGCTTAAAACTGGCCGATTGACAACAACTCTGAAGTTTGAGGAGTCACTCACGTGCTCAGGAAGGAAAATTAATGTCAAGAGTGAATATTGCCTGAAGGTTAGGGGTTCATCCTGTCCATCAGAGAAGGAAGTGTTTAAAATCTCAAAATTAATAATCAGAATCACAGGATTAAAATTGTAAATCATCTCTGTCATCTCAAATGAATGAGATCACATGTCATATTGTTGGGATTTCCTCCATTTTTTTCAATTAATTAGTATTTAGTACACAAGGTGACATCTTCAGATGGCTTGTTTTGTCTGAGCAACAATCTAAAATGAAGTTATTTGATTGCCTATGATAAAAATAGGTAAGTAGAAAGTAGTCAATTGTCACATTTGAGAAGCACGATCCATAGAACATTTTGCATTTTTCTTGATAAAGGAGCTAAACAGGTTTTTTAGCACTACAACCAGCGACTTTTTGTAAATCAAGTCTCACCAAAATGTTTGTATGTTAAGAAGACTTTGGGGAAAACTGCTTTAAAGACTGAAACAGATGAGCATAGGCTTCATGTCAGCAAATCTTAATTTTCTAAACAGAGAATATCAGTGAGAACTCAAATGGACTTTCCATGTTCAAACTTAAACTACAAAATAACCCTTGATTCAAGACAAGGTCAGACTGTGTACATGTCAACATCTCAACCTATCTCTGTGGGTTTGTGTCCTTATTCTCTGAGGTCACGACCCCGAAATGGCCTTGTGTTACACTGAAGTCTGCCCCACTTCCTCCTTGTTTCCTCGGCAACCTCATCAACAGAGCCGCTGATACGAGCCTGGTTTCTATCACGTCTGACTGAAGAGGGGAACTCAATGAGATATTTTGGGACTCATTTATCACATTTCCTGAAAATATTTAGGCTATTACGATGGAAAAAAATGTGACACTTTGCCAGAATAAGCAGCTTTATTGAGATACGTGGTTTAAAGAGAAGTTACAGTTAAGCATTCCCTGCTGATGAAGTATGTGAGTGGTCAATTATACAACTAGCTTAATGTTTCCTGTAGGGTTTTTTTATACAAACACTTTCCCACCAAGCTAAACATGAAGATGTGATATCAAACTTATCTGACCTATGATTAAGTGAGAGATAAACATCAATGAGTGATGTGGTTGAAAGTTTGAGAAAAAGCTTGAATATAGATCTAGGAGTTAGGATTGTTGGTAACACTTTAAGGTACACAAAAAGAGTAACTAATGATTAAGATATTGCTATTTAATGAGTCTATTCGGTAACCACTCAGTATAATGTATCACTTACCTTGGAAGTACACAAAAAGACTAACTAATGATTAAGTAATTAGTAACTAATGATTACGTAATTAGTATTCAATGAATTTATTGGGTAACTACTCTGCATGGACTCTCACTTTACTTGAAGGTACACAAAAAGAGTAACTAATGATTAAGTAATCAGTATTTAATGAGTCTATTGATGTCTCACTTTACTTGAAGGTCCACATCCAATATAATGTGTACATAAAACATTATTTAAAAAAAAAAAACTTTATGAAAATAATAAGTGGAACCTGAATGATCATTTAGCTATCGTTTAGTTCTGGCATTAAAAGAACTTTGAAGTAACACCTGACTCAGTGGACCATGGTGGGTATATGGACACCTGCAGTTGTACCTCTGGAAGTCACGGAGTGCAGTGATTTCAAAAACTGACTCACCAGCGAGAGGAGAAACTTCCTTTTCTTTAAAGCCAAGCATTTCTACATGACCTTAAGCTGTTTCTATACACTGCAGAGGCATTATGACAATCTACTACTCATAATCCATAGGCAATTTGGCGACTTCAGTAAGCTCACAAGCCATTAAAGTAACAGGTTGTGTGCAGGTTTCTCAAATTGTTATGGGAGTCTTCAGATTAATCCTTTCACCTTAAACCTGGATGTAAGCCGACATAACAGTTTTTGTTCGATTTTCAATGTTTTCACAGATGTGAAATAGAATAGCTGCTTCCAATGTCTGTCAAAATCTTTAAAAGTGACTTTACAGAGCCCTGCTTTTCCTTTTTGCACCTGAATAGGTCTAGTCGGGACAAAAACAACAACTTTGGGAACAGGTCGCCTATATCGAGCATTTTTTAATGCTAAATCCGGAGGTTAAAATAGCAAACATGGAACTACAAATGGGGAAGCTTTAAGTAAACACTTCAATGAATGTCTGCGTGACAGACATTTTAACATCTGTTTTGTCAGACGGATTTAGTAAACAAAGGATTTCTCCCTCTGAGACCAAACACACTGAGAGGTTCTCAGCGTCAGAAACCCGCCTCACATAAGCCTTTAGTCAAGACATTAGACTGCAGAACATGTACACATACCCTCTAATGTCCCACTGATAACATGAAGTAACATGACAGTCAGGATGTTGTCTGCAGCTAGCAAACATCTACATATTGAATGGAGGGTGACAGTTTGCACGTATGTTGACAAAGTATAAATGAATGACCATATAAAGCTTGTTTGGAATTAAATTAAACTTACAGTCATGGAAAAAATTATTAGACCACCCTTGTTTTCTTCAATTTCTTGTTCATTTTAATACCTGGTACCACTAAAGGTATAATACAATGAACACGACAAAAAATGCAGCTGATCACATAATACTTTATGTCCTATTTGACATTCTTAAGCTTAATTGTATTCCCAGGGTATATAAGAGGCCATTTCATGTCATAAGCAGCACTGCACATGCAAAGGCTTAGAGTGGTTTCCTGCTTACATTCAAGCCATAGCACAACTCAGAAGTTGTCAGCTCTCACATAATGCCTAAAACAAAAGAATTATGTGAAGCCACAAAGGCAGCCATCTTGGCACTGCTGGAAATTGGCATGAGTGAGAGACAGGTAGCAAAAAAACTAAAGATCTCCAAGACAGCTGTTCATTACAACAAGAAAAAACAAGCCGAACACGGCACTACCAAATTGCTACCTGGCCGCGGCAGGAAACGTCTCTCTACCCCACGAGATGACCGTGCACTTGTCCGTTCCTGTGTCAGGAATCGTCGTCAGACCTCCAGGGACCTTAAAAATGAGTGGGCACTGTCGAGAAATGTGACTTGTTCGGCAAGGACAGTTCGAAACCGACTTGTTGAAGCTGGTCTGAAGTCACACAGAGCACGGAAGAAGCCCTTCATCAACGAAAGGCACAGGAAGGCCCGGTTACTCTTTGCTAGGGATCACAAGGATTGGACTGTTGATGATTGGGCTAAGGTTCTCTTCAGTGATGAATCCAATTTTGAGTTGATGCCCACTCCAGCTAACTTACTGGTTAGGAGGAGGCCTGGAGAAGCCTACAAACCAGACTGTCTTGCCCCTACAGTAAAACATGGGGGTGGATCAGTGATGATCTGGGGTTGTTTCAGTATGAGTGGAACAGGGCAAATGCAATTGTGTGAAGGGCGAATGAACCAGGTCATGTACAGGGCTACTCTTGAAAACAGTCTTCTTCCATCAGCTGGAAAACTCTTTCCTGCCTCGAATGACTGGATTTTCCAACAAGACAATGCCCCTTGCCACACAGCAAGGTCAGTTAAAGCCTGGATGGAGAACCACAACATTCGCACCATGCCTTGGCCTGCTCAATCACCAGATCTGAATCCAGTTGAAAACCTATGGAAAATCATCAAACTCAAAATGGAGAACCACAAGCCCAAAAACAAAGCAAATTTGTTTGAATTTGTGCAACAGGAATGGGCTGCTGTGACAGCAGAACAATGTCAGAAGCTGGTGGAGAGCATGCCAAGACGCATGGCTTCAGTCATCAAAAACAATGGTTACGCAATCAAGTACTAACTCCTGTGTGTATCATGTGTTTAAAGCAAACAGAAAAGAAAACATGGAATGCTTAAAAGCAGTGTTTTTGGCAGTACAGTGCCATAGCTATTGATGTAAGAACTTAAGTGATTTTGGTTACTATCAAGAAAACCATGGAAAATGGCTAGATATCAGCTCTTAAATTAAACTCTTACGAGCTATTTTTGTTGTTATCATTATATTTGTCCAAACAAATGTACCTTTAGTTGAACCAGGCATTAAAATGAACAAGAAATTGAAGAAAACAAGGGTGGTCTAATAATTTTTTCCATGACTGTATATGTCATGTAAATAAGTTTTGATTTCATCTCTTATTGGACATTCATTACTCAACACTCACTTCAACCTGAATCATTTTCATTATCGTATTATAGAAGGTAAAAAGAAAACATCGAACACTTGAAAAAATAAGATATATGTAATAACAAACAAATAACAAATTATGTAGGTACCAGCTAGGGGTTGGACAATAAAACAATATCTCAGTTGAATTCACTAGAAATATACTATATTACAATTTATGTTGTATTGATATTACAATACAACAAATTCAGACTGGTTTAATGATAATATATTGTGTGAATTTCATTGAAGCTACTACAAAGAACGTTGATGTTTTGGGTTGGCTTCATGGACACCGCTCTAGACTGGTTTAAATCTTATTCTGAAGGACTACTAAATCCTCTTCTGTGGCCTATCTGACCTGTGGTGTTCCCCACGGCTCCATTCTTGGCCCCCTGTTATTCTGTATATACTGTACATGCTGCCACTGGGACATATGATACATGAACACAAAATTCAGTATCATTGTTATGCAGATGACATGCAAACACTGTATATGTCCTATCAAAAACCAGTAAAGATAGGAATTTTCATCAGTTATCATCGTGTCTATCAGAAAGAAAAACTTTTTTGGTCAAAGTTTTGTACTTTTTCAGCTAGTACAAAACTAAGCTGCTTGACTAATACTAAAAGACAAGAACATCTATCATGTCTTAGCCTCTCTTCACTGGTTGCTCAAAATTAATGGTGAGTGGGCTTTTGCAGCCCTGCCTGGGGATCTAAGGAGGCAGAATCAGTTGTTTTTTTAATCGCTCTGTAAATGAAGTTTGTTATTATTATTATAATGTTATGACTCAGACTGTCCTCACAAGCGTTTCAAGCAGCTTTAATCATTTGTTTAAATTCCTGAAATGACCTATGTTTACTGACACAGACATAGTAGTTTGGATTATAACCCTTGGCGGTCATGACCATAAAAACTACACGTACACAAACAGTTTGTGACTTTTCACATCCAATTTCCCATATGTTCATATGTTTTCGGAGGACCCTAATGTCTTTACAATGAGTGGCTCCTGAGTGAGCAGGTGGTAAGAGGATTCATTGAACCGTCAGTTGTTCAGTCATGCACTAAATTGTTGCTGAAAGATGTCTCACTCAGAGGTTCTTAACCTGGCGGCTGTGAACCTCAGGGGGAGGTCATATGAAAGTCAGAGGAAAGGTTGGCAAAGAGTTATGTTAGAAATTACAAAAGTTAGGAAAAACAGTGTGTCATAGATGTGTTAATCGGAAATCGTTTTTCTAGGGAAGCAGAATCAGGAAGATGATTGTAGAGATGTCTCAGAGATGATTCAGAACCACACCAGTTCTCCAATCAGTCCAGCTTGTTTTCTCAAGGAAGTCTTTTGCTGATTTTTGAGATCAGTAAAAAGCACTTTTGTCAGATTTAAAAGCAAAAGAAAATCTCTCAAATGTGAGTGAAGATAGAAAATAGCTCTAATTTGTCAAACAGGACGAGCACTACATGATTTGCACTTCTGTCTGCACATCATATCCGAGGGCTTGTTGCCACATAAATTATCCCAGTCAACCAGGTAGAACCAAACCAGCCCAGTCGCCAAGATATTATGTTAGCAGTTAACAGTTCTGCAAACCACAGACACGTCAAAAGTTGACGTTTGTATTCAACATATCATGTTCACATTATGTGTATATTAGCCACCTGTTGCAGCAAGAGGTGACGGTTATGGCATTAATACAAGCAAACATGGCTGCCACATGGGTGAGTTGGACCACTGGTTATTGTTAAGGACACCTGGGAATATTTTAAAGTGTGTTTTTTTAAGGAGCTGTGGAGACATTTCCAGCAGTTTTTGTGGCGACCGAAACCAGTTTTTTTTTTAACAGGAAGTCAGACCATCTCCATTCATGAGCATGGCGACCAAAATAGGTATTTTAAGCCAAACCATGATGCTTTCCTAACCTAAACCAAGTGTTGTTTGTGCTTAAACCTAACCAGAGCATGAACAGTGTTGTGAAAAGAGAGAAATACAAAATTCAATGTAAATAAATATGAACAAACTTGGCTAATATTTATTCTGACGACTGCTATGAACCAAACATTTCAGACTGGTTTCATTACACACTGTGGGACAGGAGCCACAGAATTTTGAATGCAAGACAATTGAGGTGTGGTGCCTATCCTTCAGTAAAACCATTACACCTGATGTAAACAAACCAAGGATGTTAGGATGAGATGATAGTACCTTGCCAGGTGCGGAGTGCCCGTACCTGCAAGCTGTATAATGTGCAAACAAGCCCTCACTGGGAGGATTTTTTTTGTCTTTGCATGTCACTGCCAGGTCCTGATCCACACCCGTTCCCCGTAACTGCTGGCATCTGAGACATTCATCTAATTGTATGTTGCTTGATTTTGGCTGTGCAGGTCTGGGCCCATCCTCCCTTTTGTTCATGCCCCCGTGTCTCTGCTTCAACACTGTGCTTTCTTTTTTTTTACTCTCTCTGGGAAAGAGCTTCAGGGACATGGCAACATTCACACTGCTCCAAATCGTGCAGGAAAACACAGTTAAAACTTGTTCCAAACTCATGCCAGTGTGCTGCTTCTGAACGTGACAGTCCATCAGAATCAGCTTTGTGAAAACATCCGTGATGAGCTCAGATTTGCTTTCACTGATGACGCAGGACAAGGAGGGCTCTTGTGGTGCCTCTTGTTGTGTTGAGTGAGCTGAGAGGCAATCAGAGTGATTTCTGTCCAGCTCTTAGACAGATTAAAAGGCAGGGCATATGGAACAAGGCTCCAAGGATATTTATGTACGCTAAAGAGGTATGCTGGGAATGTGGACGTGGCAGGTGACCTCTCTATATCTCCACATAGGGCCGGCTGACAATTGTTTATTGCTGCTTTTGCCCAGGGTCACCACAGTTTGTGTTTGTTTACTGGAGGAATGTGTGTGGAGCCGTAAAGGATGACCACTGTTTGAATTTCCCCCCAAAATTATGTCTGTGGTGACAGAAAATTGTGTTGTTAAACTGCTGAACATGAGACGTTTGTGTTTGTGTGCATGTCTGTAAGGGAGAGGAGGGCGGGGGATTCATTATATACACAAGTATTAAAGTAAATGTATACATTTACTTTAGATAGGCCATTTATTTATCTATAATAAAAATCATTACGGTCATTGTAAATGTTCTTGTACTAGCGTAGTGACAATTTGAGGTTTTTAGTGGAGTATGTCACCATATATTGGAGGGATTCAATTGATTGAAGCAGTGCCAGAGGAAAAACCTTAAAAACTCCAGTGGTCATGGTAGACAATGAACATAGGCTTTTCCATACAGATGCTGGCTCGGCTTGACTCAGTTTGACTCAGCCCAATGTGGCCGGAATATGCATTTCCATTACAAAACGACTACCTGCCGGGAGGTCTTTAATTAATGATGTGCTTGTCTTCAATAGTGCTCAAAGGAGTGGCTGTAAAGACTCTTCCTCCCTGCAGTATTATCAAAGAATTGCCAGAAACAAAGCTCTGCTAAATCAGTGATAAACATGTCTTATTTAGTATAAATTCTTCACAGTTATAGTCATTAATTAGTTATGTAATTGCTTTTATTGTGAAGGCGCAAAATCAAGAAATGTTTTTATCAGCAGACATCTGAAAGTACAAATAGGGAGAGAAACTGAATAGTTTAGTTTCAAATCTCCTCCACAGATATGAGTTAAGCAGAGCCCAATAGCACACATACGTCTTGCAGACATTGGCACGTGTTAGGGCGAGGTCTCTTCCCAATTAGCATACACTCCCCATGTCTTTCCAACTTAACTTAATTCATCAGGCCGACATCTGCAAGATGTATGTGTGCTATCTGGGGAGCAACACACGCTTGTATGGAGAGGAAACAAGGGACGTAGCGGGTGGTTGTGAGACCGCTCCGCGACCCATTGGAAGGTGGGGAGGGCATGCTTTGGAGATGGTCCACGTTGGGCACAGCTTGGCACAACTTGGTGCATTAAAACTGGTGATGCAAAGGAAAATCAGCCCGGCATGATTTGACTACGTGGCCAAAAGTGCCCATGGAAAAGCCCCTTAAGCCTGCCAGTGCCAACATGTTAGCTTTGTTATGGTGAGCCTGCTTGGATGCTGATTATAGCATTTAGCTCAATGCACAACAGTGTCTAAGCACAGCTTCACAAAGACTGCAGACGCTTAGATTTTTATCTTACCTACCTTGCCAACAGTCTGTGGTGTGTATCTAAAGAAAACTGTAAACTGATGTCTGCTCCTGTACAAAAGCATTGCCTCCATAGGGGAAGAATTATTATGGGAAATAATTCAGTTATGATTGAAATCAAGATTATGGATTCATAGCATCACTGTTCTTGATTAAAATAGCATGTGCACCTAATAATGAATTCAGTGAAATGTGAAACAACCTGACAGGCAGACTTGATGAAGCCATGCACTGTTATGACAATCTTTTTTTAACTGTAAACAGCTGGTCAACAGCTGCGACGTCGCTAATGGTCAAGACAGGCCTGTGTATTAATTCGGCAAATTTGGGGAAAACATTTCACTGGAGACCCCGTTAGAATTAAATAGGATCGGCAGTTACGCTCTCAGCAGCAATTATATCAGATGATTCAGAACACCCAAATGTCTTTTTTCCCCAACCCGCTGAGCTCTGGAATGCAAATTACATTGTCCATGGAAGCCCATGAAAAGAAGCTGGCACACCGTGACGTCCTAATAGGCTGGAGATGGAACTGGATCAAATGTACATTCCTAGACACTATTAGATATTTAGAAATCACAGAGTTGCTGAGCCTGTGGCAACCGATGTGCTTTCTCGTGCGCAGGAGCCGGCTAATGGTCCTGGCTCCAGCACAGCAATGTCATGGGTGAACACTCCAATGAGTAGTATATTAGGAATTAGTCAGAGCAGGGAGGGGGGCCCAGTGAAAGAGACGCTCAGGTGGTCATCTGTGGGTCTGCAGCTCCGGAAAATGGATTTTGAGCTCAAAAGAATGCACCAGATCTAATTGCATCTGTGCCGTACGGACCAAAAGTGCAAACGGTCACTTCATTGTTCAGAATCATAAACCAAAACGTTCTCATTATTTTAAGCCAAAAAGTGATATAAATTAGTAAAGCCTTGCAAGTTTTTGCATGAAAATCTACCGATGCTGATGATTGACAAGCTCTTTGTTTGTGTGCTTTGTGTTGTTTAATTACCGTAAAGAAGCGAGGGGGTTGGTGTTGTGTGTGTCTGTCTGTCTGTCTGTCTGTCTGTCTGTCTGGGTGCTGTGCATGGAGCAATAACAGCAGTAATCTCCCATGGGAGTGTGTGACCTCAGGCAGAGTCTCACCCAGCTGAACAACAAACACACACTTCAGCACCTGTGTTCAGCTGCATGTGTGGAGTCACTCCACTGAAGGGCTGCAAAATAATTATCAATTTATCTGTAGATCTCTATAAAATGGTTTTCTTGAACCAGTCCAAGAATATATAAGAATATACCCAAAAATAGACGATTTACAGTCGTATGAAACAGAGAAACCCAGTAAATGCAAACATTTGACAGACTACAAACATCAAATGTTTTGCATTTTTGCTTGATAAATACATTGTGCTGAAACAAAAAAAGTGGCCCTCTACTAATATAAAAAGAAGAAATAGAAAATATAGAAAATAGTCCATTTCTCTGTTGCTCTGCCCTGACACAGAATCTCCGCTCTCTGATGGTGATGATGATGATGATGATGATGATGATGATGGAGCAGAGAAGAGCAACTGCAGAGTTCATGCGATATTTGATTTACTGTAAATATGAGCTGCTGACAGGAAGGTACTCCTCATGTCAGCTTCTTAGTCATGGCTGCAAGAAGGTCGTGGGAATAATTTAAGTAGGCTACGATCCCTTCCAGTTGGACTTCAGATTGTAGAAGTGTGACAAGACAAGCAGTAAATGTGACTCGGGGGAGTAAATTAAAGGATAAGTTCACCCTAAAATGAAAATCCAGTCATTATCTACTCACCCTCGTGCGGATAGAAGTCGAGTAAAGTTACGCAGTTCGCAAACGTTTTTGGAGCTTCAGAGCAAAGCAGCATTTCAGCATTCAGCATAATTTTTTCTTTTCTTTTCTTTTTCTTCATTTGTTTGCTCATTTGTTTTTTGTTATTTATTAATTTTATTGTATAAATAGTATCAAAAATGTGTAATGACTCGGAAGTCAATAATTGTATGGAAGATGACAAAGGACATATTATAAAAAGTATTAACAAAAAACAAACATAAGATAAGAGAAGATAATGACTGAATTTTCATTTTTGGGTGAACTGTTCCTTTAAGACCTCTAAATTACACAAATTTGATGTAATTCAGATCTTTTATTTTAAATTTGATGTTACCCAGTAAAATAATGTCCAAGAACATTATTGTCACAAATGAGTGACCCTGTGGATAAGGACCACACTCAGCTTACTACATATCTCATAAACCAATGAGCGTCAATCGTTAAATATCTGTCATCATAACAAAATTACCAAGCTAACCTCAACACAGTGAATCATTTGTGCTTTTCGAAGGAAGTATGGCACAATTTCAAGTGTGCATCAACCCCAGCTGACTGGAAATCTGTTGCATTGGAGCATCTTTCTGTCAACTCCAACAATAAAACCATCACCTCTCATCAGCTCTCACCCCTGACTCGTGACTCATCAGCCTCCTGTTGCCACATCAAGAGGAAGTCTTGGATGACGCAGCACAGGGCAGGAGAGAAGACGTCGGTCAGGACCTGCCGTGAAGCTGAGCAACAAGAGGACAGATAGACGGACGGATGGATGGACGGAGGGTTGTGGAAAGTTTTGTCAGGTGTCATAGAATATTACTCAGTGACTGGATATTCAGAGGAAACACAGTGCATTTAATACTCATTATTCAGCGATTGGGATGTGAAACGACATGTTTGTGCAAGTTTATACCGTATTTCTCCTCTTCTTGTTTATACATTCTTCTCCTCATGACTCCTTTTGTTTCCCCCCCTCTGTCCTCCTCTTGTTTCACCTACACTTGCTCCTCATTCATCTTCCTTATCATTTTTCTCCATCCTTTCCTTTTTGTCATCACTCCTCTCCATGTTGTGTCCTTTCCCCTCTTCTCTTTTCTATTCCCTTGTTCATTCTCCTCTGTCCTCTTCTACTTGATTGTTCCTCTTATCCTGCCCTTGTCTCGCTCTCCTTCCCTCTGTTTTGTTTCTCCTCTGTCCTCTCCATGTTTCATCTCTTCTTCTTTCTTCCTCCTCTCATTCCTTTTCCTTGTTTCTTGTTTGCTTCCTCTTCCTTCCCCTTCTGATTACTCCTCTTCTTTCCTTGTTTCCGAGATCATCTGGCTCCACTTATTTCTTTATCTATCCTCTCATCTCCTTGATCCTCCTGTCCTCTCCTCTCCTTGTTTCTTCATTCCTTGTTTTCAATCTCCTCGTCTTGATCCTCCTTTCCTGTCATTTCTCCTCTCCTCCCCGTCCCTCGTATCTTTCTTCCTCGTCCCCATCTCCTTTCCTCGTTTTCCTTTCCTCTTACTATCATTGCTCCTCTTCTTCCCTTGTTTGCCTCAACTCTTTTTCTTCCTCTTCGTCTCATGTCCTCTCACATTTCCTTGTTTCCCCTTGCTTTTCCTGTCCTCTCCTTATCCTTCTTCATTTCTTGTTTTTAATTTCCTCCTCTTTTTCCTCATCTCCTTTTCTTGTTCCTTCTTTCCTTTCAGTTATCCCCCTTCCCTTCCCTTACTTCTTCCTTCCTTGTTCATCATCTCCTTTCCTTGTTCCTCCTCTCCTCTTCTCATTGCTCCTCTTCTTTCCATGTTTCTCATTTCTTCCTCTCTCCTCCTTTCAGCCTTGTAGCAAAAACTGGAAATGTAGAGAAAAGAGAAGATAATGCTTTGTGTTCATGCTCACATCGACACAACAACAAAGTGACTGTGTGTGGCAGCATGTTTGTATCCAGACAAATTACTCCTCGATGCTTTTATTTATATTTTCTCCTGCCAAAAGCAGCAGCACAACAACCAAACACTAACATGAGTCTTAAACAAGCTCCATAGTCACTCAAACACATGCACTCGCTCACGTTAACGCCCTACCAAACTCTTTGCATATTACACTGTAGACAAATCAACTGTGCTGCCACCTGAGGCTCCGACAGTGTGTCCACCACAGGCTGAAACAAGCTAAAGTCTCCATCAAGGGTCCTGATCTGAAGCAGAGACTCGCAGGCACCAGAGGAGTCAGCTCGGCTCTGACCTCAGGACCCCTCAGGGTAGAGCTCCCATCCCCAGACGTCTCAATCGGCTTCAGCTGCCTCAGTGTACACATGTCTGTTAAACTCATAGCTCTGAAACCTGCCACATTACATATAAAAGCATGTGTGGTATGCATCAAGTAGAAAAATTACGTTGATGCGTAGAGCCAGGAGAGCTTGAGTTTCTCTGTGTCAGTGAACGGCAACAGGTACGATTACTTATCTGTCAGAGGTGGCTCTGTCTTCCATCACCAGGTAGTCAAAACACTGCCTGGTTTTACACAGAGGAGAACAGTTGCTGTAACTTTACTGCACTTCTTGCTCTGCCTTTATTGTGTCCTAATATGACTCTTTTGGAATTGTATATTTCTGAATTTTCTATGTATGTTGTGACAATGTTGTACTGAAAGGTCTGGTTAGGTTTTGGCACAAAGACCACATGGTTACGGGGAGGAAAAGGATAAAAGTATCCCGTTTTGTTGCAATAAAAAACGGCTGAAAAATGTTCCGATGTACCATTTTTTGTCAGATGAAACAGGAAGCGAACAGCATTCTTGAAGTGGTCTCAAACAGTGGTGCGTTCATGAGCTGTCGGAATTATCAGAAATTCACGTGAATGCCCCCTCAAGTTGGAACAACAACTCATAAAGTCAGAAACATGGCCGAGGAAAGTAAACATTGAGTTGATGGTAAGAAACTTTTACCCAAGTCATGTACTGTACAGTCATTGTATCATTCCCTTGTATCTCTAATACTGGAAACAGCCGTCAACATGTTGTTTAAACGTTCTGAGTGATAAAATGCAAAACAACTTCTTTTTGGCGTCCATGTTGCTCCCACATTCCAACATGATGCACATGAACACACCGAAGTCGGAAGAACGACCATCGGAGGAGCACGTGAATGCAGCATCAGCTCACACATCCCAATGTAATATGATGTATTGTAGAAGTGTTGATAATATACTATATGTATGAAAAAACATTCACATTTAACGTATCTGTGGTTTGCAGAAATGTACAATGCAGACATTTTGTAGGTCTGGGGTTTATTATGATTCGGGCATATGAAGAATGAAGGGATGAAATATCTTTGTATCCCCGACACAGAGCAGCATCCACGGACACTGAGGGTACTAAGTCAAAACAAAAAAATAAATGCAACACTTTTGTTTGAGCACAAATGTGTTAAGATCTGAGTTTGTGAGCACTTCACAAACTGCTGATTAAACAGCATGATGATGCAGGATTGCAGGAGAAGGAGACAACACTGGAGATGGCTTATGGTAGTGAAATGAATGATCATTTAATGGGCAACAGCTCTGTCGAACATTGCCAAGTGAACTGTAGCATTGTGCTGTGTGATAAAACTGCACATTTTAGAAACAAAGCACACCTGTGCACCAATCATGCTGTTTAATCAGCACCTTGACATGCCACACCTGTCAGGTGGACGGATAGAGAAGAGCTCACTAACATGAAGAAATCTGTCAGGAATAATCCTTTTGTGTGCATATAGGAAGTCTTATAAAAACAGGAGCATGAACAAAAGTGTTGCGTTTATATTTTCAAGGGTTAGAAACTGAAAACAGAGAATAAAGTGACACAAATGGCTCAATGTTGTGTGAGCTGGATTACATTTGACAGGCTGGTATTTTTCCACTGCTTCACTGCTTTAAATAGAAATAAACTGGGATTAAATCTGTGTGACAGTGAATACATTCATGTCACCTTCTGGTAAACAAGAAGGAAATCCCCCCCTATAAACTATAAACAGATATTTTTCTCATTCAGTTTAAACAGCTTAGTGAGTGATTGATTTAGATGATCCTGCTACATTACATTTAAAACAACAGCTACTGAAATGTATGAATTGCTGTTGCACTGCTTACATCAACATTACGTAATTATCACCTCAAAATAGCAGCTTCAAAATCATGTTGATGGTTCAGTGTCTTGTAACAGGGTGAATGGTGTCACTGTCTCAGCCACTCCGCCCCCCATCACTTGTTTCTGCACTATGTAGCTTCAGTGAGAGGGTAGGATCACAGTGTCACATGCATGTTTAAGTTTTCAGACATGACGCAATGAGTTTTGTTTGGACAGGAGACAGAGGTAACATCTGAGCAGGCATATATTGTATTCTCTGTATGACTGAATTTGTTTGTGAGTTTTGTTTACCGGGATATTTATGATTTTTGTGTATTGCAGTGCCACACTCCTCAGTTCCACTACATGTTTTTATTTCCTCTTCCTGTATGTAAATAGTTTTCTTCTTCCCCTACCTCTTCTTCTTCTATGGCAGAAAACGAGTGCCTTGCTCAATGACACAACCGTCCCATAATCAGGAATAATGCTTGCTTCTGGAAGATGTCCTGCCACTTACAATGTTTGTAAAAGACTAAATGGGTTGGTGCAAAACATTATCACCAGCTTGATTATTTTTTGAAAGTTTTTTTTTTTTTTTTTTTTTTGCACAAAAACTCAACAAAAACACTGAGACTGAATGTGAGCTCAGGTGTGCTGCAGCATTCCCTTCAACTGCCTCAGGCTGCTCTCCAGTGAACTCACGTCGACTCCTAGCGGCCGGTGCTGGAACTGCAACAAGCTGAGGATGATACAGAAACTCACTGCTGTTCAGACCTGATATAATACCTATTAGACATTTTTTTTTTTTTTTTTTTAAAGGGGGGGGGGAATGCTGTTATTTAAACAGTCTCAGCAAAAAGGAGAAGAATAAATTGTGCAGTATATTTAAGTATACATAACAAAACTGTAAACTATATGTGGGGCTGATTTTGTGTCTCTTTGAGGAGCATTTTAGACATAAAGTTGCACCATATGCAATGAGCTAAAACAAAATGTGACTTTATTTGAGTGTAGAGAAAAAAGTTAGACCTAAAATAAGCTGCAGAGGTGCATTTTTTTGTCCCCAGGCTGTGTGCACGACTGGAATACAGGAGGAATATTTCAGTTGTAGGTGGAAGTGTGTGTGAGGACTGATGGATGAGACGCAGCGAGAGGAAACACTGGTCCATTAAAAGTCTGAGCGCAACACACTCAGGGGTTGGTCCCTCGTCCCAACCCAGTGGAGACCTCTCTCCCCCTCTCCCTCTCTCCCTGCTCTAAGAGGATAAGCTCGTCCCTTTTTCTCCCCTCACCGTGATTGGACGAGGCCACTTCTTAGGAATGGCATCAAACTATTTAAATAGCACTTTGTCCCCCCTCGGCTTAAAAGGGAGTTTTTTAGCGGCCGATACCAGCAGGGACAAGTTTTCCATCAAGGACAGAAAACACTTTGCAAGATTTTTTTATCATTATTATTATTTCCCCTCTTTTTCACGTTGGAAGTTTTTTTCTTTTAAATAAATTCTTTCCTGAGGATTATTTCTGCGTCTCTGGATATTTTTGCGGGATTTTATTGTGTTATTTTGATCAGCTGTTCTCGTAAAGCAGGTGAGTGACAGATATTCTGAGGAATGCGTTTGTTTCTGCAGCTGCACTCACAGACTTTAATATTTTTTTGCATGTTTTCAACCTGTTGCACGCTGATTTTTGTATGATTTTTGTGTCATAAATGGTTAGAATGTTGTTTTTTCTTGTCGTTATGTGTCACAGGCAGCAGGTCGGTGTTGCACCATGAAGCTGACAGGGATATTTTTGCTATTGATGCTTTGGACCTGTGAGGGTGCGAGAGTCGCAGGTGAGTTTGTCTGGTCCAGCTTGAACTTAAAGAAAGTTTTCTTTTCAGATAGGAAACAAGTGATGATTTATTGTGAGGATGTGACATCCAGTGTGCTGCCACACAAAGCCTGACTGCTTCTTGTTATTCACCCGCAGAGAGTCGAGACGACAACAGCGTGTATGACTTGTTCGAGCTCGTCCAAGTCCCCAGGAAGAACCACGGGGTCACCCTGGTGAAAGGAGACGACCCGTACAGCCCCGCATACAAGATCCTCAACCCGGACCTGATCCCCCCTGTCCCCGAGAGCTCCTTTAGGGACCTGATCGATTCCATCCATGCCGAGAGGGGATTCCTCCTCCTGCTCAACTTCAAGCAGTTCAAACGCACCAGGGGAAGCCTCCTGACCGTGGAGAAGCAGGACGGCTCCGGACCCGTGTTCGAGGTCGTCTCCAACGGCAAGGCGAACACCTTGGACATAGTTTTCTCCACCGAGAACAAGCAGCAGGTGGTCTCCATTGAAGATGTGGATCTGGCGACGGGCCACTGGAAGAATATCACGCTGTTCGTGCAGGAGGACCGGGCGCAGCTGTACGCGGGATGCGAGGAGGTGAACACCGCCGAGCTGGACTCGCCCATCCAGAGCATCCTGACGCTGGAGACGCCGGCCAGCGCGCGGCTCAGGATTGGCAAGGGAGCAGTGAAGGACAGGTTCATGGTGAGAGCATGGCCATTATACACGGGAGATGAATCCTTACTGTTTTTAATGTTGTCAGAGGAGAGTTTTGTTAAAAAATGTAAATGCGTAATTGTGTCCGAATGCGTAAAAACGCACAAGTTGCAGGACTAAATGATTATTCCAGTGCTTTTGGTGTAATGTCTTATTCACTTTACACACAATTGTATCCTAAACTGAACTCTGATACCTGCAGGGAGTCCTCCAAAACGTGCGGTTTGTGTTTGGAACAACACTGGATGCCATCCTGCGCAACAAAGGCTGCCAGAGCTGTGAGTAATCAGACAGCTCGTGTGTTTACTCATCACTCATCTGCTTCATGCGCTGCCAAGTCCTGGCAAATCCTTATCAAAGAAATGTGTATGCACTCAAAATGCTTGCTGATTTCTACATAAAAGCCTGACTGTGAGGCTGCTTACCACTTGTCACACAGGAATGCCAGTTTACAAATATCTCAGGGCACTGTGGTCTCAAAGTATGCTCTCTGGGCTGCACAGTATTACTTTTCCTACTGATTTATAGCAGTGTGGGATGTGCAATATTTAAAGAACAATATTCCACCTCATTAATAAACCAACCATAAAGATGATGTGCAGATATGTGATTTGATTGCTTTTCTTTCAGCCATGACGACTGACACCATGATCCTGGAGAACCTCAACGGCTCCTCAGCCATCAGAACAGAGTACACAGGACACAAGACTAAAGGTAAACACTGCTGTGTGACTCAGACATGTCGTGGACTTCCTCACATTATGACTGATGATTAGACTGACCACTAGACTTAATTAATGACCTCTCTCCCTGTGTTTTTGTCCTGTTGAAGATCTGCAGATGGTGTGTGGCTTCTCCTGTGAGGACCTGGTCAGCATGTTTAAGGAGCTGAAGGGCCTCGGTGTCGTGGTCAAGGAGCTGTCCAATGAACTCCGCCAGCTGGTAAGGAGGAAACCCACCAGACCGTCTGGTGGCAGAGTGCAAGAGAGTGTCTGCTTGTCTGCTGCCTGTCTGCCTTTGTCTGTGTTTGTGTTGTCTGGTCACATCACCACCTGTGTGCAGCTGTCCAGCAAAATAACATTAGATGCGTACTGTGTGTTCAGTGTATCCATCTCTTTTAAAGGTGCAATATATAAGAATTTTTCTCTAAAACATTCAAAAAATGACTACAATGATAGACAGAATGTGAAGAAATTACTGTTTTGTAATCATGTAAAAGACCTCTATGTGTTACGTTGCAAAGATATCTATTCAAGTTAGCGTGACAACCAATTGGCCCCTCGCCACTTTGTAAGGTGATAGTCCGAGAGTAAACAACACCAACACTCCACCGGTGCTCCGAGCCAGGCAAAGTCAGCTAATACGTCTGCTAGCTGCACAGTTAACTGAGCACAGCTAGAGTTAGCAGCAGTGAGCAGCGACTCTGATGATATGCTGCCCCCCATTTGTATGGAGTATGAATTTGACAGATTGCCAATTCTTACATATTGCCTCTTTAATGATTTTCTGAATATAAGCACATAAACAAAACTGAACTCATTAGGGCTGCAACCAAAAATTATATTTATTGTCGATTAATCTGTCGAACATTTTTTTGATTAATCGATACATTTTTTGATCTGGAGCTGCATGGCTAACTGAGATAACTAGCTAACGGCAGCTACAGTTAGCAGCAGGTACTGGTTACTTTGATAAGCTGCCCCCTATTTGTATTGAGTATGAATTCAGCAGGTGGCCGATTCTTACATATTGCATCTTTAAAAAATGGCTAAAAACAATTAATCGATTGTCAAAATAGTTGGCGATTAATTTAATAGTTGGCGACTAATAGAATAATTGACTTATTGCAGCTCTTAAACTCATACGTTATACAGTAAATTATAATACAGACCGCAAAGTTTTTGCCAAGGTAAAAACCGATCATTTGGGATCCAAATAATTGATTAACAATATCTCTGTTTTGTCTGTTTCTTCTACCCCTCCCTCTCAGACGGATGAGAACAATCTGATTAAGACCCGCTTTGGCATTCACAGCGGCGTCTGCATCCACAACGGCATCGTGCACAAGAATAGAGATGAGTGGACCGTTGATGACTGCACCGAGTGCACTTGTCAGGTGAGAGCTCAAGTGCATATACAACGTGTGAGGGGATGCACTCTTTGATCAGACTTGTTTGTACACGCACTCGTATGAAGGGAAACACACACACACACACACACACACACTTAGCAGCACTCAACTGATCTGGTCAGTAATTAGTAGTTTGAAGGGCTGGCAGCAGGCCAACAGCCTTTACTGTTGTAATGAGAGGTCTGCTGTCAGAGTTCAACTCGAGTGTAGCCTGGAGGGACTTGACCTGACTTTAAGTGATGCAGTAATTAAGAACATGACCTTGGCCTTGAGAAGTGGAAAGAAGGGATGTTTCTGGGTGCAAACTTGGCTGAGAAGATTCCTGCATCTCATAGGTAGACTTTATTTCCTGTTTTTCTCTCCTGCTTGTCCTATACCCTCTTGGTCCTGGATCCGAACCAAGAGGGAGAACATTAGCAGAATAGTTAGGGGCAGTTGTTACCCCTGAGTCACTCACACAGGTTGTGCTGGCAGGCTGGCTTTCCTTGTTTGAGGCTCAGTGCCCAGTCTGGCTCCACAGTGAAACCGACATCCATTATTTGGACTTTGGCTTCATTCCCATACTCCCCTGACCCAGTGGGCAGGTGGGTGTCAGCAGGGGTCTCTGTTCTCAGCCAGAACTCTGCTTTTTAGTTTTTCTGGGCAAACTCAACAAAAGATGTAGAGCAGATGACTGAATGGGTTGGTTGCACGAACATGGAGTAAGACTCGAAAATTACCCCGTTACACGCACTTAGTAAAGTTTACACAATAATCAACTCTAGTGAAACCGTACCTTAATCCAGCACCTGGACACAAATCATAAGAAAATTGCAGCAACATTTGGGTGATATCCATATATTCGAACACATGTGTAACCATACATTTGATCTCTGTGACTTCGCAGAACTCTGCTACCGTGTGCCGCAAGATCTCCTGCCCCCTGATCCCCTGTGCTAATGCTACTGTTCCTGATGGGGAGTGCTGCCCGCGCTGTGGAACACGTAAGCATTTATTTTCATTGTTTGCATTACATAGTTAAAGAAAGTACACTGTATTTACAGCCATGTAAACGTGCATCATAAGCTTCTGCACAAATGTAAGCTAGAATTTATACGTTTCAACTAACAGACACAGCCCTTAAACACAGACCCATTTACTGAAAGAGCTGTTTTATTACGTTATTCGCCAAATAAGAAAAGCCACAAATATTTCCCCCAGATGTAAAGGTTTCTATTCAAGAGAAAGCATGTTAATTTTAGAGATGATTTAGCTGCAATAACATCCGAGGAAATGAAAGGGTGCTTATGTGTTTGCAACATAGGTGCTTTGTGCTCCCAAACATCTTTGAATCTTCAAGTTGAAATGGCTGTAATTTGCCAAATTGGCTTAAGCGGAATGGAAAATTGGTCGGCTGTTTAGTGAAGCCATCTTCTGCGTGAGGAAAAGTGACATGTTCTTCATACCTAAGCAGGCTTGGCTGCAATTCTTCGCTATAACCTAAATAAACAGAGGGGGAGTCGCATTCATCCAGGCCTCAGCCACTTGTTGAAGTCATTACACACCCAGGGCCATGTTTGCAAAATCAGTTTCCTCTTTGGGAAAACATAAGCCAGTGGGGCATCCCTATGCATCCTGAGGACAGTGGCTCTTTCTATTCCTCCAGCTTCTCCCAGTGTGTTAGTCTCTGCCCTCTCGCTCAACAGACGGCCTTTTCTCTGTCTAAGTCGCAGCTAAATCCACACTATTAGCCCTCCGCTTTAAGAGCTTTCCCTCCTCATTTAGGCTTTGGGGTGTTTCTGAGGGGGTGCTGCCTCACTGGAATAGCTCTTTTATTGTGTCCCTCTTCCCCTCTCCCTCATATTCTCTCCCTCTCCCTCCTGCTCAGCGAGCGACTATGCAGAGGACGGCTGGTCGCCATGGTCTGAATGGACCCATTGTTCTGTGTCATGTGGGCGGGGCATCCAGCAGCGTGGGCGCTCTTGCGACCGTATCAATAACAACTGTGAGGGCACCTCTGTGCAGACCCGCGACTGCTACCTCCAGGAGTGTGACAAGCGCTGTGAGTTAACACAACACACTCTCACACACAAACACAAACTCATGATCAGATCCTGTTGAGCTGCCAGCTTTATTTACATGTAGTTTACATGTCATCGTCTATATGACATAAAGGTCCAATGCTTTTGCCTCCTGATAACTGACCTCTGACCTTTCTTTGTGACCTTTAGTCAAGCAGGATGGCAACTGGAGCCATTGGTCACCCTGGTCATCCTGCTCTGTCACCTGCGGTGCTGGTGTCATCACCCGTATCCGCCTCTGCAACTCCCCCACCCCTCAGCTCGGAGGAAAGGACTGTGAGGGTGAGGGACGGCAAACCGAGAAGTGTCAGAAGTCTCCGTGCCCGAGTGAGTCCCACCATCTGATATTCAGTTCCTGGTTGTGTTTTGTATATATTAAAGACAAAAATGAATCATGATTTCTTCTTTAGTCAATGGCAACTGGGGACCCTGGTCACCATGGGACACATGCACTCTTACCTGTGGAAGTGGTTCCCAGATTCGTAAACGCCTGTGCAATGACCCTGCACCAAAATACGGTGGCAAAGAGTGTATTGGGGATGCCAAAGAGACCCAGTTTTGCAACAAGAAAGCCTGCCCAATTGGTGAGGCATTTTAATCACTTACAGAGCTTCTATAATTGAGTGCCATGCATCTGTATTATTTTAAACATGACATTTTTACTGTTCTTCATTTTACTTTATTACTGTTGTTTTATGGCATCATTTGTTTAAGTATTTTGTTATATATTTATATCCCGAGATTTCCCTTTGCAGTGAGATCATTTCTAGTAAAAAGGTTACATCTGCATGAAACCTTTCATCCTTTAGTTGATGGCTTGATAATGAGCCAACATTGTTGTTCTCAGATGGGTGCTTGTCTAACCCCTGCTTTGCTGGAGCCAAGTGCACCAGTTTCCCTGATGGTTCCTGGAAGTGTGGAAAGTGCCCAGCTGGCTACACTGGCAATGGCATCAAATGTAAAGATATTGATGAGGTAAGAATTCCTTAGACCTTTTAATATTGTTTGATGTCTGTCGAGACATCTACCAAGTCATCTTAATAATCACAATGGTTGTTCCTTTCATCCTTAAAAAACAGTGCAAGGAAGTCCCGGATGCTTGCTTTGAGTTTAATGGTGTGCACCGCTGTGAGAACACAGATCCTGGCTACAACTGTCTGCCCTGCCCCCCTCGCTACTCAGGACCACAGCCATTTGGCAAAGGTCTGGAGCAGGCGGCTGCAAAGAAACAGGCAAGTACATCCTTGTCTCTGTGTTAAGCAGTTAATAATACAAGATGATGAAACTTATGATGAATAAACCCTAACCCTAACCCTGAAAGTGTAAGGTGGTGTAAGGCACATGAATACTTGCGGGACGTTGCTCATTTATTGGGATGAATGTCATGAATGTGATCTATTCACTCTCTAGGTGTGTACGCCCCGTAATCCCTGCGTCGATGGAAGCCACGACTGCAACAAGAACGCCCGCTGTAACTACCTGGGACACTTCGCCGACCCCATGTACCGCTGCGAGTGCAAACCGGGCTACGCTGGCAACGGCCATATCTGCGGAGAGGACACAGATCTGGATGGATGGCCCAACGCTGACTTGGTTTGTGTGGAGAACGCTACTTATCACTGCAAAAAGGTATGGAGCACTGAAGCAGCAAGGATCTAATTACTTTCTTGTCTGTTTGCTGTAATTTCTGAATGTCTAACTGTGTTGACTGTTTCTCAGGACAACTGCCCCAACCTCCCCAACTCTGGACAGGAAGATTACGATAAGGACGGGATTGGAGATGCTTGCGACAATGATGATGACAACGATAGCATTCCTGATGATAGAGTGAGTGAAACTCTCCAGATGAGGCCATAACAGAACACAGAACAAGTGTGTGTGTGTGACTGTGATTGTGTCTATGCATTCATCATTCATGCTGTGTAATAAGAAGGCAGGTGGAGAGGGTGGAGGGGAGAGAAGGGGAGGGGAGTGGTGGCTCTGCAGGAAAGCAAATGTTTTTCCTCAGCCTGTGCCAAAACCTCAAATTCCAACGGTGAGGTACAGCCCTGAAGGAGCAGCACTGTGTGTTTGTGAATCCGAACGTTAGATTTTGGAAAGGACCTAAAAATAAAAGCACCTTTTCATCCCACATCACTCCCTCCCTGTAAATAAATCCAGTCAGGCTCATGCACTGCACCTGAAAACCTATCCTCATCTCTTTCGCTTCCCCTTTGTATTTCTCTAATTCAAACAGGACAACTGTCCATTCGTGTACAACCCCAGGCAGTATGACTATGACCGTGATGATGTGGGTGATCGTTGTGACAACTGCCCCTACAACAGTAACCCAGACCAAACAGACACAGACAACAACGGAGAGGGAGATGCCTGCGCTGTGGACATCGATGGAGATGGTGAGGACTGGAGACGCAAGACATCTTTACATCTTTATTTCTGTGCTGAAGTGAGATCTTGTTTTTGAGCAATATAATTTGTACTTATGTTTTGTGCTTGATTCCACAGGCATACTGAATGAGAAGGACAACTGCCCCTATGTGTACAATGTTGACCAGAGAGACTCAGATCTGGACGGAGTGGGAGACATGTGTGACAACTGCCCTCTGGAACATAATCCTGATCAGGTGTGTGGACACACCGCCCATCCCCATTTCCTTCCACCTCACCCACCAACAATAATCCACATTCATCTCCCTGCCTTTCTCTATAGCTCAGCATATATCTGTCTTTCAATTGAGACAGAGCCTCTGTGATTAGCCCTGTGTAGCTGTCCGAGCTTTATCACGCCATGTAAAAGTTGAGTAAATCCTGTCTGCAGCTCAAGGGCACATCAGTTCAATAAGGCGTGGTGGGGGGCGAGGGGTCTTTTCAATGGCCCATTGACGTTAGCTAGCTAATGTGAGAGAAGAGGCCCCAGGCTGGATATTACTGAGGAATGGGCTGGCCCTGGGCTGTGTGCAGCATGGGCCGGCTCAGTCCACCTGTGCCATGCTACACTGAGAAATAGGAATGTGTTGAACAACGGGACTGAGGAAAAGGATGGGGGAAGGAGGGGGGAGTCTAAATCTACACTGATTTGGTCTGTAAAGATCGAATTGTACACTGCAATTAAAGGCCAAATGAGACAAGTCCAGACATGGAAAGCAGCAATGTTACCTGCTGTTCTAAAGACTACAAAACCACCCTCAAAAGTTGCAGTCTTATTGAGATCTTTGAAAGAAGAATTTTTGATTCTACACATCCCATTCCTGCTCCCACCCTCCGTCTCCTCCCATTCATCCCCCTTGTTCTTATTCTTTTCAGTGCCGCAGGGTGTGTCTAGTCCTGCCGAGTAGGGCTAGCATGACTTCTCCCTTCACTGCAGATGCTGGAGGCACTCAAGGAGCAAATTGGAGTAGGAGGAGTGACAGTCTTGTGGAGTGATGTTTGATTTTCAGTAGCTGCAACCTGCTGACAGATCTCGGACAAATTGAGCTTGGCAGGTTTAAGGAGGCAGAGTGATTTCAGCCTAAGGAAAGTCTTTGATGAAAGTAGGAGAGGAGAAATGAAAGACCAAAGGTAGCAGGGTACATTGCAGTGAAAGGAACTACACATGATGGAATGTAATCGCCTATGTCAGCGTGCTAATACTACATTGTGTCCTTAAGCCGTACATTAAGTGATATCTCTGTTGCAGGTGGACTCAGATGATGACCGTGTGGGAGACAAGTGTGACAGCAACCAGGATATCGATGAAGACGGACACCAGAACAATCTGGACAACTGCCCATACATCCCCAATGCCAACCAGGCTGACCATGACAAGGATGGCAAGGGAGACGCCTGCGACCATGATGACGACAATGATGGCATCCCTGATGACAAGGACAACTGCAGACTGGCCTTCAACCCTGACCAACTGGACTCTGATGGTGAGCAAAATGGGTCATGTTTCAAGTCTAAAGGAATTGTCCTCAATGGTTAACAGCATGTCTGAGATCTTCCATGGGTATTGATGATCGATTGATCATTGATGAATATGTATATCTTTCAGGTGATGGTCGTGGAGACGCTTGCAAAGATGACTTTGACCAAGACAACGTGCCTGACATCTATGACGTGTGTCCAGAGAACTTTGACATCAGTGAGACAGACTTCCGCAAGTTCCAAATGGTTCCTCTGGACCCCAAAGGCACCTCACAGATTGATCCCAACTGGGTCGTCCGCCATCAGGGCAAAGAGCTGGTTCAGACTGTCAACTGTGACCCTGGCATTGCTGTCGGTAAGTGAAAAATAAGTGTTGTGATTGCTTCTAAAATGCACCCAATTCCATTAATTGTTATTCAGTTGAATGACCACTAACTTGCATTTGTCCTTCAGGTTACCATGAGTTCAATTCAGTGGACTTCAGTGGGACTTTCTTCATCAACACAGAGAGGGATGACGATTACGCTGGATTCGTGTTTGGTTACCAGTCCAGTTCCAGGTTCTACGTCGTGATGTGGAAGCAGATCACGCAGACGTACTGGTCGAATAAACCCACCAAGGCCCAGGGCTACTCTGGCTTGTCCATTAAAGTGGTCAACTCCACCACTGGCCCAGGAGAACACCTCAGGAATGCCCTCTGGCACACAGGGAATACCGCAGGACAGGTAAGAAAGATTGTGGACTTCTTTCAGGAGGAAAGGATGTTTTATCACCCAAAGGCTGATTTTGTAATAAGATAAACTGATGGCTTTTCTCAATGCTCTAGGTCCGCACTCTCTGGCATGACCCGAAGAATGTTGGATGGAAGGACTTCACTGCCTACAGATGGCATCTGATCCACAGACCAAGAACAGGACTTATTAGGTAGGAAGATGATAGAGGTTTACTCTTTACAGGGGTTTTGGACATCAAAGTCCCAAGCTTTGGACCTTACCAACTTTCATTTTGTCTTTATTTCCACAGAGTTGTGATGTACGAGGGCAAGAAGATCATGGCAGATTCTGGTAGCATTTATGACAAGACATATGCAGGCGGCAGGCTAGGTCTTTTTGTCTTCTCACAAGAGATGGTATACTTCTCAGACCTCAAGTATGAATGCAGAGGTAAGGACTTCAGCATCCCAGAAAGTATTTGCTGTTCAGCTCTTACAATGCATGTCCCTGAGGAGATCATATCCAACTAATTTTGTTATGTTTCTTTCTTTTAACAGATGTCTAAATGCACGGCGCAGGAAGCTCTGAGGAACGCACCTTTTTTGTATAAAGTATGAACTTATGTATTCTGATGCAAAGTCCAGGGACCGATTTATCTCCGCAACTCTTTCTTCTGCGGCACGCACACTCGGACGGGCCGAAGGGTATGTGGTCGGCCTCAGGGTAGCTTGAAGCTGGTTTGGGCAGAGCACCAACCTGTTGATTGCCAGTTGAGGATCAGAGAGCTCCTTCTCCTCCACCGTTAGCATCCACGAGAGCAGGGTGAGCTGGAAAAAAAAAGAGAAAACAAACCCTCTAGATCTGCCAGTAGGACACAAACACCTTTCTATCCCAGCTCTGCCTGCTTTCTCACTCTCTGAAAGACCTCATTCATCTCTGTGCGGGAACGGCTCCCCATAGACAACTATGCACTTCCAAGCCTTTACATCTCTCTCTCTCTTTCTGTCTCACTTCTTCAGCCTGTGTGCCTTTTCTACCTTACCTTCTGGATGGACATCCCAAAGAAAAAACTGAAGATATATTCCCGTTGCTTTACTAGATCTGCCAGGATGTAGATTCTGAATGATACAACTTTTGAGGACTCGGAGGATGAAGACAGCAGTAACATTTTTTTAAGGAATCTTTGTTGTTGAGGACTTGTGATTTAAGAAGACGGTTGGGAGTGGCACGAGTGAGAAATAACAGGAACATGATGTTGTGGTGTATTCATGCATGAACTGTATGTGAAAGACTGGCCATGAATGAAAAAAGAAAGTGCTTTTACATATCGACCTAAGAATCTCTGTGGAAAGGAGAAAAACAAAATTAAATTTAGGTTAGCTGTCTTTTGAACTTATAGCATCATGGGCTTTGTTGATTTTGTCTGGTTAATTAAACAACTCTCAGGGTGAGATGGAAGTGACGACCTTCCCGTGTCAAACCAGTAAGAAAAAATATGATTATATTTTACAAAATATTGCTTGAGCCAGTGATCTCAAAGCCAGTATTGCTTCCAAAATGCCCCCCATCTTTCAGCACAACCTTGGTCAATGAAGAGATTTATCTCCCTCAGCTTTTGAGGATTTCAATTTGAAATTGTGTAAATACATGTAATTTATGGACTTTTGCCTACAATGTAGGCAGCAAAGGAAATTTAAATGCTAGTTTACTTTTTCAAAAGTAAAAATCCATCCAATATCCCAATGAAAACTGACCCAAAATCAGGTACAGCTTGGTGTCAGACGCAGGATTGCTCGCTCTTGTCGGTGTCTATCATCTCCAGTCGTACGAAGTGAAATTAGGTGTGCTTCAGATAGGGCTGTTTAGCATGAAGTGTATGTGACTTGTGTGCCTTTTCTTCAGAGAGAGATGATTAACAAAGGAAATCTTTGATGTACAAATATTACCTCATTGCTGTTGTATAATTTGATCAAACAAAAACACAACCTAAGTACTTTTTTCATATTCCTTTGAAATGATGGACATCTTAGTGCTACTGTAGCATGAGCTGTAAATAGTATGACATTTCATATCTAAAAACACATCGAGCTCCCAGTCCCGTGATCTACCCCGGTGAAAATGACCATAAAATGGGAGATTCCTTTTTTATAAATAATTTTGCCTTATTATGTAAGTCCAATGCTGTTTTTAGCAGATAAATTATTGTTCTGTTTTGTCTTAGCTGTTTGTGAGAGGTTGATTTGTGTGTGTGCGTGTGTGTAGATAAATGCTATTTAAATAATTTATCAGGATCTGTTGCCTTACCAAAGGGCGCATGTCCATCTGTATAAACGGTTTGCACACTGACGTGAGGATGTTCTGTTCTTTATCGTTTTTACCTTCTTTGTTATTGTGTATCATTGTTACCATTATTTTTGTACAATTAGTTTTGCTTGTCTGTAAACATTTTCTTAGTTGTACAAAGCAAAAAAAATGCTGTTTTTATTCATAGCAATTATTTTGTTACATACTTCAAGACAATAAATAGTTGTTAAAATTCTCAAGCATGTCTCTGCTTTTGTTTTGTTCGCCAAATTTGAGCTATTTTACCATTTTTCAGCCAGATTTATGTCCATGGTGATCAAGTCTCGATGACTTGGAAATATGACTCTGATTATCTCTAGTTTAGCCCCAACACTCAACACTTCAACATACTCAAAGTCAAAATGATTGCCCAGTTCCCCCGAGGCACAAACAGAGTTGTACTCTCAGTCCTTTCTCTGCTGCAGACAGGCACACATCGCCTCTGTGATAAAGGACACATGAGGAATGTGACACAGACGTCTGCTCCTCAGCTTGATCTGCCTGACCTCTCTGATCTGCGCTGACTTCTGCAGAAGGTTAAACAACACATAGAGCAAATATTAGGCTGACACAAACCTTGACATTGGCTGACTGGCTGAAAAAAATCCACTGGTGGACAAAAACGCAGGAACACAACACAGCAAAACCACAATTGTTGACCTCATATATCACTGTGACGTATGAACACCACTGTGATGAGTCTCAGTGAAATTTGAACATGGTGGTCGTGCTGAGTTTATTGCACAGGGTGGTCCTGAGCTGTCAGTGTTGTGTTGTTTCAAAATTTTCCCAGCAACATATTTGCCCGTGACAACCCCAGTGTTACCCGGTACACCGGGCTCTTTACAAGAAAAGATGCTCAATATCGTATAGTATTTTTGTACAGTCTGTGAGAGTAATGAAACAAGAAGGAGTTGTTAGATGAAGAGCTGCAGGCGATAGGCTGCACCCTTCCAACTTCTCAGTGAAGTAACCAACTCCTCTTTCCATCATTACATTATCAGGTTCCCTATTTGTACTGAGTTTCAATTGCAAATATTGCCAAATAGACGCATTTGCTTTTCACTTTGACAACAAATTCACCCCCATCATCTTGTCGGTCAGCTCTCCTTACTCCTGTCATGTTATAGTGAAATGTGACTCCTGCTACTCCGGTGCTGCGATTCTGCTGCCACATCCATCGTCCAACTGAGTATTGATTAAAAAAGCAAAGAACTGAAATCAGTGTATACAGTACACCTTGTAACACTGGTAACACCGCAGCAAGCCTACCTAGTACAAAGTAGTATCTTAACTCCTCTAGTCAAACGATACCTGCATTCAATCCTGTTTGTACCCAGATCTGGGGAAAAAATTACTATTTGTATGGTTTTGCTTGCAGCCAATCACCACAAGCCATACAGTCTGTGGTGTGTGAATAAAAACAAATGCATAAAAAGTAAGATTTTTTCAGGAGAAACTGGAAGTATGAGTAACATGATAAAACACCTCACCAAGCATAAATAAAACTTCCGAGTGGACAGCTGCACCATGTTCACAAGGTCAATGGCTTCTTGGAATACAGTGTCATCTTCTCAAGAGGACATGCTGCAACTGTTAATCACATCAGAGAAGATAAATGGTTAATAGGTTAAGTAACTAATCTTATGTGTATATAATTTTATGTGTTAAAAGCTCTGAAGAGGCTCTTATAGGCAGGTTTGTGTGCTAGATTTTTGTTCTACTGAATACATCCATACCCTTAATGGGTATAAAATGGTGAGGTAGAAAAAGGAAGGTTTGAAGTCCTCTGTTGGTACATGTATCATTTTAAGGGTACTGGTACTGGTACTGGTATTGTGATGTTTTAAATGACACCGAGACTTACAGAAGTACAAGGTCAATTTATTATATTTTTGAGTCCTTGAGTCCTGCTACATCTATTTTAGACAATGTAGTGTTGAGGATGAGTTCAGGAGTCTCACGGCCTGGGGAATGGAGCTGCTCCGTAGTCTGGTGGTATGGCAGCGGGGTGAACAGACTGTGGCTTGGGTGGATGTCATCTTTAGAGAAAGAGACCAGATCAGAACAAAGTCAAGGACCCAATCAAAATAGCCTCATGTTCCACCATTTAATGAGCATTATGTTCCAAAAGAATAACAATACATCTAAGTCTTCTCTGTACTTCACAGACACCCAGGCAAAACAATGGCACTTGGCCCAGACCAAGTTAACTGAACATAAATAAGAGACAGCCCGACTCGTGTCCTAGGTCAGGACTCACTGGTCAGTGGTCAAACTGTGTTTCCTACACAGTGGTGCCTTCTAACATAGACTTCCTGTTGATGTGATTTTCTTTGTCTGTTTAGCTGTTGTGGCTTCATCTCTGGTCATTCACAAAACCAAACTCTTCTTCAGTTTATTCTAAAAAAAAAAAGGAAAGCAAACAATTTTCTGTGGCCAGTTTTTTTTGTTTTGTTTTGGGTTTTTTTGCTGAAGAAAGACCAACCAGCCAGTGTGTTGAGACATGCTCAGTAAGAGCGTTTAATGACCTTTGGAGCTGAGAATGACTCACTGTCATTCCTTAGCAATAGAATGGAGAAAAACACTTATGGGCTACAATATGAAATTTGGTCTTTGTAATCCACTAAATCAAGTACAAACTCATTCTTATTGATAATGAGTTATTATGGATCACTGCACTGTGGCAACACTGAAGACATCCTAATACCAGCTGCAGTTGTCACACGCCTTTGCCGGCTGTCTACAAACACCCACATGTTTACTCTCAGGATGTGAGTGTTTCCACATTCAGAATCCCCACTGGTTTAAAGAAAACTCACTTGGGCTATTTTCATACATTAATTTTGTCTTTCGATGTCCAATAATGTCAATAATAATTTTTATATATATCTTTCTTATATTTGTTAAATTAAAATATTTAATATTTTGAGCAATTATTTAATCATGCACATGAATTGAGCTCTTGTAGGACTGCAAATAGTGACTGTTATGATTAGTTATAATAATAACCTGATTGTTTACTCAATCATTTAATCAGTCATTATTTTGTCTATAAAAAATACCCATCAAAATCTTCCCCATAGGCTTTGGTAAGATTGAAATTTGTCACACAATGATAATCCAAAACCCAAAAATATTTTTACATGTTTACAAAGAATAGAATAGAATAGATGTTTATTGTCATTGTTTCAAAAACAACGAAACATAGATATCAGCTCTTAGTTTGACAAATAAATATCAAATATATCGGCTCTGCTGTACTGTGCATAAGTGGCCACTAATGTACAAGCAAAAGCACACAAAAAGAACACAACAAAAACAAAGTATTTGTCAAAACTGGAAGCGCGCAGGGCCGCTGCGTCTGGACACACTGCCATCAAGCAGCATAAATGCTGAAATCTATTACATTTGTGTAGCAGAAGCCCACAAATGTTTTTGTTTGAAAAATGACTGAAACAATTCACCGATTATCAAAACAGAGATTTTTTGTCCATTAGCTGATCTTCACAATTGTTTCAGCTCTAAATTGAGGGCACAATCTCAAGGAGACAACACATTTTGCATTAGTTTTATCTTAATTAGAGCTGAAGGCATTCTTGTAAGACATCCTGATGGTGAATATTTATGGAAACCGCAGTGTGTCATGTTGCCCACTCTTAGATTTTCCCAGGAAGACCGGGACTTCAAACTGGCAGTCTTCCGGTCGCAAGTCATGACCGTGATTACTTGCCACACACACTCTTCAAATAATGACAGACCTGAGCTGAAAAAGACCCACCAAATTACCTCCAGCACCTTTAATGGGCCTACAAAAAGCACCTTTTACAGTAAAAGGATAATACATTTGCCTTGAAGTGTAGTGACTAATGCAAAGTGCTGACGAACAGAACAAAAGCTCATCCACCCTGGAGTTACAACGGCTTTATTTAGCTCCTGTAATCCACCTGGGGAAGTGGGGAGACTGCGCTCCATTTGCAGAACCCGCCGCCACAATCAGCCTCAAACCTCAAACTTCAAACCTGAAACGCTACATTTGGTCTGGCCTCCATCCTCCTCTAGTCTGTCATTCAACACCTTTGTGCTTTGTGCTGCTGTGTATTGAGGTGTTGAAGTGTTATGTTAAGATGGAGGACCCCCCACTGCATACTGCCGCATTTACCCACTGTGCACATTTATATGTACAGGAGCTGTAGGACACCACCTGTACATACAGTGTTTGAGACTCAAATATGAATAAAATAACATTTTCTTCAACAATAATGACTAAGTCTGGAATGTGGTTTAGACAAGGCAATTTCTTTCAACTATAGTATTAGGTGGGTGCGTAGAGAGGGATCAAAATAAAACCTCAATGACACCTGTACTCTACTGAAAAAACAGCTGCAGGCTCCAGAATTGTTAAAATCATCACTTTAATCACCCGGCGGTTATGTAACATCTGGAGTCATTGGGCTTTTTGGTTTCACACATGCTTGGCTTTGCTGTTGCTGGAGATCTCTCCTTATTGCAGGCTTCAAACGATGAGGAAACCATGGAGCCAGTTCTGTTGAAAATAAGAGGTTAAAGATCAGAACTGCTTGCTGCATCCGCGCTTGCTACAAAGCTCAGAGGGAATTTAATTAACCATGATGTAAAACAGAGACGTGGAGCTAATCCTCACACGTGAGATGCTAGATCTAGGAAATATTCTTAATTTATGCTTGATAATATTAATAATAAACTTTATTTGTATTGCACCTTTCATACAAGACATAGAATGAACATAAAAATAGGGATAGCACGCCATAACTAATATATTAATAAGTAACACTCGTCCCATCATCCCTGGGATGATAGGTGATGTGTTTGGGATGAACGGATATCTTCCCCAGGATGCCTCTAATTTTATATATGTTTAACTATCACATAGCAAACTAAACTGAACAGTCAACTTAGCACAAGACCTACAGAAAGTGTATTAAAATCTGAAAGAAGCAGTAAACTCACCAGCGACAGTGTATGCATCCTATTTTTTCCCTGATAATGCTACATCGGTGTTAGCAGCCAGGGCAGCAATGTCCTGAAGTTTGTTGAGTTAGAGCTAACTTTCGCGATGCTTTACATATATTTCAGCAAGGTTAAAATTGTTTTTCAGGACAGTTCGGGGACGACGTCTGGAGTCTGGAGTCAGCTTTACGTTGTTATTCTAACAGCAGTCAGTATATAATGACACACTTTCTGACCCTTTAGGACAGTGTAATGAGTTCTACAACAATCATGGCATCAGTGGAACAAAGTTATTGTCATTATGTCAGACGTAGTGACATAACTGTGTTATAATCACTTAAAACACTTTGCCTACTTTTCTGTAATTCCCTTTCGTAAGCCATCATAGAATAATTCCCCATAGAGAACAATGTGTATGCTGTGATTGTTGGCAGTAGCAATGGGATTCCTGACAAGGATGTGCTTTGACCCGTGCCCCCTGAGCTGGCTGCACCTGGTGAACTCAAACAGTCAGTGAATATTTTGATGGAAAACGCCGACCTTTGTCACCTTTGACGCATAGCAATATGTAAAAACCCCATCTCCAAACATCATTGTAAGGATGTCATTAATCTTTACTCTCAAGTTGGCATGCCTCCTGGGTAAAGAAATGAGTTATGAAAAGACAGTTCACATTTTAAAAACAACGAGGTGAAAAATTGTTTATCATATCAGGTGCCTGGTATGAGAACCACGCATTGAAATCTATTCACCGACATGTTTTTGAGGTTTTGACGGAGACGTGTCGTACCTGATTGCGCGCCTCTTGAACCTTGTCACATCTGCTCAGTGGGCTCTCTGTCCATTACCACTGTTTGTTTTTCCTACGTCTTCTTCAGGACACAAGTGAGGCCGAGCAAGTGTTTGAATAGTGAAAAGATGAATGTTCCAAAACAACCCAAAGAGGACACATTATTGGCATCCCTGTGTGTGTGACCAGAATTCCATTATGGATGAAATTCGTTCTTGTTCCCTATTTTATTGCTTTGAGATGAACGCCAAATGCCTGCTTTTGCTCCACAGTGTGGAAATACCCAGCACATGCTCTCCTTGACATTACAAGTCTTCCACAAGGTTAACCGCAATGAGATAGAATCACTTTTTCATGTGTGGTGAATTATTAAAAACTGTTTTAGTGTACCCAAAAGAGCAGTCATGCAGCTATCTATGGAGAGCAACCTGCATAAAATGAAGGTTCAGAATTCAGAACAGCTTTTCTTGTCTCTTTACTGAATCTTTTTCTTTTCCTCACAAAAACTTTGTTTACATTACCAAAGAGTGTGGTTGGGGTCTGATTATTTCTTTCTTCCTCATCCTCCTCCTCCTGATCTAACAACATGGGTGAGGGAGGTGGCGGTGGAAGCCAACAGTCCTCTGCAACTCCCTATCTCAATCCAATCAAATCTCAAGGATTTGTTTTAAATCCTGCTTGTAACACGAACATATATGCTGTTAGATAAAGAGGCTCTAACTGCTTCTACATTGTGGCTTTAAGGTATCTTTTCACATTTAGGCATTTATATTGTGCAGATGTGTGCTAAATATTAATGCCAAAAATTGTACCCTAACTTTGATAGAAAATGACAATTGTTCATCTTTGGGGAAATGTTGAAATCAAAGGAGGTTTTTCTTCCTTCTGGTTCTCAGAATTTGTGATCGCTGATTAAGAGACAGAAAACAGACTCGTAATAATATAAAAAACATGATATAAGACAGCTGTGTTTTCAATTTACAGAATACATTTTGAAAATGCGCCTTACTACAGCAAATATTTTCTTTTGTCCTCATATAACAGTGGAAGTATGAGGGTGAATGTCTTATAGACAACAGCAGAAAGGAAAGACCCCAGACACTATTAGTGTGCTATTCATTAACCGGACTGGCAGCAGATGAGAGAGGATAGGGAGACTGAAGGAAGAAGCAATGGCTTTTAATTTCCTGAAGGGAGCACGCCCTGCTACTCCTCTACAGCTTCTGTTTATCCGACAGCCTGTAATTCCTTCTAGCCTTGTGTCGAGTTACAGACACAGCTTCAAACACACAGATCCCCTGCCACAGCAAAGACAGTGTGTGCCCATACAGTATACCTCTACTATCAGTACCAGTGTGAGTCAGCTGCACATTAACGTCACTGTAGAATCAGAGCCTCTGATGACCATAACATCCACGGGCCCAGCTGTGAAGGTTTAACAGCACTCCAAAAGGCTAAGAACTGAACAGATGCAAACAATTATTAAATACTCTCATGGGCACGGCCACCACCAAATGTGTTACACAGATAACAACCAAAATAAATGTACGAGACCAAAATGAATCCTTAGCTGTCATGAAATCCCAATTCAGATCCTTTTTTGTCACTTTTAATTTCGCAAAATCATTCACTGACTTGCATTTTAAGCCACAATAGCGGTCAGTCAGTCGATCGGTCAGTCCTCAACTTTAGTCCAGTCTGAAATATCTCAAAGATTGGAATTTTGTATGAATATTCATTGTCTTTAGTACTATATTTGATTTTACAAAAATATTACAGTAACTGCTAAACTAATGTCATTCCCTTCAGCTTTAGCTGTACTTGTCTAAGTAGCTAATGTTAGCTTGCTAACTTTTCACACTAAAGGCGTAGACTCTACGTGGATCCATGCTCTAGTCGTTGAAATGACTGTAATCGGTTTGCTTGGTAGCATCGCATTTTCTGGCTTCTCCTACCTTCTAAGTGCTGGTGCTTGGGGATTGTGGCCTGTAGTTTTCCCAGTAAACACACTGACCCCTTTGGCTTTTGCATCCCAACAGAAAGAGCCATAATTGACCTTGTTTGCAGTTCAAGGTGTCCTGTCAACAGTTTTACAGACGTCTCTTTTATAATGGTGCCATATTGGGAGAAAAAAAAATTGGTTTACAGGGGATTTCTTTCTGCAATGCCACGAGTGTCCACTGAGCAAAATGGGAAGTTAGGCTGTGTGGTGACAACATATCTAGGACTTATTGTACATCCATGGCAACGTGTTATCTGTGCCAACAAAACCGCATGCTTTTGACAAGAACTTGGGACATCTCCTGCCATGTTTGTGGTGACATGAAAAGGTATTTTAAGTGTTTTTTGTGCCTAAACCTAACCAGATCATAAGCACAGTGTTGTCACAACATAAATTTCAAAATTTTACCCAAAGAAATGTTGAAACATAAATAAATGTGAAGTTTCAACATATCAATGGTTTGCAGAATTGTACATACACATACAAACATTTATTCTGATGATTGGATCAGTGTTCATGAACCCAGACAGCTCTAAAGTTGGCTTCAGGACACAGAGCTTGGCCTGAAAATGGACATGATGTCTTCTATTTGAACACTCACGGCAATGACTGACTACCTAGAGGAAGTCAAGTATTCTCTGTGTTGTTGACCACAAATCGTCCACCCCCACTCTCCACATAGAGGTGTGAAATATTAGAGATAGCTGTGGAAGACAGATTTCCACACAGACACTAGACTTCCCTACAGGCCGGCGTTGCGTGAGAGACAGAGATGTAAACAGTCGAGATAGAGACACCTGTGTTTCCTTTATGTGTTGCTTCAAGGATGAAGTATGATAGTAGTTACAACTTATTTGAATTGACATCATGTCCATTCAAATAAAATAAAATATATTACTTATTTATCAAATATATATATATATAAATAAGTAATATATATATTATAAAGGTGCAATTTGGCTGAAGCGCACTGCCCCATATACTAAGTAGATCGTGAAAGTCAGGAATAACCCAGTAACCCAGTTTAGAAGCAGTTATCTAGGCCATTTACATTGCGTTCAGGTGTTTGTTTTTGTCAGCATCTGGGCTTTATAACAGCGTGAAACTCTAAACTCTGTATTTTTCTCTATTCTTAAAGCATGGAACTAGTGGTTAAGCCCTGCAGAAGCGCGCAGGAAAATAAGTGCATTACACCTTTTTTTGTTTGTCCAAATCTGTCATATTATGGTCCCCTTAATGTAGTCCCTTTTGCACTTCTTGTCAATCAAGTCTTGGCAAGTGGCTTTCTTTTCACATAAAATGTATTTGCATGTAGACTGACATATCACTCTTTCTGATCTTTCTCACCCATGCTTTAAATGCTGCCTTTTCAAACATTTGACAAGCGATAAAAGTTTGGCTTAGGTCTGTTTTTCTCTGCTGCTTGGCCCCTCAGAGCAGGAGCTCCTTTGGCAAAGCTGAGCCAGGAAAGAACAAACTGAGAAGAAACAGAGAGACGGGCAAACCTCCAGTCGCGAGCTGCTGCCGATGCTATGACAAGGTTTACAGAAGTGACTAATGTGGGCCACAGGGCCAGGACAGACCCTTGGTTTCCATTCAGGTTGCAATAGGCATGTGCCAGGCTGTGTGGCAGTTGGAAATGGGGAAAACAAATCTAAATGAAGCTGACTGACATGTGGGTGCCAATATGCCAGTGGGCATCAGTAGGGGGAAAAACACTCAACTGAGACATGCTTTATGGAGCCATCGGGTCAAGTAACTATCTACAGTATGCAGTATTCATATTCGTAGTCAAGGAGACTGATAGTCTCTGCAGTAAAAGTGAAAATCTTAGCGTCAAAATTTAGAAAAAGCAGTGATGGAATTAACTCAGGTAATGTGCTAGATTATAATTATGAGGTACTTGAGTATTTCCGGACTTTCGGACTGGACAGTTTGCTCTACACCAAAATTATAGGTGTGAAACATGGTCCCAAAATCTGTTTATTTGGCTGTTTTTTTTTTCTATTCGCACCAGCTGCCCAAAACAAACAGAGTCTTCACTTGTCCACTAGAAGTTAACTGCCTTGAACAAGGGGCGATTATTGACAGTTTCTAAAGACAGCTGAACATCTGTCTCTTCATGGAAATAAAAAGATACCGGCTTGAAATGACTTTTGGAACTGGAGGTAATGTGAGGTTGAGTGAGTCTGAAGCAACAGCTCCTGTATATCATGTATAAAGGCCTGTATAGTCCTTGGATAAAAATAGCACATTGCCCTTCTAGAAGACTTAAAGTTCAAGAATATAGGACTATATAAACAAAAATTCTAGGTGTATTTTTCAGTCACATTTTATGATGAAACTACAATAACAAACACAGGCAGTCACACTTGTAAATACGCAGATACACACAAACACTGATCCTTTCTACTGCCGTATGATCTCACACAGGTACCGCATCCCTTTGATAGTGAAGGTCAGATTTGGTACCACACATATCTAATGGCTGATCTGTGTTTACCGGCAACATTCCTTCACCAAAAAGCTCCACTTACGAGCCTCCGCTGTGATTGGCCTCTGCAAAATTCAGGTCCAGTTCTTGCCGAGCGGAGCTGCTCACAGGAAGGCATTCTGCTCACATTACTGGGTCAGTGGCATTGCTTTACTGGGCAGCCCACCTGGGATAGTTTCAAGTGTGAGCGGGAAATTCCTATTTAAAGGTTACGGGCAGATGGCAGCGCTGTATCTCATATCAGGTTAAAGGTGATGGATGTAAAAGCTGAGTAGGTATGTTAATGAAAACAACATTTTAGTTATACAGATCGACTTTGTTTTATGAAAAATAAGCTGATACAATTGCAAATGTTTTCATGAAAACTCCTTCTCTTTTTTCATTCTTGTGACTGCAGCTTCCAAACAGGCGATGAGAAACGTGAGGGCGCGGTGTTGGGTTCCCTCCAGGCCCATTTTGTGTCCTCGATCGGTGGCGCGAGACAAAAGGAGCACAGAAACCAGAGCTCGAGGTAGTGCTGCACTTTTGCCGTGAGTCAGGACGGGGAGAAGAATAGAGTCCTTTCACTGTCCGGCCTGCCTGGCTGTACTGTACACCTTGGAGAAGCACTCAGTGCTGAGGGGAGATGGGTTGCCTTGATAATGGACACACACACACACACACACACACACACACACAGGATTCCCTCTGCCTGCCAGAGCCTGAGAGAGAGAAAGAGGCAGGGGAGGGTTTGAGGCATTTTGTGTTGGTGTGAATTCACCCGCTCGCTGAGTCACTACACTCACATTTGTGTGAAAGCATCTTCCTCGTCTCATCTGACACTGGAAAAAACAGACTGTTCATCACTGCTTTTTTAATGTGAGTGGGAGTTCTGGCACAAATACAGCCCTCTGAGTCCATGTAGGTATTCTTTCACACACATACAGGATAATAAAAGCGCTGAGATGCTTTGAGACAGAATCTGGCACATGTATTGTACTCAAAACCCAGAATAAGGTTCTGCAGAGTATCGTGATGATCCCATGAGGACAGCGTGCTCTAAAAAACGGCCCTTACATCAAAGAAGTCTGTACCACAAATCAATCAAAGTAAAAATGAGAAATTGCTTCGTGAGTCTTCGGCCAGGCGAGAGGAAGCCAAGTGTTCAATCAAAAAGAAAAACATAGAATCTCCCTCGGAGGGTTTCAGTATGACTCGTTCTGTCGGAGCTGATAGACGTCTCTCAGTTTCTGCCTCGTCTATCAAGACTGTTGTAGAACTTTACATTTTTATCAAACACACCTGCCGCATTCCTGTTTCTGTCTACCTGAACATAAAAGAGACGTAAGCTGAAAGATTTCCTGGATCAGGAGATCCATATGCGAAGACATAAGTGTGCTGCTTACATAATTGAGAATGTGAGGAATGTTCAAATGTCAAGCTAGATTTACCTACCTGTTGAAAGAAGACATGAGCAAAGAACAACAAAGTTCTTATCTAATCATCTTCTGCTCACTTGTCTGTTTTTTTTTTTAGATTACATTTGATCAGCTCGTTACCAGCTCTGCTTAAGCCTTATAATAGCTTTCATTTGACTCAGGTGTGTTGGGGCAGGGAAACATCTAAAACATGAAGGGCAGGGGGCCTTCAGGAACTGGACTGAAACACACTGCTGCAGATTATAGCATCTGCTAAATGTCTCAAATTGTAGCTGTTTCAGGCCTGGTCATAAACTTTGGTTTTCCTTTTTAAATACACTGAGAATATAAGCTTTTTGTTCAGTATTAATTTGAGAAAACCCAAATTAAAGAGGAAAAACTCTGATCTGATGTCTTATGCAGGCCTGAATTAATAAAAAATACAATTTAAAGGGGTGTATGGCCTTAATATCTACTTTATGATCTGGTTACCACACAGTTTAGCAGCAAGTTTATGTTGCATTTTAATGCCGAATCTTTTATCCGGCTTCTACAGTAGTAAAACTCCCGGACCAACCCGACATACTGTACTGCATCCTGCTGATATGTTGCGTGCTTTGACGTCACAATAAAACGAGCCTTTAAGAAAGCCATACCGGTGCAGACAGAAGACTTTCACACAGCGATAAAGTCTGTTTTCCTGCAGATTTCCTAAAGCTTGTGATTACTGAGCTAATTACTAACATTCCTCTGAGAACTTACAGGCTACTGCTCAGAACGTGGCAGCTTACGAGAACAGTGGGCTCCTTATACAGTACTGTAGCCAGACATATGCACACAGACAATATGCTGTTCTGTCTCATAAGACGTCCCTTAATGAGAAATGTTTGGTTTATGAAAGAAAGAATGTAGCAGACAGGAACTCATTTCAGGCACAACGAAAGCTCTCTGGACTTTTAAAGCTGCATAAAGCAGGATTTTTATGCAAAAATGCACCTGTCGTGACCCAAATCATCGCGTGAGGTCGCATAAGAAAAAAGTCATCCTTTCCCCAATGATCCTTTCCTGTCTTTGTGCTTCTGTAATGATGAATGGATAATGGAAAAAGTCAGAAATATGGCCTACATCAATACACAGATACACACATAAAGCTATACCATGTTTACATAGGTGTGAATCCCAGGGGGGGGCGAGGGGGACACAACCCCCTCATCCAGGAAAACATGATTCAAGTCACATCATCTTCATTTTTTAGATCTTGGTCATGTTTATCTATATCTTTTAAAAGGATGAAGGATTTTAGTTATCGGACATCTTGATTTTGAGCACCTCAGCTTGCAGCCCCCATCTGAAGGTCCTTTATCTGCCAAAGAGCATTAAAGAAACATTGATTTTAAACATGAAACTGCTTCATTTAATGATTTGATAATATTCACTTACCAGGTCCATTTGTTTTGGAAAGACTCAACCTCTGCAGATAATTTGGCTCCAGGTAATAACACTGTAAAAGATGAACACTGAAAGAAACCTGACCTGAACTGAAAAAAAAATAAGCTGAGCACCTAGAAACACGCTAAGCTAACTTCAGCAGCAGCTCAGCTCCCAGTCCCCAACTGGAGGTCCTTTGTCCGCCGAGCAGCATAGAAGAGACACTGATTTTTAGCATGAAACTACTTTATTCAGTGATTTTTATCATTTTTTAATTACCAGGTTGTGATCGATGAACACTAAAAGAAACCTTACCTGAAGAAAAAAGCTGAACTACCCTGAAACAATTCACAACATAATGAAAATGTGGTTATTGTTCTGATTGCGTGACCCCCAGCAGAAGAAAATTATGTATGATGGACAACTTTCCATTGCAATATAACCAGCTTAATCCAGACATGCTGGGTTACCAAACACGGCCGTGCTATGTGTACTTGACCTGATTTCTCAATATTTAAGTTCAAAATGTTTGGTTGACCTCTTGCTACAGATTGTGAAGTCACTTGGTGCAGCTTTAAATGTCCTGAAAGGATCCTGATGCATGCAAAATTGTTTTTGTCTCACTGGTCGCAGCCATTAGCGAGGCAATTTGAAGGGACGCTATTCCATAAACATTATTTATAGCGTTGTAAATCACCAAACCAACCCCAGATTTAGGTCACCGGTTTGCAATGAGCCAGCACCTCTTTCACTGGAAGTAGGTTATAGTGCTCTTGATAACCAATAATAATCTGATACAAATTGCTGCCAAAATCACACAGAAGCATCACTGTGGCTGATTAACTCTTAGGCTTTCTGTCTGTCAACAGGCAGTTTCCTGGATTAAGGCACATAAGTGATGACTATGACTTCAGCTAAGGGGTTTTGGAAATAAAAATGTTTATGACAAGAAAATGAAACTATTGTAAAAACATTACCTAATCGTCTCCATCGAGTACGAATGCAGAACGGTTAGATTTCCCATTTGAGAGACATCTGCAGTTATGTTATGTGATCTAAGTTTGTGGTAAAAAAAAAAAAAAACCCTCTGCAACTGATCCAGTACTACACAATTCAAAACATTGGCTGCTTCCCGTTCGCAGGCGACAGACGTTGTGACCTAATTCACTAGCATCGAGTTGGCAGACTCTGATAATGACAGGGTAACATCAGTGCAAACATACGATGGGTTGTAATGGTACAATCCAGACCAGTGTCTTTCATCTACTGTACACTTTGGTGTTCGTATCATCAAACAGCTTGGTTAAAAAATATCCCTGACCTTCATGTTGAGGAGTCGCTAAACTGTTTCAGCTGCCATCTGCTAGATTGGGACACCCCTAATAATTACATGGAGGCTCAGAGTTTATAGCCACTTGACGGAGACCAGGTAAGTCTGTTGAGGCATGACGAGTTACTTTTGGAAGCTTAATGGGAGAAGTGACATTTGGTGAGAATGCTGCCTTTAACACTTTGGATCCACTGACCAGTTTATGACAGACGACCTCCAGTAAAATCATCAAAACATTATACAGATTAATTTTAGGATGGTTAAAACTGTATTTTTGGGAAGGTTCCAGGACGGTGGTGAAAAAAGTTTAAAGTAATTCATTCAACAAAGAAAAAAGATTCTGATTTTTTTAATTTTTTTTTTACATTTTATGACATTTGGACCATTTATTATGTTTAATTAAACAAATCAAATCAGGAAAACAATTCATGAAAATAATCATTACTGCAGACCTAGACGTGTTTTGTTATTATCTTAAATGCGGAGCTAAATGCACTGCAGACTGAATTAGGAAGACTACGGAGGTAACAAGAATAAAATAGGCTCACGCTAAAACTGAAGATTTATGTTTTCAAGTGTTTGCATAATATATTTTGCATTCATTCCAATGGCTGTACCAAAACACTTAAATATTTGCTATTTTTTCCCTAAAGCTCCTAATTACATCGCTTAACATTTAAAGCGCTCTGCTCACTTAGCGACCATGTATTTATGGTGTTATCTACATGGCAATTTAGGAATTAAAGAGTTTCAGCATGCCGACCACAAAAAGGCAGAGAATTGCTCCCATTTTTCCATCACCTCAAAGCATGCGTGAGGCCTTTGCTTTAAGACAGTGACCAAAGGGCACACAGTGTGCTGGCTAGTCAGCATCCACACTAATGAAGCCATTTAAAGCACCCAGCCTGATGAGGGTTAAGCCTGGTGCAACCATCATGTCTGTAAACGTGTCCAAAGAAATTAGACTCAAATGTGTCTCCAGTCTTAACGAGGCCAAGGAATTAGATCTAATTTAGCGCTGAGATCTTGGTTTGTGATTATCAGTGTGGAAATGATCCATTTAAAACTGTAGCTGGTTTGTTCGTGTGAGGGTTCACCCAGAGCTGAGCGGGCCGTGTTGAGGGGAGTGGGTGGTTTCACTGAACCACAAATGAGCTTGATAGAGGTTTGTGGAGCTAAAAACAACACAGCTGCCGGTCCAAAGTGTGTGGTACCAGCCTCCAGACAAACATGAGACGAGAGGTAGACTAACTGAACTAGTAACTACGACCTCCTAATTGTATTAATTTTACTTTAAAAGGCACATTACTTTAAACATTTAATGTTGCATCATAAATTTAGCATTTCCTGTCGGGA